>NW_005871067.1:9239211-9274519 GCF_000147115.1 Myotis lucifugus | reverse complement strand
CCATCACCAAACCACAAGAAACCCCCCTCGTGGGGAAAACATATTTGCCCACGTCATATCTGATAAGGGCTTAATCCCCCAAAATTTATAGGGACTCCATCCAACTTACCAAAAGGGAAGATAAACAATCCAATCAAAAAAATGGGCAAAGGATCTAAATAGACCCTTCCAAAAGAGGACATTCAGAAACCCAAGAGACATATGAAACCATGCTCAAAGTCCCTAATCATCCCGAGAGATGCAAATCAAACCAACAATGAGGTCCCTGTCAGAATGGCCATCATCAACAAATCCACAAATCAACAAACCAACAACCACCAAGTGCTGGAGAGGATGTGGAGAAAAAGGACCCCCTTGTCCCCTGCTGGTGGGAATCCAGACTGGTGCACCCCCTATGGAAGCCAGTATGGAGGTTCCTCAAAAAATTGGAAATGGAACTCCCATTTGCCCCTGCGATCCCACTTCTAGGAATATATCCCCAAGAAACCAGAAACCCCAATCAGAAAGGATATATCCACCCAGATGTTCATACCAGCCCAATTCCCCATAGCTAAGATCTCGAACCACCCTAAGTGCCCATCAGTAGATGAATGGATTAGAAAACTGTGGTACATCTACCCGATGGAATACTATGCTGCTGTTAAAAAGAAGGAACTCCTACCATTTGCAACATCATGGATGGAACTGGAGAGCATTATGCTAAGTGAAACAAGCCAGTCAATGAAGGAAAAATACCACATGATCTCACTCATCCGGGATAATAAAGACCATTACAAACTTTTGAACAATAATAGATACAGAGGCAGAGCTGCCTCAAACTGATTGCCAAACTGCAGTGGGAAGGCCAGAGAGAGTTGGGGGGCAGGAGGGAGGGGAGTAAGAGATCAACCGAAGGACTTGTATGCATGCATATAAGCATAACTAATGGACATAAGACACTGGGGGGTAAGGGAGGGTAGGGGTGTGTCAAGGGCGGGGGGGGAAAAAAAGGACACTTATGTAATACCCTTTGTAATACTTTAAGCGAAAAATAAAAAAATATTAAAAAAAAAAAAAAAAAAAAAAAGGAAAAAAAAAAAAAAAAAGAAAAGAAAAAGAAAATCACAAAATCTGCTTGAGAGAAAATAAGCCCTGGGGGAGAAATGCTACCACTTGACAAGCTATAAGGACATACGTAAGACTTAAATTTTTTTTTTAGTATATTTTATTGATTTCTTACAGAGAGGAAGGGAGAGGGATAGAGAGCTAGAAACATCAATGAGAGAGAAACATCAATCAGCTGCCTCCTGCACATTCCCCACTGGGTATGTGCCCGCAACCAAGGTACATGCCCTTGACCGGAATCGAACCTGGGTCCCTTGAGTCCGCAGGCCGATGCTCTATCCACTGAGCCAAACCGGTTAGGGCCATAAGACTTAATATTATAAAAATGTCAATTCTCCCAAAATTACTATATAATTATATACACATAAATTCAACTGTTTTTAATTGAGTAAAATGATCTTAAAGTTCAGAGGAATGAATAAATTTCCAAAAATGGTTTAAAAATATAAAGAGACGGGGGGGGGGGGGGGCATAGGGAGATATCTGTAATACTATCAACAATAAAAAATATTTAACAAAAATAAAAATATTGTTAATCAAAGCTAGCTTTATTACATACCAAAACATACTTTAAATCTGCTAATCAAGTGAATATGGCATCATTATAGCCTAATATAACTATACTAGAGGCTCAGTACACCAATTTGTGCATGGGTGGGGTCCAGCTGGCCCGAACTGATCGGGGCCAATCGGGCCAGGCTGGCCCGGAGGAGGGGACCCAGGAGGTTGGCAGGCAGGCCCTGCCCGATTGGGGTGGGGAGGCCGATCAGGGGGAGGGGCCGTCGGCGTTTGGCTGGCCCTGCCCCTGGTCGAACTCCCAGTGGAAGGGACAATTTGCAAATTAGCCTTTTATTATATAGGATTGGACAGAGTAAAATAAAAAACAGAATTAGAGCCGTATGTGTATATGAAAACTAAAATCTGATATTTTAAAGCAGTAGAGAAAATAAATTAGTGAATAAATGATGCTGGCCTAAATGACTATCATCTTGGGTGAAAAAATTAAGATGAACCTCTATATCACCCCTATGAGTACAAATTCCAGATGAAGTAAGAGTCTCACAAGACCTAGATTACCTGGTCTATCTAGAGTTAAGAAGATATGAATCAAGATAACACGATTCCAGCTTTTCTTTCATAGACTCTATTTTCCTATGCAAAAAATGTAAAACTCGTAAAGGTAAAAGGTACCATAAACAAAAGCAAGAAATAAAATAACGTATTTTGAAAATAGTGTTTTGCAACTCTCATCAACCAGAGTACTCAGCTGCAATCAACAGAACTATTCTGGCTAGTAAAATAGAAAAAGAATTTATTAAATGCTATTAAGAAATTTTGAGTCTCTAGGAAAGCAGATAAAAAATTAGGTTCTACCCCTCCCCTAAACATTTATAAAAATAAATGGCAGTGGATTAAAAGCTACACATTAAAAAAGAATCACTATAAAAGTAATTAGAGAATATAGATGATATTTTCATACTGTTGGGATGAGGAAGGGTTTCCTGAGCAAAAAATAAAACTCAGAAGAGTCAAATAAGTAATAGCTGATTAAAATAAAAAACTTTTGTAAAAGACACAAATGAAAACGTAAGCTAAATCAGCCTTCTTAGACTGGCAAAAGTCAAATCATAGATAATATCCCATGTTGAAAAGATGTGAAGAAACTGTACACTATATACTCTCATTGGCAAGTATAAATTAGTACTCTTTTTGGAGAACAGATTGGCAATATCTATAATAATAAAAGGGTAATATGCTAATTAGACCGGACATCTTCCGGACGTCATTCCGGTCGTCCTTCCTGACGATGCCAGGGCCAGAGGGAAGCCAGCCCAGGTCCCTGATGCCTGCAGCTGGCCCGAGGGGAGCCAGCCCGGGTCCCAGGTGCCTGCCAGCGGCCAGAGAAGGGAAGCCCAGGTCCCGGGTGCCAGAGGGAAACGGTGCCGGCATCCGGGGGAAGGAAGGCCTACTCTTGCACGAATTTTCGTGCATTGGGCCTCTAGTATAGAATAAAATATTTATACTTCATATCTCATGTTCCCAAGAAAAAGGTTAACTGGAAAGTGCTGGGGAAAGAGTTTAAACCCCTCTAAGCACCTCCTTATAAGACTTTCTTCCCCATGGTAGAAATAATTTGCGCAAATGGTAATGTCCATTAAGTGAATTATACTTTTTCTGCCAAAGTTTCTTGCTCATGAGAAATGATTCTTATTTCTACAACCTGCTCATGTTCACACATGTAGGCGAAGAGCGCTCTAGGGAAATCTCCATATCACACTTACAAATGTAAGAACTCCTTACTTGGATTCATCATTTGGCTCTTAGTTTGTGCTCCCTCTTTTATGACACACCATTTCAAACAACTATCCCTTCCAAGTATACATTTGTGTATGAATAATTTATTTATTTTGAACACCCCATAACATTAGTTTACCTGTTCCTGCTGGATTAGGAGTATATGGAGGTGGAGGAGGTACACCAGGAGCTATGACATTGGCTAATGGTACTAGACCTGCATTGTTATAAGCACCTAAAATAAAAATATAATAGAAAAATATATAATTTATTATCATTTTGTGGCCAAGAGTTCAACTATATTAATGCACCTATCTAATTTATTTTTAAAACTGTAATATAATAGAGTTGCATTTTACGTGAAGGTTTGGTACTGGATTAGGTGAAAATAGATCAAATAAGATAATTAGAGATTCTTATTTCCAACACTGCATGCTAACTCCAGGCTCACTAAATGGCATGGCAGGCAGAACCTGCCATACTTAAATTATTTTAAGTGCACTACGGATGCCTCTGAATACCAACTATCAAACAGGGATTCAAGATGATTTACCAAAGAGAAAACCCATGATAATAAATAAAGTCTAAAAATAATCTATAATTCATTTAGCAAAAGGAAAATATCCTAAGTAAATTGTCTGCTGCATTGTTGTAGACCAAAGCACTAGTTAAGCTGACTGTGGGAAAGTTAACAAATCACAGAACATTTTATAGGTGCTTGAGATTTCCCAAGTACATATACCAACATTTACTTTTAATAAGTAAAGAGCAAAATGAAAAAGTGTAAAACATGAAAGAACTCCTTACTTGGTGTAATAGTTGCATGTGGCCGACATGGAGGTATTGGATAAGGAACGGGTTTATGTGGATTGTATGTTGAAGGAGGCTAAATGAGGGGGCAAAGTACAGCAGTTAGAAGAAAATCAACTAAGCAATCTGCTGGCAAAACAAAATGTAACTTGTTTCAAAATATTTAGTCCAAAGAGGCTAAAAATGCCCAGCAAACCTAGTGCTACTGGACTAACACATGGCACAAATAAGGAAAATTTATTTGCTTTAAAACATGTGGTTCTTATTAAATTCCAAAGGTAGATTCTGCTCAAGATTGCTACAGAGGTGTTTATTTTTTATTTCAGCATCAAATCATCTCCAGTGAAGGGTCAGATCTTATCCCAAACAGCAAATTTCTCTCTGATCTGCATAGTTTAATTCAAGATTTCCTACCTCTTCCTATGTAACAAAAGAAATCCACTAGCTTTTGGAATTAAAGCTATCCAAGAACCTTCAAAATCCTCCTAACTTATTAGGAATTCATTCATCTTACCTTCTTTTTTCCTTTTGAAAGAAAAAAAAAAAGCACTGTTTTCTTTAGCATTCAGCATGCTGACAAATGTAGCAAAATGTAGACTGGAATTATGAATTCCGTATTTTAGTCTTTTCTGCCTTTTGAAACCCACAAGTCTTTTATCTTTGATGGAACTTATATACGTAATAAAGAACGTAAAAGAATTGGTCTCTAGAGAAGCAGAGGTATCTAAAAAGCTAATCCAAATACTGTACTTTTATGAGAGAGAGACAGAGAGAGAGAGACTCATATGAATGAGCAAGCACACCTGCTAAAGAGAGCGTACACTTATATCCTTGGTGCATAAGGGCTCTACTGACAGTAAAAGACCCAGATTCTTTCTAGCTCTCATAATGGCAGTCCTGTATGATGCACTAGTCTTGTGCAAAAATTCTGATCTGTAACTATTTTTCTATAAACAACTGCCATGGGAGCTATCAGGTGGACAGGCAGGAACTGCAAGGTGGCCGTGTGGAGGCCTATAGTACTTCAATTTTAATGATCCCTCAAGCCACCGGTTGTCTTCTGTTCAATTTATATTCCAATCAATTATTATCACTCCCTTGAAAATATTCTTAGTCTCCTTGCTCTGTCTTGTTTTACTAACACTAATACTAATTTGGCCAAACCATAATCTTAAAGTGAACCCTCCATACTTTATACCTCCAAAGGAACAGCTAAACGTGGCAGGAGAAAAAAATAAAAACAAATTATGTGTTTTCACTTTAAAACAAAACATTAAATTCAAAAGGGTCCTTAGCAATATTAACTAATTATACTATATTGTCCTAGGCCAAGCATTTCCTGAGGACTTTAGTATACTTTGAACTTCCCAACACACAAAAAAAGAATTTATGCTTTGAACAGAAAGAAAACTACATGTAAGAGTTATGACCTGTTTCATCATTTATTTTCTAAACATACTGGTTTGGATGGTCCAAGAATCCGTGCAGCTATTCCTTTGCCTTCATTGGTACATTCTTCACCATCTTTTTTCAAAGGGGTTCCCTATTAAAAAGAAAAAGAACTGAGACTTTTAAGAAACCCTAAAACAAAAACGAAACAAAAAACCCTCACTATATAGGCATACCTCATTTTATTGTACTTTTCCTTTATTGCACTTCACAGATATCACATTTTTTACATCAAAGGCAAACCTCCACCAACAAAAAGATTAAGGCTTGCTTTATTGTGGCACTCCCTTTATTGAGTCTGGAATTGAACCCACAATATCTCAGAGGAATGCCTGTATTATAGTGAAGAAAAGGACCTGGTAGGCATTTAAAGACTTGGATTCCAGATTCAATCCTGCGCTGGATGCATGACCCTGATAAGTTCCTCATCACTCCTCTGCCATGGAATCCTCAAAACAGGTACAGGGCCCCTCAGAAGTACACACATAATAAGAGAACAGGATATAGCATGTTTTAATTATTTTCCCTCCACAACAGGTGCAACCAGAAATAGACTTCCAATGCTATAGTATATGTAAGAATCAAAGAGCACCTGTATTACAGTTGAAACATGATGACAAAAAAAATGGTGTTCTCTATAAGCATTAAACATGATAGTTTATACTGTACAAGAGCAAATGAGACCTCACTCAAGGCTGCTATAATTAACAGACCAGAATAAGTTGAATATTAGACTGTGTCAGCCTAATGGTGTGTGTCCCTAAATGGTTGGAAGCCAACTTCCAAGATGGTGCCCAGTGATCCTCACCTCCAACATGCTCTGTTCAGTCCCCTTCCAGAATGAACAGGGCTAACCTGTGCAACAAACAGATATTCCAGAAATGATGGCATTTGACTTCTAAGGCTAAGTCATACAAGACAACAGATTCCACTTATCTTCTCCTAGATGATTGGCTGGTGGAAGTCAGCTGCCATGTCATAAGGTGCTCAACCAGCACTATGGAAAAGTCCTTATGGTAAAGAACAAAGACTTCTTGCCAACAACCAACACTAATTTGCCAGGCATGTAAGTGAGCCACTTTGGAAGTATAATCAGAAGCTCCAATTAAGCCTTCCGATAACTGCAGCCTCATGAGAATCCCTGAGCCAGGACCAAGCTAAGCCACTCCCAGATCCCTGATTCATAGCAACTGCATGAGATAATAAATGTTTTCTGTTTTAATTCACTAAGTTTTAGGTTTATTTATAACACTACAATAATAAACACCATTCTTTGAAACAGCTTACAAAAAAGCTTAGAAACACTGGATGATGTAAAAACAAGTTTCTTTCTTATAAGACTTCTCAGAGCCTTTATTATACAACTAGAGGTCTGGTGCACAAAAATTTGTGCAGGGGGGGGGGGCTTTCCTCAGTCTGGCCTGCGCCCTCTCGCAGTCCAGGACCCCTCGGGTGATGTCCACCTGTTGGCTTAGGCTCGCTCCCTGGGGGATTGGGACTAAGCTGGCAGTCAGACATCCCTCTGGCAGCCCGGGAGCCCTTGGGGGGAGGGGGGTCCACCTGCCAGCTTAGGCCCGCTCCCCAGGCATCCTTAGCACTGCCGAGGAGGTGAGAGAGGCTCCCGCCACTGCCGCTGCACTCACAGCCATCAGCCCAGCTTGTGGCTGAGCGGAGTGCCCCCTGTGGGAACACACTGACCACCAGGGGGCAGCTCCTGAGTTGAGTGTCTGCCCCCTGGTGGTCAGTGCACGTCACAGCAACCAGTCGTTCTGCTGTTAAGGTCAATTTGCATATTACCCTTTTATTATATAGGACTAAAGGCCTGGTGCACAAAATTTGTGCACATGGAGGTGCGGGTCCCTCAGCCCAAACTGCACCTTCTTGCACCTCCATGGAGCAGGCCGAAGCCATCAGTCGGACATCCTTAGTGCTGCCGTGGAGGCGGGAGAGGCTCCCATCACCGCTGCTGCGCTAGCCAGCCATGAACCCAGCTTCTGGCTGAGCAGTGCTCTCCCTGCGGGAGCATACTGACCACCAGGGGTCAGCTCCTGCATTGAGCATCTGCCCCATGGTGGTCAGTGCGTGTCGTAGCAACCGGTCATTCTGCTGTTCTGTCGATTTGCATATTAGCCTTTTGTTATATAGGATAATGTCTTATTATGGGCAAGGCCTCTAATTCAATTTTTTTTAGGTAGTTAAAGGGAGGGGCAGAATTTTCACTTGAGCCTGAAGCTATAATTGCCCTTAGCTCAAAAATCTGCATACCACTGAGACACATCTTGGTGAGGCTCATTCTAAACCAGGGGTGGGCAAACTTTTTGACTTGAGGGCCACAATGGGTTCTTAAACTGGACCGGAGGGCCGGAACAAAAGCATGGATGGAGTGTTTGTGTGAACTAATATAATTTCAAAGTAAACATCATTACATAAAAGGGTACGGTCTTTTTTTTTGTTTAGTTTTATTCATTTCAAACGGGCCGGGTCCGGCCCGCGGGCCGTAGTTTGCCCACAGCTGTTCTAAACCCATACACTGTTCTATTATGTGTATAAGTATTGGGAGCCATCTTATCTCTTTAGTGAGAGGAACCTTTTGTTATGTTACAATGACTAACTTTATCTCATGAGTTGTGTTTTGGCTTCAAGCCTGCAAGTATTCATGCAGCAACTTCAGCGCTTCTGTTCAATATTTACCTGGCATATCTTTTATTTTATTTTCTCTAAATCTTTCTAAATTTTTATGTATTAGATAGGAATAGCCCATGGACACAGACAGTAGTCTGGCTAAGGCCTGGAAGGGGTGGGTGCAGGGTGCAGGAGATCAATGGGGGAAAAAAAACAAAACTAAAACAAAGGGACATCTGTAATACTTTCAACAATAAAGATATGTTTTAAATAAAGAAAAATATCTTAGTTGAAAAGAGTTCTATGTGAAATAATATAATTGTTCTACACTGTACTTTATATTCTCAACTCCTCTCAAAGAGATATTAATTGACCCTATGTCACTTAATATTAACTGACCCCATGTTCAATGACTGCAGGACTGACTTCCACCACACCGACCGAGCACTGACTGCCATGGGGCTGCGATCAGACCCTGCTTTTTTCTCCCGGTCTGTTCCAGGCCGAGGGTTCCGTCTCCGTGAAACCCAGGTCAGTCTTTGCATCGGGCAAGTGGAATCGCTGAGGCCTACTTGAGAGTCGCCAAGGCTGGGAGCGTGATCTCAGAATAGTTAAAAACACGTTCATGAAGGGATGCTATGGGTTCTCATCAAAAGCCCACACATGCCTGTGCTCCACCAACAGGGTTGCTTTAACACAGAAGACTCCATCCGCAAGCCCACTGGCTCCAGGAGTGGGCGGGAGGTTGAAAAGTGGCCATGGGTAGATGAGGCCGGTGCCAGGCGACCTGGCAGGTGTCAGCGGCTTGGCTGTCTGAGCCCCAAGTGCAAGGAGACAGGCTCTGACGTCACCACCGCGCGGAGGATTTGACAGCAGTGACTTCAGAGCTTGTTGCTATTTTGTTTTATTTATATCTCCTTTTCCCTTTAAACCTCTAGGTTGCCTTTGTTGGAGAGAGGAGCAGCCTTTGCAGCCTCCTCG
Source organism: Myotis lucifugus (assembly GCF_000147115.1). Lineage (NCBI taxonomy): Eukaryota > Metazoa > Chordata > Mammalia > Chiroptera > Vespertilionidae > Myotis > Myotis lucifugus. The sequence goes on along the minus strand of NW_005871067.1, from coordinate 9,265,258 downwards.
GTGGAGAGCAGGCCTTCGATCTGGGTTCACACGCAGCCAGACAGAGTCCTGTTTAGAAACACGTGTGGGTCTTGCATTATTTGCTCTGTTACCGATAAAGAGGGTTTTAGATTCTGGCACGTAAATATGTTTCCTGCTTATCCACGACGGCAGGCTGAGCGCAGCCACAGGCACAGCCACAGTTCTTCACTCCTTCGCAGGCCTCTGTCCAAGGGCGGCGGTGCAGGTGCTTCACACAGGGAGGGGAATGGAGAGCTGGTGGGGCAGCCCTGCTTTTCCCAGACCTTCTGTCTCAGCCCCCATCTTCCTGCTCCGGGTCTGTAGGGTTTTCCTTTTGAGGTGGATTCAGGCGTCTGGGGGGACATGTTTATCACACGCTCTTTTCCCGTGTGGGTGGTCAACAGGGGGGTGTTCCTGAATCAGGCTTCCTTCGGCATTGCAGTGGGGGGTGGGGAGGGGAGACAGCATGAAGGTGCAAACACAACCCGTGGGGACTTCTCGCTGAGCGCCTTCTGTATACCTTCTGTATACCTGGTGGGCGTCTCCCCTCAGAAAGGGCGCTCCCTATGTCTGTGACCAGTAGGTGTGTGTGTGTGGGGGGGGGGGGGGGGGACGTGGATGAGGCTGGTTGGCTGCTGCAGTGCCCTCATAGCCAGTGTCAGCGGGTGGGGCAGAGTACCTGGGACCCTGGATTCCCTCTGGGGTTTGCAGAATCGCCCCCTCCCTTTGTTCTCCCATTCTCTACGGAAGAGGCGGCTGTTGGCAGACAGCAGGTAGGATGGATCCACCATCAGACCTACCGCCCAACCTCCAGGAAGGTTTCCTGACCCCTCTGTGTCCCCCGCTCACCTGAAGCCCCTAAAATAGTCGGGGTGCCCACTGTTCAGAGGCTCCCGTGAGCTCATGGAAGTGGGCCCTTGGTCATCAGTTTTTATTTTTTTACTACATTTCTTCCGTGTGCAGTGTCACACTTCATCTGGAGCAGGGTAGGCTCAAGTGACCTTGTGGAGCGTCTAGGGAGGGGAAGCAGCCACAGTGCCATGGTTGTCAGTGCCTGCAGCTCCGGACCACCCCACTTGGTTTTAAATGCAAACCCGCCTTGGACAGGCCTTCAAGATCCTTTTTCCTTCTGCCTGCTCACATTCAAGTGCTGGCAGTGCTGGTCCCTTGGTGCCTGGCCTGTCCTCTTCAGATTCAACCTGCAGGACTACAAAGGAAGCCAGTCCAAGGGATGGGAAGCAGCCTCAGTGCTGATCGTGATCACGGGGCCGCAGGCAAGGCGAAACCTCCGATTGCGATCACTGGCTGGGGGATGGGCAAAGGCCGCCCCAGTTCTCCCATCCAGGGCTGGGGGGCAGGGCAAAGGCGGCCACCCGGCTCTTGCCTGCCGCCTGGGTTTCCGATCACCAGTTCTTCCGTCCTTCCCGTTTCGCCTCCCATCATTGCGACTATGTATGCAAATTAACCGCCATCTTACTTGGTGGTTAACTGCCATCTTTCTTGGCAGTTAATTTGCATATCGCCCTGATTAGCCAATGGGAAGCGTAGCGAAGGTACGGTCAATTACCCTTTTTGGTTTTATTAGATTAGATGGGATTTTCCAGGAAAAAAACATTGCATATAGTTTTCCAAACATACTTAAATGTGAAACTGAGGAATACTGAGAGATGTTCTTTTACTAAATTTAAATCAGTACTTCTAAAATACTTGGAAAAACAAAACAAAGCAATATCATCTTCTTTGCTATTTGGCTAGTTCTTTACATTTTACAAACATACTTTAATGTAGTTTATATATCAACTTTCAATATATGAATTAAGTTGCTGACATAACAAAATTCCTTTTCTTTGCAGAAGCCTCATCAACTGGCATTTTCTTTAAATATCATAACTATGCTATATTTAATATTTAGCCACAAGAAGTTTCAAATATAGCTATAAAAGTATGCTTACTGGGAAAATTCCATTTATGCGACTAGGTTTTCCTTTGGGATATGGATTTCCTGGAATTGTTCCACAGGAAGATATCATAGCATGCGGAGCTTTGCAGCCTCCTTTGAAAGCCTGTAAAATAAAAAAGCAGAGTGGTGAAAAAACCCACACAAATAAACTTATAAAATTAAGTATCCTGGACTTTGGAAAGTCCTGCTGAAAAACATGAATTAAGGAACAGCATCCCATTCAATCTGTTCTTATATCAATCAGCACTTACAATGGTAAACATGACCAAAATTAGTAAGTAAAAATCACTTTATTTAAATGGAGTTATTAAAATGGTAACATAAAGTTTTTAATGTCACAACTAAGACTCAAAGATATCTTCACAATGCATTTTGTAAACTGTGTGCAAAAATGTCCATTTACTATTGAATATGTTCCATTTCTCCAATGACCAAGAAATAACATTGTCCAACTCTATAATCATCAACCTCATGTTACAGACAAGGCAAGGAGATCACTTAGATCAGTGGTTCTCGACCTTCCTAATGCTGCGACCCTTTAATACAGTTCCTCATGTTGTGGTGACCCCCAACCATAAAATTATTTTCGTTGCTACTTCATAACTGTAATTTTGCTACTGTTATGAATCGTAATGTAAATATCTGATATGCAGGATATATTTTCTTTGTTACAAATTGAACATAATTAAAGCATAGTGATTAATCACAAAAACAATATGTAATTATATATGTGTTTTCCAGGCGACCCCTATGAAAGGGTCGTTCGGCCCCCAAAGAGGTCACCACCCACAGGTTGAGAACCACTGACTTAGATGAAAGAAACATGGTTTCCATTCTGAAGAAGTTTATAACTTAAAGGAGGAAACAGAAACAAATAACATGGGGCATGGGGTCTCTAAAGAGCTGTAATGTTAAAAAAAAAGCAGAGTGTTCAATTTAATGTTACATAACTTTGATATATATTGAGGGATGGGATTTTGTTCTGGTTTAGTATTTTATCCCCAGCTTCTAAAATGATGCTTAACACATATTGAGTTACTGACCAATAAATACTTATTAAGTAAATGAAAAATACTGTATTAGGTGACATACATTCCAATAGATTTATACTATGTTATAGGAATATCAAGTTATGTATAAACAGTTCTATTTAAAAATATGTATGATACTCTACATATTGTTGTAGAGATACAGTAGTTTTATAAATTCATTCACACATATCATTAGCTATATAATTCAGCCTACTACTAATACCCCAATCCTAAAAATCATCTCAATTTGGAAATATTATGAATAGTACAGAAAAAATGCCCTTATATATTAATTTGTACTTTTCTATTTATTTCCACAGAATAAATTTCCAAATAGCATTTGTGGGTTAAAGATGTGAACATTTTAAAGGCTCTTCAAGTTTACCTTCCAGAAACACTGTACATTGACACAGAACACTCAGACCCAGATTATTTCTGAGAAAGAAATGACATGATCAGAATGTTTTATTAGGAAAAAAACTACAGCAGAGAATGTTTGATGCCTTAAAGAACTTAGTCAAGGAAACCAATGAAGAGCTTATTAAAGAAATATGGGCTAGGGAAAAACAAGATGGCTACATAGGTAAACACCGGAAATTGCTGCCTCGCACAACAAATTCAAAAATACAACTAAAAGACAAAATGGACATCATCCAGAACAACAGGAAGGCTGGCTGAGTAGAAATTCTACAACTAGAAGGAAAGAGAAAAGCACACTGAAACTCAGAGGAGGTGCGGAAGTAAAGTGCAGAGGTACGGAGGCGCACGTGCAAAGGGCTGGCAACTGAAGATGTGGTTGTCTTTTTCAATCGGGAGGGAGTCTCAAGCTCCCGACGGCTCTGAACTCCAGTTCCGGGCGAATCTCTGCGGTCCCAGACTCATTTGGGGAGAAACTGGACTGTCTAGCATCGGTCGGAACTCGAGGGCAGCTTTCTCTCAGAGGTGCTTGCAGCGATTACCGGGACACTGAGACTCGGGGCCTCTTAGGGTAGGACTGAGGATCAGCCATAGCTGTTTGCTCCGCCCTGTTGATTCCCTGAGACCCCGCTCCACGCCCCGCTGTGCGCAGAGGCTTTTGCATATGAAAGGCCTGGCCCTTTGCAAACTAAAATTACCTAACAAATTGCAGCTGGGTCAGAGAGACCCAGAACTTCCAAAAGAAGGCCCAAGACCCCACAGCAGCTTGCATAGCTTTACAGCTGGGCCTCATCTAGGCACCTCCAAACCCCAAACAAAGAAGAGGAATCTGCAGATCTCTCCATAGCTCCTGCTGGGTAGCCTCAGGCAGAAGCTAAATAAGCACCTCCTTAGAGATCCAAGAGCCAGTGTACCCAGTGGTCAGAGTGGGACCATCCAGATTACAACTCCTCAGATCCATAAGGGACACACTCAGGGGGCAGACTCAGTGATCACCAAAGCCCCACTGAAGCAAGTCTTGCCCCATAAGGGTGTCTCCAGCACAGAAGTTCTCCCACTGCAGAAAAAGCTGATTCTCACAGCCAATTGGCCTGGAGGTCAATTCCTCCCAGTGATACCAACAACAATCAAGGCTTAACTACAACAAGACTGTGCACAAAGCCCACAAAGGGGTGCACCAAGAGTGTCCACCTCAGGTAATTGGGGAAGCTGAGCCACTGGGCCCTATAGGATACCTAGCACAGAAAGCCACTCTATCAACACAGGGAAGCATAAAAAATGCAGAGACAAAGAAACAGGTCACAAATGACAGAAATGGAGGAAAGCAAACTACAGGATATAGAGTTCAAAACCACACTTCTAAGGTTTTTCAAGAATTTTCTAGAAACCGCCAGTAAATTTAGTGAGACCCTCAAGAAATCTAGTGAGACCCTCGAGGATATGAAAAAGGACCCAATAGAAATTAAGCATACACTGACTGAAATAAAGAATATTATACAGAGTTCCAACAGCAGACTAGAGGATCGCAAGAATCAAGTCAAAGATTTGAAATATGAAGAAGCAAAAAACACTCAACCGGAAAAACAAAAAGAAAAAAGAATCCAAAAATATGAAGATAGTGTAAGGAGCTCTGGGACAACTTTAAGCGTACCAACATCCGAATTATGGGGGTGCCAGAAGAAGAGAGAGAGAGAGAGAGAGCAAGATATTGAAAACCTATTTGAAGAAATAATGACAGAAAACTTCCCCTACCTGGTGAAAGAAATAGACTTACAAGTCCAGGAAGCACAGAGAACCCCAAACAAAAGGAATCCAAAGAGGACCACACCAAGACACATCATAATTAAAATGCCAAGAGCAAAAGACAAAGAGAGAATCTTAAAAGCAGCAAGAGAAAAACAGTCAGTTACCTACAAGGGAGTACCCATACGACTGTCAGCTGATTTCTCAACAGAAACTATGCAGGCCAGAAGGGAGTGGCAAGAAATATTCAAAGTGATGAATAGCAAGAACCTACAACCAAGATTACTTTACCCAGCGAAGCTATCATTCAGAATAGAAGGTCAGATAAAGAGCTTCACAGATAAGAAAAAGCTAAAGGAGTTCATCACCACCAAACCAGTATTATATGAAATGCTGAAAGGTATCCTTTAAGAAGAGGAAGAAGAAGAAAAAGGTAAAGATACAAATTATGAACAACAAATACACATCTATCAACAAGTGAATCTAAAAATCAAGTGAATAAATAATCTGATGAACAGAATAAACTGGGTAATATAATAGAATAGGGGCATAGAAAGGGAATGGACTGACTATTCTCGGGGGGAAAGGGGGGGGGGGGGGTGCGGGAAGAGACCGGACAAAAATCGTATACCTATGGATGAGGACAGTGGGGTGGGGGGTAAGGTTAGAGGGTGGGGTGGGAACCAGGTGGAGGGGAGCTATGGGGGGGAAAAAGAGGAACAACTGTAATAATCTGAACAATAAAGATTTAATTTAAAAGAAAAAAGAAATATGGGCTCACAGAAAGAGAAGTCCTCATAACTTCTGGCTGTAAAAACCAGTGGGAATTGTGGGTGAGTGAGAAGGAGGGCTGCTGGAGTCCCAGGCAGTTCCTCTTAAAGAGCTTGTACATGGATTTACTCCAACTCACTCCCTCTGAGCTCTAGTGCTGGGGAAGCAGCTTGAAAGGAACCAGAAACATATGGGTAGGAACTGAATTGTTTAGTATCAGGCCGAGAACTGAAGGGTCAACTTTCTGCCAGAAAAGAAGTACTGGCAGAGGCCACTGTTCCTTTTTCTGATATTTTCCCTCTCTCCAAACAGAGCCAGTAGGTGGGCACCATATCTGAGTCTCCATCAACCTAGCTAACACTGTCTGCCCTCACCTAATGATTCCCTGAGACCCCACCCCACCCAATTGTGGGCCCATCCAAGACATTTCCAGTGGCTTTTCCATACAAATGGTCTCTCTTGCCTCATGCTTCAGACTTTCCTAAAACCTGTCAAACAAGCAGCATCTGACTTATGTATATGCAGTACCTCTTGCTAAGTGACCCCAGGCCAACCACTAGTGGCTAATGGACTTGGGTTTGCAGCTTGGCCTTTCCTGGGCACCTCCAATCCCAAGACAAGTAGCAGCCATCTGCAGATAACTTGGTAGCCCCAGGCAAGGCACATGTATTAACTGACCTTGCTCCTCCTGGGAGGCCCCAAAGTCAGTGTACCCGGTGCACAGCTTCAGATCACACCAGATTACCTCCCTACCATCTACACAAGAGCACACTCAGTTGCAGACTCAGGGAACACCAAAGCCCCAGTGAAGCAAGTCCTGCTCTGTAGGATCAACTCCATTGTAGTCACAGAAGGTACTCGCAGCCAATTCCTTCCAGTGACACCAATAGCATTCATGGCTCCACTACATCAGGACAGTGCACACAGTACACACAGGGGTGCACCTGGAACACCCAGCTCCTATGACTGGGGAGGCTGAGCCAGGGCCCTACAGGATAAGGTCACTCTACCAAGTCCAGGAGATATAGCAGCTCTACCTAATACATAGAAACAAACACAGGGAAGCAGACAAAATGTGGAGACAAAGAAACAGGTTCTAAATGAAACAGGAGAAATTTCCAAAATAAGAACTAAATGAAATGGAGGCAAGCAAACTACCAGATACATAATTCAAAACAATGGTTATAAGGATGCTCAAGGAACTTATTGAGTGAGAGCTTCACAGAACTTAGTAAAGTAGATACATTCTTTTAAAGATCAGAAAGAAGACAAGGATGTTTACTCTCACCATTTCTATTCAACTTGTACTGGAGGTTTTAGCCAGGGTAATTAGGAAAAATATATATATATTTGCAGATAACATGATATTGTATATAGAAAATCCTATATTGTATATAGAAATTCTTTTTCAACATCATGAAAAAGAACATAGAAACCAGTCAGAAATGAAGGATATACTAATTGAAATAAAGAATAATTTACAAGGAATTAACAGTACAGCAGAAGAAGCTGGGAATCAAATCAGCAATTTGGAAAATAAAGAAGCAAAACCACTCAATCAGAACAGCAAAAAGAAAAAAAGAATCCAAACCAACTGAAGATAGAGTTGAGGAAGGATGGTAAGAAGTGCAGAAAATTCCGTGGCAAGTGGAATGAGGAAACTGACAAAGATAACTGAACAAACTGGCCAAGCAATTTATAGCCAGATACAAAAGGTCACCTTCCTAGAGATAACATCTAGACTTCAGTTATTTTTCAGTTCCAGTCCCAGAAAAGCAGCAAAGCCAGTTGGGCAAAGCCAGGACCAGTTGCAATGACTAATGAGACTCTGCCCTGGTGCTGAACAATCAATGGCAACCATGACCCTGAAAAGAACAGAAAAAGCTGATGAATACTCTATTGAGACCCTCCCCTAAGACTTCTCTAAACTCCCAGCCTTACACCATCAAAACGAAGGTCCTAGCACATGCTCTCCCTCCCAGAGGCATACCCACATCTTTCCCTTTCAAACCCTCTTTTTCCCCCACAGGCATGCATCAACTAAACTGTAATGGACCCCACAAGACTTGCAACCAGGGGAGCAATGGGCAGCAGCAGCTAATCCCAGGCAAACCCTGTGAACCTGTCTCCAAGGCCCCCTCTCTTTGACTTTCCAGTGAGCTGACACCAGCCCAGCCCAGACATTTATTTCCTATAACATTTCTAGAGAGCCAAAGCAGCCCCTCCTAGGCTCTCCTATTGCTTCTTCTAGCCTAAGCCCTTCCTTCTTTCACTGTCGCTAACTTTAATAAATGTACTCTGAAAATCACCTGAACTTGTATTATGAAATCTTTTCTGTACAAAATCCAGAATCCACACACTACCAGCCAGCCCTAGGAAGAGCTGCTCTGGGCTAGACTCCTTTCCAGTAATAATGTAAAGAGTCTCTGGCACAACTTCAAGTGTACCAACATTGCATCATGGGGGTATCGGAAGGAGAAGAGAGAGAGCAAGAAATTGAAAACCTATTTGAAGAAAAAAAAAATGACAGAAAACTTCCCTAACCTGGTGAAGGAAATAGATGTACAAGTCTAGGGAGCACAGAGAGTCCCAAACAAGATGAACTCAAAGACACCCACACCAATACACATCATAATTAAAATGCAAAAGGTTAAAGACAAAGAAAGAATCTTGAAACCATCAAGAGAAAAGGATTAGATAGTTACCTACAAGGGAGTTCCCATAAGACTGTCAGCTGATTTCACAACAGAAATTTTGCAGGCCAGAGAGAATGGCAAGAAATATTCAAAGCAATGAAAAGCAAGAACCTACAATATAACAGACTAATTCAGGTGAGGAGGTGTCCATTAAAACTGAAAGTATGTTATATAATAAAGTAGCTTTTATGAATGCATATGTTAAAAAATTGACAAATTAGTTGACCTATTTTTACTTACGTAGAAACATTTGTGTAATTAAAATTAAGTATTTATGGAAAGTTTAATTTCAAAGAAAAGTTTTCTATATGTACTACAGTAATTTTAAATTTATACTGAATAGGTCTAGTAAAAGTGTGCATTCACCAGTCACTGTTAGTAAACAAATGCACATGGCTGGGACATGGCTTAACACAAAAAGGAACATCAGCCAGCAGGAGTTAAAACTGCTGCCAACAGTCATACCATAAGACAACAGAACCAATTATCCCATATGATGTGGTGTGATCATGTTCTCATCATTCACCAAACATTGTTTACAAGCAGTGACTCTTGGATTATAGTTCTGGATATGTACTATTTATGTCAGTGAAATTACTACAGTGTTTTTTTTTCCCAACATATGACCTATTCACTAAAATTTGTAAAAGTAATAGTGAATTAATAACAAAAAAATAACCCGTTAATTTAATTATAAGCAAATTTTGGTTAAAAGCATTTAAAAATTAACAGGGTGTTAATTTTCACATATGACATACGAACTGGAAATTTTGTCTGTTAAATCCAAAGTGTGTTAAATCAAGGTCCGCAAAATCGAGGGTTTACTACATGTAAACCAAGATCACTCTACTCAGCAAAGCTATCAATTTAGAATCAAAGAACATATAAAGAGCTTCCCAGACAAGAAAAAGCTAACGGTGTTAGTCACAACCAAACCAGTATTACATGAAATGTTAAAGCGTTTTCTTTAAGAAGAAGGAAAAAAAAGATAACACATATGAACAATAATTGACAATGAGTATATATTTATCAACAAGTGAATCTAAAAAACAAAATAAATGAACAAGCAGAACAAAAAGAAATTCATAGATATAGAGAGCATTTTTGACAGCTGCCAGATAGGAAGGAGACTGGGAGGATGGGTATAAAAGGTGGAGGAATTTAGAAGTACAAATTGGATGTTACAGAATAATCATGTGGATGTAAAGTTCAGAATAAAGAGTATAGTCAAGCCCTAACCAGTTTGGCTCAGTGTCCCAGGTTCGATTCTGGTCAAGGGCATGTACCTTGGTTGCAGGCACATCCCCAGTAGAGGGTGTGCAGGAGGCAGCTGATCGATGCTTCTCTCTCATCGATGTTTCTAACTCTCTATCCCTGTCCCTTCCTCTCTGTAAAAAAATCAATAAAATATATATATTTTTAAAAAGAGTATAGTCAATAAATATTTGAATAACTATATTTGGTGTCATATGGGTATGAGTTCTATTAGGATGATCACTTGTATAATTAATCACTGGAGTGTACACCTCAAACTAATATATTACATGTCAACTGTAATTGGGAAAAAAAAAAGTATTAAAATGTGGGCGTAGGCCAGCCGTGGGAAAACTACGGCCCGCGGGCCGGATCCGGCCCGTTTGAAATGAATAAAACTATAAAAAAAAAAAGACCGTACCCTTTTATGTAATGATGTTTACTTTGAATTTACATTAGTTCACACAAACACTCCATCCATGCTTTTGTTCCGGCCCTCCGGTCCAGCTTAAGAACCCATTGTGGCCCTCGAGTCAAAAAGTTTGCCCACCCCTGGCATAGGCCCTAGCCCAGTGGTCAGCAAACTCATTAGTCAACAGAGCCAAATATCAACAGCACAATGAATGAAATTTCTTTTGAGAGCCAAATTTTTTAAACTTAAACTATATAGGTAGTTTGCTTCTTCTTTGTAGCCATGTCAAACAGGGCACCTAAAAAAATGTTTCATTTTATAATAATAAAGCCACCAACACAAAATAATTACAATTCTTAAATTGATGACAAAAATACCTGTAGGATTTGCAGCTGGTTGAAAAAATACAGGTAACTTTATGCTTCGAGTAGGTACTTTTGTCACCTGCGCACGATTTGCGGACGCAACTAGCACTAACCACTACACAATGAGACTGCTGACTGACTGGCTCATTCAACTTGTGCATGAATCCCGCGAGCCTCCCCCGCGCTGCGTATCCTTCGGCCGCCTGCGCTGTGTATCCCGCGGCCCGCCTGCGCTGCATCTCCGGACGACCGACCTACACCCCCCACTTCTTCTAACGCCACTTCTTCAAAATAGACTCGCCCAGGCCGAAAACCAACTTCTGCACATGGGCCACGAAGTTTCAATCGCACTGTACGTGCGCACCCGCACATGGTATTTTGTGGAAGAGCCACACTCAAGGGGCCAAAGAGCCGCATATGGCTCGCGAGCCGCGGTTTGCCGACCACTGCCCTAGCCAGTTTGGCTCATCGGTTCAAGTATTGGACTGCAGACTGAAGGGTCCCAGGTTTAATTCTGGTCAAGGGCATGTACCTCAGTTTCAGATCCCGGCCCCAGGCAAGTGTGTGCAAGAAGGCAACATTGTGTCTCTCTCACATAGACGTTTCTCTCTCTGTCTCTCCCCTTCCCTTCTACTCTCTCTAAAAATCAATGGGAAAAAATATCCTCAGGTGAGTATTAACAACAACAAAAAATGTGGGCTTACATATTGCTTCTGCTACAGTAATTTATGACTAAGGCAAAGTTCTCTACTCTCCCTGAGCTTAGTAAAGGGTGTCAGGATTAATGATTGGGCTGCAAGGCCTAGCCTTCTAATTACTAATTCAGTTTCCAGCCATCAAAATCCTAAGAAATCACTACCTTATATGACAAATCAAGTTTTCTAGGCTTGGGCAAGTACCACTTTTCACACTCCAAGAGGTTTTAAATTAATAAACTGGGATTTTGCTTTCTTATTCATCTCTTATGAATTTGATTAATATAAGTTTAATGACAAAGCAAATTCAAACAACCAAGTTCCTAAATAGAAAAAATTAAAGACAAAAGCATGGAACCATGGTAAAGCTATCAAGGAACCGAGAATAAATACCCCATGAGGCTCAAGCTGAGTGGCCAACTGGCTTCTCATTTTCAAGCTATCTCTTCACCCTCCAGTGTCCCTTTCACTCAGCTCTATTTCTGCATATTCTGCAGGAATGTCATCATTAACCCATCACAAGGCAGCAGTCAGGTTATTCATCAAAGTTAATATAGGAAAAAGATTAGAACTTTTTTCTTTATCAACATTCAAAAAAACCAAGGTACCATTTATATAGCAATCTTGAGAAAATTACCTGTTCAAGTACTCTCTTACACCGTTTCTTCTCATACATATTTATCCTGAATAAATCTTCAATGGGACGAGAATTTTGTGCATCAACAATGTTTCTACAAAAGAAATACAATTTAGCTTTTCATTTAAGAAACTGGACAGCATACAGAGGCCTGTTGGCCTCTTGTTTACCACAGAAATATATCTGAGTAAGCTTTTGTCCATGACAGAGAGAGAAAAGTGTGATTAATTAACTGGTGAATATAAATAACATGTTATATAAAGATGGTAAATATAATAACTGAGGTTTTTCTGGCTACCTCAAAGTAACAAAGTAATGCTATACATAAAATTCACTATTTTGAAATTCTTGAAAATATACTCTCTCAGTGAGTGCTAGGAGAGCTATTACAATAAAACAAACCCATGTGTTAAATGCATAATAATCATGATTGATCTAAAGATGAAGTTTTACCTTATGCTAAATTTTGTGTTTTATAAATATATAAGGGATTTAAAAATGCAAGTGCTATAAATAAACATCTTAGAGACTTTTTCATTTATGCAGAAGGGGAGAGTCCTTTTCTCTTTGGGCTTACATTCATTATAATCATGTATTAAATGCTGTGCTAGGTGCTTTTGCATATCTTATAGTATTTAAAGTTCACACACCCTATTAAGTAGGTGAGGTCCTTATTTTTACAATTGAGGAAAATAAGATCCAGAAAGAATAAGTACATATAAAGCCAAAAAAAAGTTATCAGAATGTGGTAGAATCTAACTATAAATCCTATGACTTTATCAATGAGCCTTTCAAGTTATTCACAGTAGGAAGGCAAAGCAAGTCATTAATATACAGATAAACCAAAATAATTAAACTTGATAAGCCCCGTTATTTTATAAATTATAATCATATATAGTAAGCACACTAGATATTTTGATATAAGAATTCAGCATTATGCTTTCATAGATTTTATAGAGTTCCAATTACTAATAGAATTCTGAGAGATTAACAAACACTGAGTTAAAAGACACTTAAAAAAATTCTCCAAATTTCCTCCAATGAAGTAAAAAAAAGAAAAGAAATACTTACGAAGCTAATAGTTCAAGAGCATGTAGTTTGTCTTTACTGAAGGTGAAACAGTTGAGTATATTGACCACTTCTGCTGGGTGAACAGCCACCATTTTCTATTAATATAAAAATAATTTTAATTTGAACATGAGAAATTTTCAAGCCAGAAAATGCCATTTGGGGGAATGAATAACTAGTTAATGTTTGTAATATAAATATTTGAGGTGAAAACTGCTTTCTCAAAAGTAAGCCCTAACTAGTATCGGAATTAATCTTCGCCTTTCAATGTAATTACTTCAAATGAAGATAAGATCTAAGTTCTCCTATGTGCTCTTTTTTAATCCATATTTCTCAATGTGTTCATCTATAGAAAAAAAAATTTACATGTACTACTTTCCTCAGAAAGGTTGGCTAAAAAGGATATTTACAAATATGGGAGATATATTGCTCAAAAAGTTAGAAAAAAACTACATTTCTTAAAGTACAAGGTACCATCATCAGCACTTCCTAAAATGAGGTCCATGGTGCTATTCAGAGTTACTAAAAATGAGTGCTACAGTCAGACCAGTTAGAAAAAGATGGACTAACAGGTTTCTTTTTTTTTTTTTTTATTGCTTAAAGCATTACAAAGGGTATTACATATGTGTTCTTTTTTTCCCCGTCCTTGACAATACCCCGGCTTCCCCTACCCCCCAGTGTCTTATGTCCATTGGTTATGCTCATATGCATGCATACAAGTCCTTCAGTTGATCTCTTACCCCCCTCCCTCCTGCCCTAACAGGTTTCTTTACTGCAGAACTCTCTTAAGTCTTATGTTAATGTGCATTGTGGCACCCCAAGTTTATATGGAATATTACAAAACTTTTATTTGAACAAGGTTCCTTATTTTTGAAGAGCAGGTAGAAGATTTGGCCAATTTAAAGATTTATGTTAACAGTGGAGGAAATCCAAAGCAAAGCCAATGTAAGATCACTTAAAATCAACACCCAACAGATTCCTAAATTTCGATGGGTAATTTTTAAATAGTTTTATTCATGTACCACCAAAAGAATTGGTAAAATTATATATCCCTTTGCATGTTTTTAAATTGACATCTAAAAAATTACCAGAAGTGTAAATATTTGTAAAAGATTGATTTCCTTATTTATAAGTTTACTAGAGGCCCGGTGCACAAATTCATACAAAGGTGGGGTCCCTCGGCTTGGCCAGCAATCAAGGCCTATCAGGGGGGCTGGCCGACTGGAGGGAGGGACCGTGGGAGGTTGGCTGTGGGAGCGCACTGACCACCAGGGGGCAGCTCCTGCATTAAGCGTCTGCCCCCTGGTGGTCAGTGCATGTCATGGCGACTAGTCGTGTGGTCGTTCCAGTCGTTCAGTCATAATGGTCACTTAGGCTTTTGTATATATAGATTATATATTTGTAAAAACCTTGGAACTCATATATGAAAATGTATTATGTAACCTAATCGTCAAAGTCAGTCTTTCAGACTTTGTCAGAAAAGGTTGGGCTTAATTTAATTCAAATAAAATCATTAAGTTGTGCCTGTGCTAACCTTCTCACCTCTGATTTTTAATTCTAAAGTAAGTAAATAAGCGAGCAGGCCTCAGAGCTATGTGATGAGTTTGTTAGCTTAATAAAATAAGCAAGATCCTCGACAGTATTTCTTACAGAAGCTCTTGCCTTGCTCTCCCTCTCAGGAGATTGCATTGTCTCCTTGGCCCTTGGGGAAAGATCTTCATCCCTAGATGATGGGTAGCTGGGTGAGATAACCACTTTTTTGTAAAGTAGAAAAAAAAAAACAATTGTTAAAAAAAAGAAGCACTACAGACCCAGGCAGTTTCTTAGGCAAATTAGTTTAGGAAGTTAAGGATCTATAGATTTCCTTAAAGCTACCCATGCCTAATACTCTACAAAAAACTTCCTATATAGCTAAACTAGATGCCTGATGTGCGAAATTCGTGCAAGAATAGGCCTTCCTTCCCCTGGCTACCGGCACCGGCTTCCCTCCAGCACCTGGGACCTGGGCTTCCCTCGCAGCCCCAGCTTTGTCCGGAAGGTCGACCTGTCTAATTAGCATATTACGCTTTTATTATTATAGATATTGTCTAAATTTAGATGCCTCTATTAATCTAGGCTGTAGAACTGTGCAGTCCACACAGTAGACATTAGGTACCTGTGCCTGTTTAAATTAAGTAAAAAAATATATAGTTCCTCAGACAGCCTAGCCAGATTTTAAGTACTCCAAGCCACATGTAGCCAGTGGTTATTATACTAGACTAGAGGCCCGGTACAAGAATTCGTGCACGGATGGGATCCTGCTGGCCCGCCCCAGTGGGAGCTGATCGGGACTGGGCCAGCAGTGGGGAGGGGAATCAGGAGGTTGGCCGGCCGGACCCGCGCCCCAATCGGAGTGGTGGGGGCTGATCGGGGGCCAGGTTTGTGGAGGGAAGGGGCCGCAGGAGGTTGGAGGGGGCTGATTGGGGCCCTGATTGGGCAGGTTGGCCACTGCAGTGCGCGTCATAGTGACCAGTCGTTCCAGTCGTTCCATCAGTCTGGTCGCTTGGCTTTTATATATATATAGATAGTGCAGTTATAAAACATTTCTACCATGGCTAAAAGTTCATTTGGACAGTATTGGTCCAAAGAATGTAAGTTTAAAACCATTTGACTACAAAGGGTGAAGATATCTAAAAGTAGAAGTGCATAAAATACTTAGAAATTCAAATCCTATGTTTTGCTTACTGATAAACATTTTCTCCTCCAATCAGCCAATTAAGACTGTATGGTATTTGATCTTAGAATAATGGTGTATAATTTAATAGTACAGTATACATGATTTAAATTTATACTGAGAAGTTTTAATTTTTTAAGTTATTTTGAATAATAAAAGTAAAATACAATGTAGGATCACTTTTTAAAAATACAAATTACAACTTGAGATGAATTATAGAAAATTAGGGGAGAATCCAAAATACTCAAATTCTATATTCTAAGGAAAAATAACTTACTTACATGTTGTAATGCTTTCATTGCTTTCAACTGAGGCTCAGCCCAGGAGAAATATCTCAGTAATTCAACCACCTGAAAGTAAATAAGTAATTTAGCTCTAATGACAATGTGTTTGCAAAATTTTCTGCAAGGTTTATTTCAGTATTTTCAATTACTATTCAAAATGTTCTGCATGGGCCCAGATGATGAGGAGTAAGCATGGCACCAGAGTTTAGACTATGTTAATAGAGTAACCACATGCAGCTACTTCACATTAACTGAAATAAAATCAAATAAAAAATTCAGTTCCTTACTGGTATAAGACATATTTTAAAGTTCTCAATAACCATATGAAGCTGGTAGCTACCATAATGGATAGTAAAGAGAGAACTTTCCCATCATCACAGAAAGTCCTGAAAAGCACTGGTTTAGAAATAAAGAACAATATAAGATACTAGAAGCCCAATGCAAGAAATTCGTGCATGGGGCTTGGCCCCCGGCTGCCTAGGCAGCGGGGGGGCCTCTGCCTCTGCCTTGGCCCCTGCCTGCCATAGCGGCCCAGGGGCCTCTGCCTCTGCTGTGGTGGCTGGGGCCGGGGCCTCGGCCTCTACCTCTGCCTCTACCCCAGCCCACAGCAGTTTGGTCCAGAAGGATGCCCAGTCTAATTAGCATATTACACTTTTATTATTATAGATAGAAAAACTAAAGTACATAAAGAAAAGGAAGGTTGGAAAAGTACTAGATAGAGACAAAATGTCAGCTTTTAGATATCTATATATATAAAAGGCTAAGTGTCCATCCATTCGACCGGTAGCTATAACGTGCACTGACCACCAGGGGGCAGATGCTCAACGCAGGAACTGCCATGACGCGTACTGGCCATTTAAAAATAAACGGCACCACAGACGTGGCGCCAACAAACCAACACTCATTCGGCTTCCCCTAAGTGGGACACAGGCCCCGCCACCACCCTGAAGCGACACCCCACCAAATCACAGCCAACACTGCCAAGACCCCATGGCACAAAATGGGCCCACAGCCCAGCCCAGCAATGATAGCTGTGGGTGCCGGGTAATGATGTCACGTAGCAACGCCCAGGTTCCTCTCCCTAGCAACTAACATCCTTGGAGTTTCTTCAGCCCAGGAACCCGACTTGCTTTATAGCCAGGTGCAAACATTTTACAGTTTAACCAAATGTTTGTGAAGCATTTTCTTGTGCCTCATCTCATTTGATCCTCACAGAAGTCCTGGAGTAGATACATAGGAGACTCGGTAGAATCCTATTTTCTTTTCATCAGCAAGACGCGAATAGTAATATTAAAATATTTCTTCAAATTAATTTCCTTTCAATGTGCACGAATCTGTGCACTGGGACACTAATAATGATATATTATGAATGGAAATATTTAAAAATTTAATGCAGATCAGTCTTAGTCAATCACAAAAGGGTATTCAGTGGTGTGGTTTAGTGTAGGTCCACTAACTTCTACTCTTTTACTTGAATCTGGAGGGCATAATATTCATATTTATATCACAGATCTATTCCCTAAAAAATGTAAGAATCACCAGGAATTACTCCAACAGCTTCTAAATGGTAGATCATTTTGAGGGAGGCTCTCTCATCCACCATCACTAGTGAATTTCAAACAAATGAGGGTGATATTGTGAGATAGCTACTAAGAGGTGAGCAGAGCATCAAGATCAGAATATTACAGTCTCTATACGGTCACTACAACCCTGGTTAAATGCCCCAAGACAATCTGTGGGGGGTTGGGGGGGGAAGGACTCAGGAAGAGAGGGTAATAAAATCTGGGTTAATGAATTATATTACTACTAGTAGCCCGGTGCACGAAATTCGCACCCGATGCCCTCAGCCCATCCTGCACCCTCTCCAATCGGGGACCCCTTGGGGATGTCCGACCACTGGTTTAGGTCCAATCCCACAGGAATCAGGCCTAAACCGGTGGTCGGACATCCCTCTTGCAATGTGGGACTGCTGGCTTCTAACCACTCACCTGCCTGCCTGTGTGATCGCCCCTAACCCCTCTGCCTGCCCGCCTGATCGCCCCCAACTGCCTTCCCCTGCCGGCCTGATCGCTTGGGTAAGTGCTTCTGCCTCAGCCCCCACTACCATGGCTTTTTTTGGAAGGAAGTTGGACGTCTGGAAGGTGGCCGGTTGACCCGGTCTAATTAGCATATTACCCTTTTATTATTATAAATTATTAGTATAGATAGATTATATAGTATAGGATTGCTTAAATGGGGGCAGGGGGGCAGCCTTTTTCAGCAGGAGGAGATGCTCTTGGCAGATAAAAACACATAATCCCTATATCTGGACTGACAGCCAACCATATGCACTACACCGCTAAAGCAGTCATTAAAAAATTGAACCACTTTCTTACACCTTACATCAAACAGCTGTTGCTCTTAAAAACCCTCCTTAGCCCCCACCTTATGTTCTGCCTTCACAGTTCACCCAGATTAGGTTCTGATTGGTCGGTTTCTATGCCAGTCAGCATCTCCGGGCCTATCTCTGGGCCTGATCAAAGAGGCAGGGTTGGTCAGCAGCCCCAGAGAGGCCCCGAGAGAAACAGAGGTGCGGCTGCTGGTGAAGCCGGGAGAGAAAGAGGGAGGCAATGGCTGGTCAACAGCTGCCACTGAGGCTGCAGATCAGACCCTGCCTCTCTGCAGGCCTCTCTCCAGGCCTAATCCACAGCCCCCTCGGCAGTCAGTACTGGGTCGCCATGGCAACCCAGCACTGACTTCCAGTGTTATGGACCCTGGCTCTTTATACATATAGATGAGTTCCTGAAAATATATTATGGTCTCAATGTGGTATGAGCAGAAGAATAAAAATACTTTTTACTCCTCATAAAGAGATACAAAAATTGAAAATAATTTGTTAAGAGTATATGTCTTTACTTTATAGGAATGTTTTTACTATACAGTAAGTACTACCTGGCACTTTACCAGTCATAAAACCATACGTATCATGTCTGATATAGGAAGAAAAATCTTTACTATACAAAGTAGCCTTAGAAAGTGGCTTAATAAAATTTTCAATGACTTGAGCAAAGTGGAATAATCACTAAGAGAAGTTTTCTACAAAATTTCACATATGCATATGCAAAAAAAGAAGAAAAGCTATTACCTATGAAAAGCTGTAAATCTTTTCAAAACATTTAAATTTTCAAAAATAATGGCCGAAAACACTCATTAAATAGGAAGCAACACATGCAAGTCTAAAAGTAGCTTTTTAGAATTTAGGAGGCAAAACTTCTACAGGCTTAAGCTTCAAGCTTCATGCTTTGAACATCTTGAGAAACAGATGAAAAGTTGGAACATTTACTAACTCAATCTATAGATACTACATACATTGTCTCCCTTATTTATGTTCTTATCCTTTCCGACAATCATTCTCCAGATGTACATTTCTATTTTTGCCCTAGTTTTCTATCAAGTATTTTCTAAATGTTCTTCAGGAATCTGGCCTTTCAGTGTACGTGTGTGTATATACATGCATGCATATTTTTAAAATTAGCAAACTCTCCCTAAAGTTAGGTAAAACATTTTTACTAAACTATCATTGGTCTTCTGGCAGTTATAGAAATTACTTATTAGACAGTGTATTTTTTTCTTATTGCTAAAATTTTTACTTAGTGGGTTCATATAAAAAAATATTTCACCACTTATTCAAGTTTTCTTTTATAATATGCAGTGAATTTTGCAATTAACTTAAAAATGCAACCCGAACTTGAGTATATTTATGACTAGAAGTTTATAAATTTATTTATGATATTGTGCCCAGAATGACAAACACTTTGAACTGATTTTTTTTTAAACACTGCATTTTAAAATCATGTTAGCATATTGTGGTGAAAGAGGGTATGTTTATAAAATACCCAAGCTATAAATTCTGTAAAGTTTTCTACTAAAACTGAAAGCTTCTGAAGTTCCTTAATAAATATAGCAACAACATAAAAGCAATTCTGACTTGACCAGCAGGTAAATAGACATTAACCAGAACATCATGTGAAAAAAAAAGAATGAAAAAGACATTCGATTAAACAAATAAAGGAATACCTGTTCACTAGAGAAATATCCATGCACATATTCAATTGCTTTTAATTTGTATTCTGTCAAAACAGCCTAAGAAAAAGAAAAACAGCATTATTATATGTAAGCAGAAGAGTAATATGTATACAGCAAAAATATCTAAGCTACTCAAACAGTGGAAATCTTCAGCCCAGCATGCAGAGTCAGCTAAAGTCACTGTGGTGACATGACATTCTATCTTTCCAGGTTCCATGCTTCAAGGGGTACACTGAGACAGTAGGAAAACTTTCTGGGCCTCCCTACTCACTCCTACAAAAAAAGGAATTATAACAGATAGGATTTGACATTAATAGAAATTATACATAGAATTTATGTACTAGTAAATGTAATTAGATTTTCTAAACATCCCAAATTCAACCAAGTTGTCATTTTTAAGAAGATTAAGTGTATCAGATATTACCCATGCGTTTATTATTTATTCAGCACCTATTATGTCAAGGCTCTCAATCTTTCTGTGGGGATATGAGAACCGAAGTAGCTAGAACAGGGGTGGGCAAACTTTTTGACTCGAGGGCCACAATGGGTTCTTAAACTGGACCGGAGGGCTGGAACAAAAGCATGGATGGAGTGTTTGTGTGAACTAATATAAATTCAAAGTAAACATCATTACATAAAAGGGTACGGTCTTTTTTTTTTTTAGTTTTATTCATTTCAAATGGGCCGGATCCGGCCCGCGGGCCGTAGTTTGCCCACGGCTGAGCTAGAAGGTTCTGAATTCAATCTATGCACCTGCCAAAAACTGGCAGTGTGGCTTTTGAGAGGAATTTTAATTATCCTGAGCACCTCCTTACCCATAAAATGGAATAGCATTCATTACCCACTTCAGAGTTATGATTAAAATAGTCAATAATAGATCTGACATATAATAGGTATTCAGTAAGAGATGGTTCCTATCCTCATGTGGCATCTATCAATGGGAAATTCAGAGGGAAGTCCGGTGGCCTCGACCAGCATTATCTAGAGCTCATTGAAATCAGATAAACTCTCTTTTCGACTATTTTCAGAGTTTATAGATGAAAACACTAGATTACCATAATTTGGTAACTATTAGTCATTAAAAATTAACCAATCCCTTTGCTTTTACTATAAAACAATGGTATTTGTACTTTCCACATATCTTTTTGCTAGTAGAAAATACTATGGCCAATCAAGTAAGAAAAACATCCAAGGTCTAATTTTTATTGAAATGGGGAGGGAGAGAATGGCATTCTGGATAATGTACGCTTGGGAGTTTGACTATCATTATCATTACTGAACACAGTCAAAAGCAAGTTTCTGGACAAAATCCTAGATTGTGTTGATGCCAAAACATGTCTCAATTCTTTCATCAGTACCCCAGAGGCATGGCTGTATCCCCAGGCACAACAGCATAGCACTGTGGAGTTAGACTGCCTTAGTTTGAATACTGGACCACAACACCCTTCCACCCTTTCCCCTTCCCATCTGGATAACTGAGCTAACTAGCTAACCTCACAAAGACTAGGTTTGCCATCTGTAAAATAAAGAGTATAGTACCTACACCTCATGGATTGTTAGCAGGTTCAAGTCAAATAGTGCATACAGTGCATGGAGAAAGTGCTTAAAACAGGCTTACATAGTAGGTACTCACAGTACTATTCTTACTTTCTGTTTGAAGAGCAAATTCAACATTGCCTTCCCCCTACTATATTTCTTTCCTAATGTCTTTGCACATGCCTTTCTCTCTTAGTGACTGTAGTGACAGTCATTATTACCTATAAACCTAAGGTGACACTCAGGAAGAGATTACCTGGTTTAAACTGACCTACATTTACAAAGTCTGAGAGTAACTTTAAAAAACCAATAGTAATTCTCATATTTAGATATGCCTATATTTTTATCCCATTTTAATAGACTAAGACAATATTGTCGCATCTAATTATTTGGCATAGACAGCAAAGACATCTTGATTGAAAACCAGAAACAATGACTTAAGTTGCTATCTTGTGTGAACAGGATTTCCATCTTTGAGGAACTTGTTATTCCCCTCATTAGTATTTACTGTGTGATCTTTTCACAACTTAGGAGGGAGAAAATATGCAAAGCACCCTATAGCTTCCAACAGTAGAAATCTACTGGTCTACCTCAATGCATAAATTATTTTCTCATAAACAGTAGTTAAATACCAGCTCATGAACAAATTGTGGCAAATTCTAAATATAGAGTTAGCAAGCTGATACTTTATTGCAAATCTTATTTAGACAAACTGGGTTTGTGAAATCAGAAATTTCATTCAAAAAAGAAGATTCAATATTGCCGAATATGTAAATTTCACCTCACATGCAAATTGGAAAAAGAAAAATGAGTTATAAAAAATGACGAAAAACAACATTTTGCTTTATAGATAATAAAGAAAAACAGCATATCCACAGGCAATTTAATTAATAATTTCATAAGCTGAAACAAATAATAAGCACCAGAGCACACAGTAACAAATCTTTCCAAGTCAACCAAGGGTCTTAAAGGTATGGAAATATGGAGATAACTGCCTGGGAGTTCTAAGCAATGGACCCTCTATTGGAATGAGAATGTTACAGGAAGTACCTCTAATTCTACTTAGGCAAACTGTTATTTCTGGGTTTGAAGTAGTTATGCTCAAGGCTAAATTTCAAATTTTTTTTGCTGTCTGATTCATTCTGGGAGGTAGGCTATATACACAATGGTCTCAAAAAGGAGCAAAAACTTGGAAAGCAAGAGAAAAAAGTTTTGGAATTCAAGTTATTGAAGCCCATTCCTAAGGGTATGACTTTAAACTTAATAACACACTTTTCATTAAGGCACAAATTTTGTCAGGCCGTGTGCCAATTCTCAGATTTTAAAAATCAGTCATGGTAATAACAACCACTACTAAAGGAATGTTCTACACATTTGCTCTAGCTTTCAATGTCTTATGTTACTGAAAGATGAGGAAATCGGTTCAGAAATAGTAAGTCACAGTAAATCCAAAAGTACAGAGCCGTGAAATGTATCAAGACATAAGGTCCTACACTATATATTGATTAAAATTCCAACCAATTTTGCAATCCTAAAACCCGTATTTTACACAATCTGCACAGTAGCTCAACGAGAATAAACCATGAGAATTCGTAGCTTATAAAATGATTTAAAGAATAAAATGTAATTACCTTTCTAATTTCATCCAGCACCATTTCAAAGGACTTTTTGTCCATCTTGACTACTCTCTCGACGTGGTTTTAACAGTTATACTTTCAATTACAAAACGTTCGTCAGCTCTGAGGTAAAAATGTTTACAGTTGAGGAGGAAAAAGACGTCAGGAGCAGGAGAAAGGATGAGAAGAGGTAGACTACTTAAAACTCTGAAAAAAATTCTAAAAATGGAGACTTACAAAGACTTTTTATTTATTTTTTAAAAAGCATCAGGCTTCCCCAGCTTTTCACACAAAGCTTCAGGACACTTTGGAGAAGAACCGGGTCCTTTCTGAGCCCCGCTGGGAAACCCGGGTTTCTGCAGCCAGAGCTGAGCGTGCTTCCGGGCAGCCGAAGGGCCGGTGCCGCGGGGGGAAGGCCTCCAAGCCGCTTTCCCAGGTAAAGCCGCAGGGAGAGCAGCCCCCCGAGCCCCGAGTCCCGCGGATGGCGCGGAGAGGTACCGGCCTCTCCGCCCGCACAAACACTCCAGCCCACGGCCCTCACCACCGCGAACCTGGACTCGCGGCCCAGCTCGCGCTCATTCCAGCAGCTCCGAAGGACACTTGGGTTCGCGCAGCCCGGGTAGCGGAAGGCTGGCAGGCTCTTTGTTACCAACTGCCTCAGCTTCAGGGAGCGGGCCGGCGGCCGGAGCGCCCCGGGAGCCGAGCGAAGAGAGGCACGGTTTCGGGCAGGGGGACTCCGGAACCCCGCAGTAACAACGCGGCCAGGAGCCCTTCCCGATTACCCTTACAGCTCCCACCGGCTCAACTGGGCCTGCAACGAAACCGCCGCACGCGAGCAAACTCAATGCTGTGCCGCTAGTTTAGGCCACTCTTTCCTGAAAGCCAACGGAGGGGTCCTTGTGTGGGAACATAGGTATCCGTGACGTGTGCCTGAATTCCTCAGAATCAGATGCAGATGACACCCTCCGCACAACCTGGAAGCCATTTTTTGAGGGCCACACCCTATATCTTGGGCTTGTGTGTGCTAGCTTCTGATTGGTCAATCTTAATTTCAAAAATAGGATCGTCAGTCGTTATGGCAGAGATATGGGCGCCCTTATCTTGGCAGACAGAAGATGTCTTCAGCGTAGGACCGCTTTCCCAGAGGGGCGGGGTTGGGTTGGTCACTGGGTCAGCCCCAGGGCACGTGACATGGGGGCGGGGACGCAGGAAAGCTCCAGAATCCCAGGTCGAGGGCTAACAGTCTTCCGCCCACTCTGTGCTCCTTTCCGGTTCTCAAACCCCAAGCATGGAGGAAGGGAGGTTGGCGATAGGAGCCTGAGTCCGGAGGCCGGGCAGTCTGTGTGCTGCAAAGAACCGAGTGGACCTAACGCTGTCTCAGCCTCCTAACGCCGGCAGAAGCTCCTCGTCGCGCTTCCTGTTTCGTCATGGCGAGATTCTGGCTGTGCGCGGGCTGCACTGTCCTTTTCCTTGCATTTCTGAATTTACATTTGCGCTTTTCTGGCTCTTCGGTGAGTTGAATAGTGAAGAAGAAATTGATGCTTGTGGTGTGGATAGCACTTTTGGGAGGCGATGCTTCCCTCTGCAATGGAGGTGGTGCACTAGCTTGTCTCAAACGGGGTGTGGGTGAGGGTGGTTGAGCGGAACCCCGAGGTGTTGTCTTGTCTCTTAGTTTTAAAATGTTTGTACAGAGGGTTCCTAACTTATGATTTTTCTACTGTGGGATAGTGCAAAGGCGATACCATTCAGTAGACACTACTTCCACGGGCTAGCACTATGCAAGCCTGCTACTCTCTCCTGATGCTACAGCTGCTAGACAGTTCTCAGCCACACGATCAGGAAGACAAAACAGTTGATGCTATACACTGTGTTGTCAGCTTTTTTTGGGGGGGGGGGGGCGGTGGGGAGAGATATTGTATTTTCGGATCCCATCATGTTTATAAACACACACCTGTGTCTTCTGCTTCTGGTGAGAAGAGAAAGGCTTCGTGAGTTGAAACAAGATAATTGCCCAACTATAGGATAATGTGTGTTCTGAGCACGTTTAAAGTAGGCTAGGTTATGAGCGATAGGTTACCTATAGTAATACATTTTTAAAATTATGATGGACTTATCGGGATGTAAATCGAGGAGCATCTGTATATGGTGCATTCTCTTCTTTCTCACCTACCACTACAGCCTCAAAGACTTTACAGATTTGTATTTTGGTCGACTTGGTCTTTAAAAGTGTCAGACCATTCCTTCCCAAACATTTCTGACTTCTGTGGATAGAGGTGTCAAGGTATGCTTAGAAAGTAAGCTTTTTTTTTTTTTGCTTTTTCAACCTAGACTGTAAACTGAATCTTAATCTTCTGACTTTATTTAAGGTTTTAAGAGAGTTTATTTTTCAAATTTCCTGGAGAAGTGAGGAAATTCTTTACCAGCTGGATGTGGGTTGGCCTAAGCATTCAGAGTACTTTACTGGAGCAACATTTTGTGTTGCAGTTGACTCCCTGAATGGACTACTTTACATAGCCCAAGTAAGTAAAATGGGGATTTTAAAAAACAACACATGAATACAAAAGGAGCAACAGCCTGTTTTACTGTACTAAGTCATATATGTTTACATCATGCCAGTTATGGAATTTGTTTTTTTTAATTGCTTTGAAGTGAATATATGACTTTGAATTTGATAGATATTGTGTTAGGTGTTGAAGCTAGGTTTGTAAATGTTAACATTTTTTGATTAACTTTACTTTTTGTTTCTCTCTGCCAAAATAAAGATTACTTCCTTAAAACTGACCT
>NW_005871067.1:9188510-9239028 GCF_000147115.1 Myotis lucifugus | reverse complement strand
AATCCCCACTAGAGGATATTTTTCCATTGATTTTTTAGAGAGAGTGGAAAAGAGAGGGAAAAACAGAGAGAAATACCATTGTGAGAGAAACACATTCATTGGTTGCCTCCTGCATGAGCCGACCAGGGCCCAGCCCAGAGAGGAGCCTGCAACAAAGGTACATGCCCTTGATTGGGATCAAACCCGGGACTCTTCGGTCTGCAGGCCTTCGCTCTATGCACTGAACCAAACCGGCTAGGGCACTTTGCCCATGTTCTTGTTTGCATGTTTTAAAATCAGAGTTGCCAAATCTAATTATGAAATCACGTATTATAAAAATATATTGTACTTCTGTAGAATTAAGACATTTTAACAAGGAGGCTATCATTATTATCATCTTTCCTTTAACTTTATAGGAGCCTTTTTAAAATGTATATTATATTTTTTCAATTGAAGTTTACTTTTAGTATTATTTTGTATTGATATCAGGTATACAGCATACACCTGATTAGACAATCATATACATTAAAAATTGTTCATCCTGATATTTCCAGTACCCACCTGGCACCATACATAGTCATCGAAATATTATTGACTATATTCCCTATGCTGTACTTTACATCCCGTGACTATTCTGTAACTAACAATTTGTACTTCTTAACTCTTTCACTTTTTTAAAATTTATTTACTTATTTTTATTTATTTATTTATTTATTTATTTATTTTATTGATTAAGGTATTACAAATGTGTGGTTATCCCCCCATTGCCCCCCCGACCCCTTCACTTCTTTTTTTTTTTTTTTTAAATATATTTTATTGATTTTTTACAGAGAGGAAGGGAGAGAGATAGATAGTTAGAATCATCGATGGGAGAGAAACATCGACCAGCTGCCTCCTGCACATCTCCCACGGGGGATGTGCCCGCAACCCAGGTACATGCCCTTGACCGGAATCGAACCCGGGACCTTTTAGTCCGCAGGCCGACGCTCTATCCACTGAGCCAAACCGGTTTTGGCCCCTTCACTTCTTTAACCCAGTCCCCCAATCCCCCTCCCCTCTAGAAAACACCAGTTCGATCTCTGTGTCTATGAGACTGTTTCAGTTTTGTTTCTTCCTTTATTTTGTTCTTTAGATTCCATATATAAGTGAAATCATATGGTATCTGTCTTTCTCTCATTGACTTATTTCACTGTGCATAATACCCTCTATAATATATCCATTCATGCTATTGCAAATGGTAGGATTTCATTCTTTTTTTTCATTCTTTTTTATGGCCCAGTAATATTTCATTATATATATATATATATATATATATGCACCACAGCTTTTCTTTTCTTATTTTTTCATATATTTTTATTGATTTCAGAGAGGAAGGGAGAGGGTGAGAGAGAGACAGAAACATCAATGATGAGAATCATTGATCAGCTGCCTCCTGCACACCCTACACTGGGGATCAAGCCTGCAACTCCGGGCTTGTGCCCTGACCTGCAATCAAACAGTGACCTCCTAGTTCATACATCAGCTCTCAACCGCTGAGCAACACCAGCGGTCATGCACCACAGCTTTTTTATCCACTAGACCAGTGATGGTGAACCTATGACACGTGTGTCAGAGGTGACACGGGAACTCATTTTTTTGGTTGATTTTTCTTTGTTAAATGGCATTTAAATATATAAAATAAATATCAAAAATGTAAATCTTTGTTTTACTATGGTGGCAAATATAAAAAAATTTCTATATGTGACACAGCACCAGAGTTAAGTTAGGGTTTTTCAAAATGCTGACATGCCGAGCTCAAAAGGTTTGCCATCACTGCACTAGACTATTGATGAGCATGTGGGTGGTTTTCATATCTTCCATATTGAAAGTAACACTGCAATGAACATAGGGATGCATATATTTTTTTTGAATTAGTGTTTTGGGTTTCTTTGGGTAAATAACCACAAGTAGAATCACTGGGTTATAAGCTAGTTCAATCTTTAATTTTTTCAGAAATCTCCATACTGTTTTCTATAGTGGCTGAATCAATCTGCATTCCCACCAACAGTGCATGAGGGATCCCTTTTCTCCACAACCTCACTATGTTAGGTTATTTATGTTAGGTTATTTTATGTTAACTTATTTATGATAGCCATTCTAATGGGTGTGAGGCAACAACTTGTGGTTTTAATGTACATTTCTTTGATGATTAGTGACTTTGACCATCTTTTCATATGTGTATTGCCATCTGTCTGTCCTCTTTGGAGATGTGTCTGTTCAGTTCCTCTACCCATTTTTTAATTGGATTCTTTCCTTGGTGTGGAGTAGTATGAGTTCTTTATAAAATTTGGATATTAACCCCATATTGGCTTTATCATTGGCGAATATCTTCCATTCAAGGTTGTCTTTTTTTTTTTTTCTTGATGGTTTCTGTTGCTCTGCAAGAACTTTTTATTTTGATGTAGTCCAAGCATGTCAGACTTGCAGCCCGCGGGCTGCATGAGCCCACAATGAAATATATTTGCAGCCCAGTCAATATAACGGTATGTAAGAAACGTTTTAATAAAAATTATTAACTTAATTTTTACAACATCCTGTTATACATAATTATTAATAACGAACTACTACGTTCGCTAATGACTGATTATTATAATCGTGTTGCATTCAGCGCCTTACGCGCAGGCACACCATTTCTCTCCACTAATACTAGCAGCGAATATTTTAGCAGCCCATTGTTACGACATTAGTCTTGTACTGACTTGTTTGATGTGCGCAACAGGAAATATTTCGCTTTCGGAGAACAAGAAAAATAGGTTTATTTGTGTTACGCTTATTAATTTGTATAGTTATTCATTGTCTGGTAAGTTAATATTCAAGAAAAAATATTAATTTTTATTAAAATGTTCTATTTTATGTTAATGATTACTCATTTATTTCAGTCCTTTTATTCAGCATGTCTCTATAGAAATAAACATGTTTCTATGAAAATTGAAGCTTTTGTTTTTTTGCGGCCCACATAAACTTAAACCTTGTTTATTTGGCCCGTGTTAGCCTTTGAGTTTGACATGCTTGATGTAGTCCTATTTGCTTATTTTTTCTTTTGTTTCCCTTTCTTGAAGGAGATATATCAGAAAAAATATTGCTAAGAGAAATGCCTAAGATTTGACTTCCTTGTTTTCTTCTGGGAGTTTTATGTTTTTGAGTCTTACGTGTAAGTCTTGAATTTATTTTAAGTTTATAGTGTGAGAAGGTGGCCTAGTTTTACTTTTTGCAGGTATTTGTCCACTTTTCCCAACACCATTTATTCAACAAACTGCCTTTAGCCCGTTGTACATTCTTGCCTCCTTTGTCAAATATTATTGACCATATAGGTGTGGGTTTATTTCTAGGCACACTATTCTGTTCCTTTTATCTATATATCTGTTTTTATGCCTCTACCATACTGTTTCTTATTACTGTAGCCTTGTAGTATGGTTTCATGTCAGGTAGTTCAATACCTCTAAAGTTGTCTTCTTTCTCAGGATTTCTGGGGCTATTCGAGGTCTTTTGTGATTCCATATAATTTTTGGATTATTTGTTCTAGTACTGTGAAATATGCCTTCACCACACTATTGTCTGTGTCATATCCTATCTAATAATAGACAAACATGGTAATTGACCGTACCTTTGCTACACCTCCCATTGGCTAATCAGTGCGATATGCAAATTAACTGCCAACAAAGATGGTGGCTAATTTGCATACTGCAGGCAGGGCGGGACAGCGCAGCCACCAGTGCGAGCCGCCATCCCGGGCCGCAGGCTGGCCCCAGAAGCCGGTGATCGGGGGGAGATGGGGGTCCCCTGCCCAGGCCTGACACCTCTGGCGGTGCTTCAGGCCTGGGCAAGGGGCCGATCTGGCGATCGGAGGGTGATGGAGGTCGACACCTCTGGCTGAGGCGTCAGGCCTCGGAGGGGGGCGGAGCCGGCAATCGGAGGGGTCTGGGGGTCCCCTGCCCAGGCCTGATGCCTGGGCCAGAGGCATCAGGCCTGGGCGGGGGGCGGAGCCGGTGATGGGGGGGAGATGGGGGTCCCCTGCCCAGGCCTGAAGCCTGGGCCAGAGGCGTCAGGCCTGGGTGGGGGGCGGAGTCGGCAATTGGAGGGGTCTGGGGGTCCCCTGCCTAGGCCTGACGCCTCTGGCAGAGGCGTCAGGCCTGGGCAAGGGGCCGATCTGGCGATCAGAGGGTGATGGGGGTCGACACCTCTGGCCAAGGCGTCAGGCCTGGGTGAGGGCGGAGCCGGTGATCGGGGGGAGATGGGGGTCCCCTGCCCAGGCCTGAAGCCTGGGCCAGAGGCGTCAGGCCTGAGGGGGGGGCAAGCTGGCGATTGGTGTGAACTACAGAGGAAACACCTTTTCTGACCGCTCATTGGTTAAGCTCCCTGTATGCCACTGGTAATATTCTTAGTAACTTGGGTAATAAGAATCCAAAAAGGTGATCTAGGGTTTTTCACCACACTCCTGGTGAAAAAAAGCAAGGTCCGCTGCTGGAGGGCTAAGAAATGTCATATCTTGCCCTAGCCAGTTTGGCTCAGTGGATAATGCCTTGGCCTGCCGATGGCAGGGTCTGAGTTCAATTCTGACCAAGGGCATGTACCTAGGTTGCAGGCTCCTCCCTGGCCGGGGCCCAAGTCAGGGCTCATGCAGGAGGCAACCAATCAAAGTGTTCCTCTCACTTTGATGTTTCTCTCTGTCTTTCCGTTTCTCTTCCACAGTCTCTAAAAATCAATGGAAACATATCCTCAGGTGAGGATAAAAAAAAATAATAAAGACATTATTATTATATGAAAGACACATCTTGAAAATGCCTAAAGGAAGTTGTGATTTTTTCACGGTGAAGGGACTGGAGTCTATGTTGGCTGCAGTGACTGGCAGTGGCTGCAGCAGCGGGGTGATGGGGCTGGTGCCTTCCCCTTATAAGCCCGGTCACCTCCCACAAAGGGAGGCCAGACTGCGGCTTAGGCCCTATCCCCAAGGGGAGCAGGGAGCGGGCCTAAGCCGTCACTAGGACATCCCCTGAGGTCTCCCAGTATGTGAGAGGGGGCAGGCTGGGCTGAGGACACCCCCCCCCCCCAGTACACGAATTTCGTGCACTGGGCCCCTAGTATGCATATAAGTTCCCTCAATAAACACTCCCCACTCACTCTCCCACCCCCTGCCTTCCCTCTAAAATTTCTCAGGCTGTTCCATGTTTCTGGATCTATTTTGTTCATTAGTTTATTTTGTTCACTGGATTCCACATATGAGTGAGATCATGTGATACTTACCTTTCTCTGACTGGTTTATTTTGTTTATCATAATACTCTCCAGGTCCATCCATGCTATTGCAAATGTTAAGAGGTTTTTTCTCTTTTACAACTTTATAGTATTTCATTGTGTAAATGTACCACAGCTTTTTAATCCACTCATCTGCTGATTGGCATCTGGTCTGTTTCCAAATTTAACTATTATGAATGGTGCTGCTATAAACATGGGGGCTCACATATTCTTCCTGATTGGTGTTTCTGGTTTCTTAGGATATATTGCTAGGAGTTCCATTTTTTATTTTTTGAGGAAACTCCATACTAGTTTCCATAGTAGCTCCACCAGTCTGCATTCCCACCTGCAGTGCATGAGGGTTCCCTTTTCTCCACATCCATGCCAACACTTGTTATTTGTTGATTTGTTTATGGTAGCCATTCTGACAGCTATGAGGTGATACCTCATTGTCATTTTGATTTGCATATCTGGGATAATTAGTGACTTTGAGCATTTTTCATATGTCTCTTGAACATCTGTATGCCCCCTCTAGAGAAGTAGCTATTTAGGTTCTTTGCCCATTTTTAAATGGGATTATCTTCTTTTTGTAAAGTTGTATAAGTTCCCTGTATATTTTGTAAATTAATACCTTATCAGATGTATCATTGGCAAATATGTTCTGCCACGCAGTGGGCTGTCTTTTCACTTTGTTGATGGTTTCATGTGCTGTGCAGAAGCTTTTCATTCAGATGTAGTCCCATTTCTTTATTTTCTCCTTAGTTACCTTTGCCCTAGGAGATGTATTGGTAAACATATTGCTACGAGAGATAAATGACATTTTGCTGCCTATTATTTCTTCTAAGACTTTTATGGTTTCATGTCTTACATTTAGGTCTTTTATCCATTTTGAGTTCATTTTTTTTTTTATTGTCTAAAGTTTTACATATGTCTCCTTTTCGCCCAATGGACCCCCACTCCCCAGCCAGTCCCACCCCGGGCAAGCCCCCACTGCCCCAGTGTTTGTGTCCATTGGTTATGCTAATATGCATGCATACAAGTCCTTTGGTTGCTCTCTAACCCCACCCCCCTCCACCATTTGTCTCTGGATCTATTCTTGTTCATCACATTATGTTGATCATTATCCCACATATGAGTGAGATCATGTGATATTTTTCTTTCTCCGACTGACTTATTTTGCTTGGCATAATTCTCTTCAGTTCCATCCATGCTATTGCAAATGGTAAACGTTCCTTCTTTTTTTATAGCAGGTTAGTATTCCATTGTGTAGATGTACCACATTTTTTTAATCCACTCATCTGCTGATGGGCACTTAGGCTGTTTCCAAATCTTAGTTATTGTAAATTGTGCTGCTGTGAACATAGGGGTGCATATATCCTTTCTGATTGGTGTTTCTGGTTTCTTGGGATATATTCCTAGGAGTGGGATTACTGGGTCAAACAGGAGTTCCATTTTTAATTTTTTGAAGAAACCCATTACTGTCTTCCACAGTGGCTGCACCACTCTGCAATTCCCACCAGCAGTGCAGGAGGGTTCCTTTTTCTCCACATCCTTGCCAGCACTTGTCATTTGTTGATTTGTTGATAATAGCCATTCTGACAGGTGTGAGATGGTACCTCATTGTTGTTTTGATTTGCACCTCTCTGATGATTAGTGACTTTGAGCATGTTTTCATATGTCTCTAGGCCTTCTATAAGTCCTTTTTCAAAAAGTGTCTATTTAGATCCTTTTCCCATTTTTTGATTGGATTGTTTATCTTCCTTTTGTTGTATGAGTTCTCTGTAAATTTTGGAGATTAAACCCTTATCGGAAATATCATTGTCAAATATGTTCTCCCATGCAGTGGGCTTTCTTGTTATTTTGTTGATGGTTTCTTTTGCTGTGCAGAAGCTTTTTATTTTGCTGTAGTCCCATTTGTTTATTTTCTCCTTAGTTTCCATTGCCCTAGGACAGTGATGGCGAACCTATGACACGCGTGTCAGAGGTTACACGTGAACTCATTTTTTTGGTTGATTTTTCTTTGTTAAATTGCATTTAAGTATATAAAATAAATATCAAAAATATGTCTTTGTTTTACTATGGTTTCAAATATCAAAAAATTTCTATATGTGACACGGCACCAGAGTTAAGTTAGGGTTTTTCAAAATGCTGACACATCGAGCTCAAAAGGTTCGCCATCACTGCCCTAGGAGCTATGTCTGTAAAGATATTGCTATGACATATGTCTGATATTTTGCTGCCTATGGAGTCTTGTAGGATTTTTATGGTTTCTCGTCTTACATTTAAGTCCTTTAATCATTTTGAGTTTATTTTTGTGTATGGTATAAGTTGGTGATCTAGTTTCATTTTTATGCATGTATATGACCAAATTTCCCAGCCCCATTTATTGAAGAGACTGTCTTGACTCCATTGTATGTGCTTGCCTCCTTTGTCAAATATTAATTGAGCATAATGGCTTGAGTCGATTTTTGGGTTCTCTGTTCTGTTCCATTGGTCTATATGTCTGTTCTTGTGCCAGTACCAGGCAGTTTTGAGAACCGTGGCTTGGTAATATAGCTTGATATCTGGTATTGTGATCCCTCCAACTTTGTTCTTCTTTCTCAGGATTGCTGTGGCTATTCGGGGTCTATTTTTATTCCAGGTGAATTTTTGGAGAGTTTGTTCTAGATCTTTGAAATATGCCATTGGTATTTTAATGGGGATTGCTTCGAATCTGTAGATTGCTTTTATGGACATTTTAATGATGTTGATTCTACCAATCCATGAACATGGTATGTTCTTCCATTTGTTTATATCTTCCTTTATCTCTTTTTTCAATGTCCTGTAGTTTTACGAGTAAAGTTCTTTTACGTCCTTGGTTAAGTTTATTCCTAGGTACCTTAATTTTTTTGGTGCAATGGTAAATGGGATTGTTTTTTTCGTTTCTCTTTCTGTGAGTTCATTATTGGTATATAATAAGGCCATAGATTTCTGAGTGTTAATTTTGTGTCTTGCTACATTGCCAAATTCATTTATTAGGTCTAGTCTTTTTTTGATGGAGTCTTTGGGGTTTTCTATGTATAGTATCCTGTTTGCAAATAAGGACAGTTTTACTTCTTCTTTTCTAATTTGTATGCCTTTTATTTCTTCTTCTTGTCTGATTGCTATGGCTAGCACTTCCAATACTATATCGAACAGGAGTGTGAAAGTGGGCATCCATGTCGTGTTCCTGTTCTTAGGGGAAATGAGTTTAGTTTTTGCCCACTGAGTTGGCTGTAGGTTTGTCATATAATGCTTTTGTTATGTTGAGGTATGATCCCTCTATTCCCACTTTGCTGAGAGTTTTTACCAACAAAGGGTGTTGGATTTTGTCAAATGCCTTTTCTGCATCAATTGATATGACTATGTGATTTTTTTCTTTCAGTTTGCTTATGTGATGTATTACATGTATCGATTTGTGAACATTGTACCAGCCTTGCATCCCTGGAATAAATCCCACTTGATCATGGTATGATCTTTCTAATGTAATGATGGATCCGATTTGCTAGGATTTTGTTGAGAATTTTGGCATCTATGTTCATCAGGGATATTGGCCTGTAATTCTCTTTCTTTGTGGAGTATTTGTCTGGTTTTTGAATTAGGGTAATGCTGGCTTCTAAGAAACAGCTTGGAAATGTGCCTTCTGCTTGAGTTTTTTCCAATAGTCTGAGGAGGATAGGTTTTAGTTTTTCTTTGAATGCTTCGTAGAACTCCCCTGTAAAGCTGTCTGGACCAGGGCTTTTGTTTGCTGGAAGATTTTTGATCACTCCTTCAATTTCTTTGGTAGTTACCGTCCTATTCAGGTTTTTTGATTCTTCTTGATTGAGTTTTGGGAGCTTGTATTTTTCTAAGAATATGTCCATTTCGTCTAGGTTGTCCATTTTGTTGGAATAGAATTGTTCATAGTATTTTTTCATAGTTGTTTTTATTTCTTTGGGATTGGTTGTTATTTCACCTCTTTCATTTCTGATATTGTTTATTTGGGTCCTCTCTCTTTGCTTCTTGGTGAACCTGGCTAGAGGTTCATCAATTTTGTTTATCCTTTCAAAGAACCAGGTCTTGGTTTTGTTGATCTTTTATATTGTGGGTTTTTTTTTTGTTTTGTTTTGTTTTTTGGTCTCTATGTCATTTATCTCCACTCTGATCTTTTTTATTTCCTTCCTTCTGCTTATGCAGGGCTTTTATTGTTGCTCTCTTCCTAAAGCTTTGAGTTGTAGGATTAGATAATTTATTACCATTTTTTGTTGTTTTTTCAGGTAGGCCTGTAGAGCTATGAACTTCCCTCTCAAGACTGCTTTCACTGTGTCCCATAGATTTTGGATTATTGTGTTTTCATTGTCATTCGTATCCAGGATGTTTTTAATTTCTTCTTTGATCTCTCTGGTAACCCAATCATTGTTTAATAGCATGCTGTTCAGCCTCTAGGTGTTTGTTTTTTTATTGTTTTTATTGTAGTTGATTTCTAGTTTTTTGCTTTTGTGATCTGAGAAGATGCTTGATATGATTTCTATCTTCTTGTATTTGAAGAGACGTTGCCTGTGTCCCAATATTTTCTATCTTTGAAAATGACCTTTGTGCACTTGAAAAGAATGTATATTCTGTGGCTTTGGGGTGAAATGTTCTGAAGATGTCATTAATATCATCTGATCTAGTGAGTCATTTAGGATGATGTTTCTTTGCTGGCTTTTTGTTTAGAGGATTTGTCCAGTGGTGGTAGTGGGGTATTAACGTCCCCTACTATGAGTGTATTGCTGTCAGTGTCTCCCTTGATATCCTCCAGAAGTTTATTTATGTATTTGGGTGCTCCTGTATTGGGTGCATATATGTTTCCCAGAGTTATATCTTCTTGTTGAATTGTTCCCTTTAGTATTATGAAGTGGCCTTCCTTATCTCTTGTTATGGCCTTCACTTTAAGGTCTAATTTGTCAGATATAAGTATTGCTACCCCAGCTTTTTTTTTTCATTTTCATTTGCCTGAAAAACCTTTTTCTATCTCTTCACCATCAGTCTGTGTGAGTCGTGTGTTCTGAGATGTGTTTCCTGTAGACAGCAGATATATGGGTCATGTTTTCTTACCCACTTAGCTACCCTCTGTCTTTTGATTGGGACATTTAATCTATTTACATTTAAAGTTATTATTGATAGGTACTTGTTTGTTGCCATTTTTATTTTTTATGCCTGTTTTCCTTCTTCCCTTCCTATTTCTTTCTACAGCAGACCCTTTAGCATTTCTTGCATTACTGGTTTGGTAGTAATAAACTCTCTTGGTCCTTTTTTGTCTGTGAAGCTCCTGATTTCACCCTCAATTTTGATTGATAGCCTTGCTGGGTACAGTATTCTTGGACTCAGACCCTTGCTTTGCATGACTTTGTATATTTCATTCCATTCCCTTCTGGCCTGATGTGTTTCTGTTGAGAAATCAGTCGATAGTCTGATGGGAGATCCTTTGTAGGTAACTTTCTGTCTCTCTCTGGCAGCCTTTAAGATTCTCACTTTGTCATTGGTGTTTCCTAATTTAATCCTATCTAATAATAGACAAACATGGTAATTAACTGTACCTCCAACACACTTTTCATTGGCTAATCAGGGCGATATGCAAATTAACTTCCAAGAAAGATGGCGCTAACCGCCAACAAAGATGGCGGTTAATTTGCATACGCGCAATGATGGGAGGCAAACGAGGAAGGACGGAAGAATGGTGATTGGCAACCCAGGAGGCAGGCAAGAGCTGGGGGGCGGGCAAAGGCCGCCTTTCCCCACCCCCAGCCGTGATCGCCATCAAATAGCCCAGGCAGCAACCCCTGACCCCAGGGGGCCGGGGTTGCTGGCTGGCCTGCGCCCCGCAATCGCCATGGCGATCGGAGGGCAGGAGGGCCAGGTCGCAGGCCAGGAGGCAACCCCGGACCCCCGGTAACCCCGGACCTCCGGAACCTCTCTTAAAGGTTCTCTTAAAGCCACTGCAGCCCGCCCCCACCCCAGCGCAAGGCAGGGCACGCTGGGCCTGAGGACCCACCCCCTCCCAGAGGCCCCTCGCTTGCTCATGCAGCCCTGGTCACGTCACCGGAGCAGCTACAAGGCACCAGGGACGGCCGCTTGCCCCCACCCGCATTTGCAAAGACAAGGCCGGAAGGTGTGAGGGCCGGCTCACATCTCCTTCTCCGTCCTTTTGCTCCTCCTCTGGCTGCTTAGCTCGCCCAGCTTCTTATCCAGGCTCCTCTGCAGCTGGGCCCTCTTGGCGGGGTCCAGGGACTGGTCCTTGGCCCCACTGCCAGCGTACAGCACTACCTCCCAGCTGATTCTCTGCCAGGCGTGGGCAGGGGCCCTCTCCCCACAACCATTGATCTCGGGCAGGCAGTGGCTGAGGCAGTAGCGGTGGCTGCAGTGTGGGCAGAGCTGGCCCAGAGTCACAACGCTGGCCTGGCACTTGGGGAGGCCACAGGTGTTATCAGCCTTCATGGCGGCTGAGACCAGGGCGTCGAAGTCCTCCATGGAGGGCAGATCCAGGCCCGAGGGTCCTTTTGCATCTTTCTTCTTTTCCTTTTTTGGTAACTTCCGCAGCCCCGGGCCTGCAGCCTGTGGGCCCTCCTTGGCTCGCTGCTCCTGCCTGCCCCTCTCCCTCTGCAGTCGCTCCAGGTGCACAGCCCTTAGGTCCACGCTGCTCAGCTCTCGCCCGGGGAGCTCCGGAGCTCCGTCTGCACGGGGCTGGAGGGCTGGGGATGGAGAGGGGCTTTGCTGTCAGTCCCTGCCCAGACGGGTGGGACAGGTGGGACTGGTGGAGCCGATTTTTTTTTTTTTTGGTCGTGTGCACATAGCTTTAATTCTTAAATAATTTATACTCCTCTGAAACAAATAAAACTCTTCGGCCCGGTGATCACCATGGCGATCGGAGAGCTGGAGAGCCGGGGTGCAGGCCAGGCGGCACCCGGGCACCCCAGCACCTGACATGCAAAGGTCGGGGATGAAATGACTTTTCCCAACCACATCTGCAAATATCCTGGGGAAGGCATCACTGAAGAGTTCACAACTCTTTTACTTGGCAAGGAAGAAAAAAGTTGGCAATGGAAGCAATCCCTTACATCAAAGTTAAGGTCCCTCTGAGTAAAAAAGAATATTTCCAACGTAAAGGAGGGAGCAGGCAAAAATAATAAGTTCTCATGACTTCCACTGAAGATTGAGCATATGACAGAGTCAAACGAACATACAAATAAAAACAGACAGTGGACATTCAGATGACCTGAATCAACTGTCACTGTCCCAATAGCAGCAATGCTTATGTGATAATATAGTTTAACAGACACAAAACAAGTCACATGATAAGATAGGTTCGGCTTCTAAAGTAAATTGAATATGTTCTTTTAAAATTCTAATGTCCTTCCCTTTGACTATAATTCTTAATTTTCCAATCAGAAAATTACCCCAGGTGATCCAGTAACATGTAGAACTCCAATAACCTAACATTTAAAAAAACAAACATCCCAACCATTTTTAAAATATTTAAATTGATATTTTAGGGTTAAAATTATAGAAGATATTTAGATCCAAATATATTTTCTGAATAGAAAATATTTCAGTTTTTGATTTAAAACAAAAACATAAAAAAATATATGTGATACATTTTCCCAAGGAACTCTGAATTAGTACCTTTCCCTCTAACTTTCTTCAAATTGAGAGAATCTATGGAGTTCCCTATACTGCACAAGTTTTAATGAAAAAAAATAAGACTTTCTAAGAGCATCAAATACATGTTTTCTTATTTACAAACATATACACTCTTCTCTCTCTCTCTCTCTCTCTCTCTCTCTCTCTTTAAAATATATTCTTACTGATTCAGAGAGGAAGGGAGAGGGAGAGAGATAGAAACATCAGTGATGAGAGAGAATCATTGATCGGCTGCCTCCTACACAGATCAGGCCAAAACCTGGGCATGTGGCCTGACCTGGAATCAAACTGTGACTTCCTGGTTCATAGGTCGATGCTAAACCACTGAGTCACATCGACCGCGCTCAATTCTTATTTATAAATTCATTCCAAGGACATATACAGCTTGAAAAGCTTTGGAAGCAGTTTCAAAAAAAACTAGCTTTTAAATAACAAGAAAACAGTTATAGAAGAAAGTTTAAATTAAAAGAAAAAAATTGTTTTAATTTATTCAAGAGTGGGAACATCCTCCATGAAAATGTGTACCTTGACTGTGGATGGCTGGGTGGCCTTATCACACCTTAGGAATTCAAATGCTTTTTACAATGAAAAGAAAGAGTTTCATCTCATTTCTTTCCCAGGGTAGATGTCTGTCAACAGAAGGTGGACATCAATAAAAGGAGGGGCTTGCACAATCAATCCAGAAAGTCAGCAATCTATGAATAATCCAGAACCCAGTATTTATCTCCTCTGCCACACACCCTCCCTCCCAGCCAGTGAGCAAGATAATTACCCTTAAGTCAAGCTCAGTGCCCCCCAGTCACAGTGGCCAATGCTGACATACAAAGCATACAAATAATTCTCCCTCTGGCATAAAAGTGACAACTTTCTTGGAAGAAAAGCAGATACTGTAAATTTCTCAAAGTCTTCCTGAAACATTTTTTAAAGTAATTTTTACTTCTTTAGAAAAAATGCGTACATGGCAAACCATGTGTAATAAAAGGCCCATTCTATAAAATTTTACCTGGTCCTACTCATATCTGCAATCATAATCATATTTACAGACAAATATATCTATACTAATAAAAGGGTAATATGCTAATTAGACTGGGAACCTTCCAGATGTTCTTCTGGAGAAAGCCATGGTGGTGGGGCCAAGGTAGAGGTGGTTAGAGGCCAAGAGGGGAGGGCAGTTGTGGGTGATCAGGCTGGTGGGGGGTGGGGCCATTGGGGTTAAGCAGACCAGCAGGGGGGGCAGTTAGGGGCAAGCAGGCCATCAGTGGGGGTCAGTTGGAGGTGATCAGGACAGCGGGGGGTGCAGTTTGGAGTGAGCAGGCCAGCAGGGGGACAGTTGGGGATGAGCAGGCCAGTGGGGATGGAAGGTAGGGGCGAGCAGGCCAGCAGGGGGGCAGTTTGGAGTGATCAGGCTGGCAGGGGGGCATTTGGGGGCAAGCATGCCAGCAGCTGGGGGGAGGGCAGTTGGGGGCAAACAGGCTGGCAGGCAGAGTGGTTAGAGGCAATCAGGCAGGCAGGCAGGCAGGCAGGTGAGCAGTTAGGAGCCAGCAGTCCCGGATTACAAGAGGGATGTCCGACTGCTGGTTTAGGCCCAATCCCTGTAAACTGGCAGGACATTTTTCAAGGTGTCCCAAATTGGAGAGGGTGCAGGCCAGGCTGAGGAACACACCCTCCCCTGTGCACGAATTTCGTGCACCGGGCCACTAGTTATAAAATAATAGACAAACATGGTAATTGACCGTACCTTCGCTATGCCTCCCATTGGCTAATCAGCGAGATATGCAAATTAACCGCCAACAGAGATGGTGGCTAATTTGCATACTGCAGGCAGGGCGGGTCAGCGCCATCCTGCCTGTCCTGCCGCCATCTGGGCCTGCTATTTGCCACCCGGGGCAGTGGGGCGGGACAGCACCATCCTGCCTGCCCTGCCACCATCCAGGCCTGCTATCTGTGACCCGGGGCACCGGGCGTCCCGTGTGCAACCTGACCCAGGGCGGCCGGGTGGGGCAGCAGCGATTGGTCAGCCCGCCCGGGCGTCCCGTGTGCAACCCGACCCAGGGTGGCGGAGCAGGACAGCATGGCTCCTCTGTCACCTCAGCTTCCTCATCACAGCTCCCTTGGGGGCCTAAGCCTTTAGTCGGACATTCCCCGAGGGCTCCCTGGCTGCCAGAAGGATGTCTAACTGCAAGCTTAGGCTTGATCCCCCGGGGAGTAGGCCTAAGTCGACAGGTGGACATCCCCCAAGGGGTCCTGGACTGCAAATGGGCGCAGGCCGGGCTGAGGGACCCCCCTCCCCCCCGAGTGCACAAATTTTTGTGCACCGGGCCTCTAGCTTAATTATAATGTGTCTTGTTGTCAGTCTTTTGGGGTTCATCTTATTTGGGACTCTGAGCTTCTTGGACTTGTGTGAGTTTTTTCTTCCTGATATCAGGGAAGTTTTCTGTCAATATTTCTTCAAACAGGGTTTCTCTATTTCTTGCTTAGCTTCCTCTCCTTCTGGCACCTCCATTATGCGGATGTTGTTTCCTTTCGGGTTGTCCTAAAGTTCCCTTAGGTGCTCCTCCTGTTTTTCAAGTTTTTTTTTTCTAGATGCTGCTATGCTTGGGTATTTTTTCCTTCCATGTCTTCTAGCTCACTGATGCGGTCCTCCGCTTCTTCTAGTCTACTTTTGATGCTTTCTATTGAGTTCTTTATTGCAGCAATGTCATTTTTCATTTCTTCTTCATTTTTCTTCATTTCCTTTTGGTTTTTACACATATTGTTGAATTTGTCTTCCAACCTTTGCAGTGTCTTTAATGACCATTGCTCTGAATTTTTTCTCTGACATATTATTTTCCTCCATTTTGTTTACTTCCTTTTCTGGTGATTCCTCTTTTTCTTTCTTATGCAGGCTGTTTCTTTGTCTCCCCATGATCACTCCTCTCAGGGTCTCTAGTTTTGTAGCTCTCTCTCACCTGCTTTGACTTAAAGGCACAGAATACAACACAACAAGACACAACGCACAGGGCACCAAAGACAAACATATTCACGATTCTAATCACCCCAAATAAAGGTGACCACCAGAGAAAAGAGAATTAGGGGATAGAAAAGAGTGCAAAAATGAAATTGAGAAAAGGAAAAAATGAAAGAGAGAAAATAAGGAGAAGAAAAAAGAAGGGGAAAAAATATATATGTATATGGGGAGAAAACTCCAATAAAACAACAACTAATCCAAAAAATGCAAGCAGCAAACACCCAGAGATGAATGCAAACAATAAACAACAACTAATTCAAAAAATGCAAAGAACAATCATCCAAACAACAAACGCCCAGATGAATCTGAGGACGCAGAGATTTCTCTAGGCCAGTGGTCGGCAAACTGTGGCTCGGCAAACTGCGGCTCGTGAGCCACGTGCGGCTCTTTGGCCCCTTGAGTGTGGCTCTTCCGCAAAATACCAACTTCTGCGCATGGGCCACAAAGTTTCAATCGCACTGTATGTGCATGCGCCCGCACGTGGTATTTTGTGGAAGAGCCACACTCAAGGGACCAAAGAGCCGCATGTGGCTCACGAGCCACGGTTTGCTGACCACGGCTCTAGGCGATATCTGACCTTTCCGTCCACAGATTGCCTCACCAGCTGTGTTTAATTCGCAAATTCCGAGTGGGTGTTGTTCGATTCAGTTGTTCCTTCTATCTGCTCTGTGAGAAGGTGCAGGGCCTGTCTGCGTATTCAGCGCCTCTTTGTCTCACCCTGGACAGACTTTTTAGGTGCTCGCAGTTGGGGAGGCTGGAGTCCCGGTGTTTGTGTGTTCGCAGCTGAGTCAGCTGGTCCCTGGGCGTTCTGGTTGTAGTGTTCCGGGAGGTATCCGAGGTTTTCCCGTTTGAAGGTAAGGCTGGGCTTCCAATCACAGCCAGTCTCCCTTTCAAGATGGTGTGGTCTCTACGGCAGAGCCATCCGCTCCAAGAGAGATTTCAGCAGTAGTAGAGGCTGCCCAGTCAGGGGAGCCTGGTCTGCCAGTCCCCAACAGTGC
The DNA here is from genome assembly GCF_000147115.1 of Myotis lucifugus. NCBI lineage: Eukaryota > Metazoa > Chordata > Mammalia > Chiroptera > Vespertilionidae > Myotis > Myotis lucifugus. Next base: position 9,222,098 of record NW_005871067.1, on the reverse strand, counting down.
TGTGTAATATAGCTGTCCCTCTCTCACAAATACAGACAGTCCCTGCATGTCCACACACTCTCCTTTCATTCTCTCACACACTATCTTACAGCCTGCTGTCCCGTCAGTAGCCATCTTGGATCTTCCATTTTGAGTTTATTCTTGTTTATGGTGTAAGTTCATGGTCAAGTTTCATTTTTTTGTATGTACCTGTCCAATTATCCCAGCACCATTTATTGAAGAGACTGTCTTTACTCCATTATATGCTCTTGCCTCCTTTGTCAAATATTAACTGAACATAATGGCTTGGGTCAATTTCTGGGATCTCTGTTCTGTTCCATTGGTCTATATACCTGTTCTTCTGCCATTACCAGGCTATTTTGAGGATAGTGGCTTTGTAGTATGACTTGATGTCTGGTTTGTGATCTCTCCAACTTTGTTCTTCTTTCTCAAGATTACAGTGGCTCTTTGGGGGTTTCTTTTGGTTCCATATTGTGTGTTCTAGATCTGTGAAATATGCCGTTGATATTTTAATAGGGTTTGCATTGAATGTATAGATTGCTTTGGGTGGTATGACCATTTTAATGATGTTGAGTTTACCAATCCATAAACACAGTATAGTCTTCCACTGGTTTATATCTTCCTCTATCTCTTTTATCTGTGTCATGTAGATTTACGAGTACTGGTCGTTTACCTCCTTTGTTAAGTTTATTCCTAAGTATCTTAATATTATTTTGTTGTTGCAGTGGGAAATGGGATTTTTTTTTAGTTTCTGTTTCTGATAATTCATTATTGCTGTATAAAAATGCCATCAATTTCTGGGTGTTATTTTGTATCCTGCTATATTGCCGAATTCATTTATTAAGTCTAATAGTTTTTTGGTGGAGTCTTTAGGATTTTCTTTGTACACTGTTATATCATCTGCGAATAATGACAGTTTTACTTCCTTTTAAATTTGAATGCCTTTTGTTTTTTTCTTCTAGTCTGATCGCTATGGCTAGTACTTTTAGTACTATATTGAATAATAGTGGTGAAAGCGGACATCCCTGTCTTGTTCCTGTTTTTAGGGGAAATGGTTTTAGTTTATGCCTGTTGAGTATGATGTTGGCTTAGGTTTGTCAAATATGGCCTTTATTATGTTGAGGTATGATCCCTCTATTCCCACTTTACTTAGAGTTTTTATCAAAAATGGGTGTTGGATTTTATCGAATGCTTTTTCTGACATCAATTGATATGATTATGTGATTTTTTATCTTCCAATTTGTTTATGTGATGTATCACATTTATTGATTTGGGAAGATTGTAACAGCCCTGCATTCCCAGAATAAATCCCACTTAGTCATGGTGTATGATCTTTTTAACGTATTCCTGGATCCGATTTGCTAATACTTTGTTGAGGGTTTTAGCATCTATGTTCATCAGGAATATTGCCCTCTAATTCTCTTTCTTTGTAGTATCTTTATCTGGTTTAGGCTAATGGTAGCCTGGTAAAAAGATCTTGGAAGTGTTTTTTCCTCTTGGATATTTTGGAATAGTTTGAGAAGAATAGGTGTTAGTTCTTTGAATGTTTGGTAAACCCCTGTGAGGCCATCCATACCGAGTCTTTTGTTTGCTGGGAGTTTTTTGTTGTTGTTGTTGTTGTTTTACTGCTTTAAATTCATCAGTAGTTATGGGCCTATTCAGGTTTTCTGATCCTTCCTGATTAAGTTTTGGAAGATTGTATTTTTTCTTAGTGTAAGTCCATTTTGTCCCGGTTTTCCAGGTAATTAGAATATAGTTATTCTAGTATTTTTTTTTATAATCCTTTGTATTTCTGTGGGGTCAGTTGTTACTTTGCCTCTTTCATTTCTGATTTTATGTATTTGCGTGCTGTCTCTTTGTTTGTTAATGAGTCTGGCTAAAGGTTCATCAGTTTTATTTATATTTTCAAAGAACCGGCGCTTCATTTTGTTGATCTTTTGTATTTTTTTTAGTCTCATTTCTTTCACCTCTGATCTTTATTATTTCCTTCCTTGTACTTACTCTGGGCTTTTCTTGTTGGACTCTTTCTAATTCATTTAGTTGTAGGATAAGATAGTTTATTAGTCCTTTTTCTTATTTCTTAAGGTAGGCCTGTATTATTACGATCTTCCCTCTCAGTACTGCTTTCACTGTGTTCCATAGTTTTGGGGTGTTTTGTGTTCATTTTCATTTTTTTCCAGGAAGTTTTTTATTCCTTTCTTGATCTCATTGGTAACTCATTCATTGTTTAATAACATGCTTTTTAGCATCCATGTGTTTGACTATTTTTGAGTGTTCTTATTTTAATTTTTTAATTTCATGCCATTGTGACCTGAGAAGATGCTTGATATGATTTCAATCTTCTAGAACCTGTAGAGACTTTCTGTCCTAACATGTGGTCTGTCTTTGAAAATGTCTCATATGTCACTGAGAAGAATGTATATTCTGTAGCTTCATGGTGAAATGTTCTATAAATGTCAATTCCATGTAATCTAGTGTGTCATTTATGATCATTGTTGATTTTTTGTCTAAAAGATCTATCCAGTGATGTCAGTGGGGTGTTGAAGTCTTCTTCTATGACTCTCTCCTTAGTAATCCTTCAGAAGTTTTTTATATATTTGGATGCTCCTGTATTGGGTTCATGTTTATTTTCCAGAGTTATATCCTCTTGTTGTATCGATCCCTTTAGTATTATGATTGTTTTCTCTTATTATGGCATTCATTTTGAGTTTATTTGGTCAGATATGAGTATTGCTACCACATACCTTTTTTTTTATTTCCATTTGCCTAGAAAGTTTGTTTCCATCCTTTCATTCTGTGTGAGTCTGTTCTAAGGTGAGTGTCTTGTAGATAGTACATATATGGGTCATGTTTCCTTATCCATTCAGGTACTCTATGCCTTTTTATTGGACCTCTTAAGCCATTTACATTTAAGGTTATTATTGATAGGTACTTATTTGGTGCCATTCTTACTCTTTATGCCTATAGTGTTCATTTTGGTTGGGACTCTGTGTTTCATGAACTTGAGTGACCTTTTTTCTTCACCAGGTTAGGGAAATTTTCTGCCATTATTTCTTCAAACATGTTCTCTGTTCCTTTCTCAGATTCTGTAAATGGCTTAAGAGGTCCAATAAAAAGGCATAGAGTAGCTAAATGGATAAAAAAACATGACCCAGCCCTAACTGGTTTGGCTCAGTGGATAGAGCGTTGGCCTGCGGACTGAAAGGTTCCAGGTTCGATTCCGGTCAAGGGCATGTACCTTGGTTGCGGGCACATCCCCAGTAGGGGGTGTGCAGGAGGCAGCTGATCGATGTTTCTCTCTCATCGATGTTTCCAACTCTCTATCCCTCTCCCTTCCTCTCTGTTAAAAAATCAATAAAATATATTTAAAAAAAAAAAAAGAAAACATGACCCATATATGTACTATCTACAAGACACTCACTATAATGCCAATGTTACTGCGTTTGATGTTGTCCCAGAGTTCCCTTAGACCAGTGGTCGGCAAACTGCAGCTCGCGAGCCACATGCGACTCTTTGGCCCCTTGAGTGTGGCTCTTCCACTAAATACCGATCTGCGCATGGGCCACGAAGTTTCAATCACACTATACATGCGCGCCCGCATGTGGTATTTTGTGGAAGAGCCACACTCAAGGCGCCAAAGAGCCGCATGTGGCTCGAGAGCCACAGTTTGCCGACCACCTCCTTAGACTAGCCTCCTTTTAAATTTTTTTTTCCCATTTGCTGCTCTGAATGTTTTTTTTTTATTTTTCTTTGTTCTACCTTGTCTTCTAATTTACTGATTTGGTTGTCAGCTTCTTCTAGTCTACTGTTGAATCATTCAAGAGTGTTCTTTATTTCAGCTATGTCATTCCTCATTTCTAATTGATTTTGATTTAGTTTCCACCTCTCATTTCAAGTTGGTGTAGCTTTCATTAAGACCTTTAATTCTCATTAAGTCCTATAATTCTCATTAAGACCTATAATTCTCATTAAGTTCCGTATAATTCTCAGTTGCTTGCAGTTCTCACTGAATGGTTTGAGCACCCTTATTACCATTACTTTGAATTCTTTATCTGACAAATTATTTGCCTTCATTTCATTTTATTTCATTTCTGGTGATCCCTCCTTTTCTCTCATTTGGAGATTATTTTTTTGTCTCACCATTTTTGCTGTTCCTTTGTTTTTGTTTCTGCATATTAGGTCAAATTGCTATGTCTCCCACACTTTCTTCAGTGGTCTTATATAGTAGGTGTTTTGTGGGATCCTATAGTGCATTGTCTTAGATCTTCTGAGCTGGGTGCTATAGGAAAGCCCCATACTTAACATATTTGGGTTCTCCTATTGTAGTTGTGTCTTGAATTTTGTTGTCCCTTTCATGGATGGCTCAACATGTAGCTAACCCCCAACTATATAGTGTGAGCAGTTGTGGAGGTGCTGATTGAATAGAACAAAATACAGCACCACAACACATGAAACAAAAGAAACAAAGCAAAAGTATACACAAGACCCCTACAGCACCAACAAAAGAAACCTACAGGGAAGAGAGAATTAGGAAAGAAAAAAAGAGAGCAAGAATGATAGAAAAAGGAAAAAAGAAAAAACATGTGAAGAAAACAAAACAAAAAAAATGAAGGGGAAGGGATATATAGATTCAGAACTGACATAAAGAAAATAATAATAGCCTTAACCAGTTTGGCTCAGTGGATAGAGCGTCAGCCTGCGGACTGAAAGGTCCCAGGTTCTATTCCAGTCAAGGGCATGTACCTTGGTTGCGGGCACATCACCAGCAGGAGGTGTGCAGGAGGCAGCTGATCGATGTTTCTCTCTCATCGATGTTTCTAACTCTCTATCCCTCTCCCTTCCTCTCTGTAAAAAATCAATAAAATTTATAAAAAAAAGAAAAAGAAAATAATAATAAAGAATTAGGGGAAGCCCAGCTGGCATGGCTCAGTGGTTGAGCCTTTACCTATGAACCAAGAGGTCATGGTTTGATTCCCAGTCAGGGCACATGCCTGGGTTGCAGGCTCGATTATTCCCTATTTGGGGGCATGCAGGAGCCAGCCAGTCAATGGTTCTCTCTCATTATTGATGTTTTTATCTCTCCCTCTCCCTTCCTTTTCTGAAATCAATAAAAATATTTTTTTAAATATATTTTATTGATTTTTTACAGAGAGGAAGGGAGAGGGAGAAAGAGTTAGAAACATCCATGAGAGAGAAACATTGATCAGCTGCCTCCTGCACACCCCCTACTGGGGATGTGCCCGCAACCAAGGTACATGCCCTTGACCGGAATCGAACCTGGGACTCTTCAGTCCACAGGCCGACGCTCTAGCCACTGAGCCAAACTGGTCAGGGTTAAAAATATTTTTTTAAAAAAATAATTAGGATAATAGGGAAAAGTAAACAGTTTAAAATAAAGGAGCTCAAAAAGAAAAGAAAAAAAATTAAAAAGTCAGATAGAGGGAAAGGAGATACAACCAAAAATAAGAAAAGGAAAAAATATGAGAAAGCAAGAGAAAAATAAAAATGAAAGAAAACAAAACTGATTAGTGAAAAAAAGAAAACGAAAATATTTGAGTAGGAAAGGGGAAGAGGAAATTTAGATATATGAAAGAAACAACAGAGACTCGAATAACAAATCAATATAGTAGATAAATAAAGAAGACACATTTAAAATGGGGGAAAAATAAATGAAAGAGAAAAAAGAAAAGACAAAACAAAAGTGTTGTGTAGCTGGCATGGCTCAGTGATTGAGCATTGACCTAGAAACCAGGAGGTCATGGTTCGATTCCTGATCAGGGCACATGCGCAGGCTGCGGGCTCGATCACCAGTGGGTCGTGCAGGAGGCAGCCAATCAATGATTCTCTCTAATCATTGATGTTTCTGTCTCACTCTCCCTATCCCTTCTTCTCCGAAGTCAATCCTCCTATCTAATAATAGACAAACATGGTAATTGACCATACCTTCGCTACCCCTCCCATTGGATAATCAGCAAGATAGGCAAATTAACCGCCAACAAAGATGGCGGTTAATTTGCATACGTAGGCGCGAAGCGGCAGAGTGAAGACTGAAGGCGGCTCCAGCTGGAGCAGCGAAGGCTGAAGGCAGCTCCAGCCGGAGCGAAGGCCTGGGTCCTGGGTGCCAGAGGAAAACCGGTGCCGGCAGCCAGGGGAAGGGAAGGCCTATTCCACGAATCTTTTCTCTAGTCTATAATAATAAAAGTGTAATATGCTAATTAGACCAGACAGCTGAATGACCTTTGGGACCTCCTTCCGGACGTAGCCACCAAGGCGGGGCCAAGGCAGAGATGGTTAGGGGCAAACAGGTAGTCAGGCAAGCAGTTAGGGGTGATCAGACAGCTAGGAAGAGTGGTTAGGTGTGATCGGGCATGCAGGTGAGCAGTTAGGGGCGATCAGGCAGGCAGGTGAGAGGTTAGAGGCGATCATGCAGGCAGGCAGGTGAGCGGTTGGAACCAGCTGTTCCAGATTGCGAGAGGGATGTCCAACTGCCGGTTTAGGCCCGATCCTGCAGGTATTCCTGCAGGATCCGGCCTAAACTGGCAGTCCAACATCCCCCAAGGTGTCCCGGATTGCGAGAGAGTGCAGGCCAGGTGAAGGACCCCACCCCCACCCCCGTTCACAAATTTTGTGCACCGGGCCTCTAGTAAAAATATATTTTAAAAAGGTATCTTTAGGGAGGCCATTTTTCATGAAATATTAATGTTTATTACATGTAACTTTATTATATTTAAAATTGTTTTTCTTGAAAGAAAATATATTCGTATGGCTATAAAAAATAAAAATGTATTAAAAAAAGAAAAAAAGAAGTGGTGAAGTGGCATTTGTTTCAGAGTTTAGTGTCCCATGGGAGCTCCCTTTAGATCCTATTCTTCTCTCTGCCAATTCTGGGCTTCCTGTGAGGTACTTAGGTGCTAACCACTGTCAGAAACTATCTTCCTTTGGCTTTCAGCAACCTGTTCGAAGCTCCAAGCGATTCACCGATCCAACATTTTGTGTGTGTCTGTACTGGCCTTGGCTGCATGCAGGAGGGGCCAATCTGCCCTTTAATGTAGGTTTGTTAGCAGCATGGGGCCCAGGGCTGGTTCCCCAGGCTCTACCTTTGCCTGCCTGTGCCTGCTAGCTAGCTGTCAATCTTAACCACTCAAAAGTCTGTTTCTAAAAGGGCTTTAATGTGGGGAAGGTGCTGTTTAGCTTTCTGGGAATGGCATGGGTGTGTTTCCCTGTCCCAGAGCTACTATTCCATGAGTGGCCGAAATTATTACACTGCCCTCAGCTAGACAGAGGTCCTTGTATGGAGACCAGTAAGTTTGGCTGGAAACCTGTATTTTTTATCAGCTCTCCTGTTCAGGGAAAGAGTACCACCTGTCTGGTTCCCAGGATAGTGGAGCAGAGGGCCCCTCCCCAATCCAGTCACTACCGCTCCTGAAACTGTTCAAATCCTTTGACTTGGCCTCTATTTTTGTTTCCTCTGAAAAGCTCAAAATGCAGGGTGTGGCATGCAGGGCTCATGAGGGTGGGACAGGCTGTATCACCTAGGGAGGGTTTTGTTTTTTTTTCTTGCCCTGTTGCTACTGGGAGTAGCTAGCTCCTCTCAGGAAAAATGGCTCTTGTTTTGGGGCCTACGACCAAATACTCCTGGGTGCTGCTTTTTCACATCTCTCCGCAATGCTTCCCACCCCAGCCTCTCCTTAGGCACCTCCTCCACATCTCCCTCCCTGCACCAAAGCCTTGGGTGAGTAGCTGTAAATGAAAACTCCTGTGCTCTGTGTTTTTTTTTTTAAAAAAACAACAACACAAAAACAGTAACAATGAAACTGCAGCTTTCTGTCCGACTTATTCCCATCTACCAGCTCCAGACTGCACCCTGGCCAGCAATCCTGCCACCTTTCATGGCTGGATGTTACATGGGCCACTGATCTCGACTCTAGTGCTCTGGGCTGTGGAGCTCAGCGTGGGTTTCAGGCTTATATCTTCTGAGGGAACAGAGATCTCTCCTCACTTGGCCTTCCACCCTGCTGCCATGCCGCTCCTGTAAGCTGGGTCAGCTCCTCTCAAGATCTCGCCCTTCCTACTCATCTCCAGGTGTTTTCTGTCCTTCTTTTATATGTCTCGAACTCAGCTGGATCTCAGTTGGTAATTCCAAGTGAATGTTCTCTAATTTAGTTGTGTTTCCAGTCTGGCCTTGTGACTGGGTACACTACAGATCTGCCTAGTCAGCCAACATTTTCTCCTCCAACCTTTGCCATTTTAATATGTGTGCACCCCTTTGGATTCATCTTGTGTTGAACTCTCTGCACTTCCTGGACTTGCATGTCTTCTTACTTTACCAGGTTAGGGAAGTTTTCAGTCATTATTTCTTCAAATGGGTTCTCAATCTCTTGTTCTCTCTTTTCTTCTCTGGGTATTCCTATAAAGCAAGTGTTGTCATGCTTCATATTGTCCCAGAGGTCCCTTAAACTATCCTCATTTTCTTAAATTCCTTTTTTTATCACTCTATTTTCTTTTTATTGGGTGCTTTCTGTTACCTAACCTTCCAAATCACTGACTCAATCTTCTGCTTCATCTAACCTACTGTTGATTCCTTGTAGTGTATTTTTTATTTCAGATACTGTATTCTTCATTTCTGACTCTTTTTTATGTCCTTTTTTATGTTTACTATCTCTCTTTTACATTTTTTATTGATTTCCAAAATAGCAAGGGAGTGGGGGAGAGAAGGAGAGAAAGGGAGAGAGAGAGAGATATCGATGAGGGAGAAACTGATTGGTTGCCTCCCTTACGCATCCTGACCTGGGGATGGAACCCACAACCCGGGTATGTGCCCTGACTGGGAATCAAACCTGTGACTATTTGGTGCACAGGATGGTGCTCCAACTAACTGAGCCACACTGGCCAGGGCACATTTCCATTTATTTAGCTTTATTGTAAGAATACAGTGTATAATACACATAGCATACATGTGTTAATTGACTGTCTAAGCCAGGGGTGGGCAAACTTTTTGACTCGAGGGCCACAATGGGTTCTTAAACTGGACCGGAGGGCCGGAACAAAAGCATGGATGGAGTGTTTGTGTGAACTAATATAAATTCAAAGTAAACATCATTACATAAAAGTGTACGGTCTTTTTTTTTTTTTAGTTTTATTCATTTCAAATGGGCCGGATCCGGCCCGCGGACCGTAGTTTGCCCACGGCTGGTCTAAGCTTTCAGTAACTTCTAGTCAGCAGTGGGCTATTAGTAGTTAAAGTTTTTGGGGTGTTAAAAGTTATATGTGATTTTCAGCTGTTCAGGGGTCGGTGCCTCTAACATACCTTCCCCTGCTTCATTGTTCAAAGGTCAACTGTACTTGAAAAACATGTTTGTAAAGTGGTTGTATTTGTGAAATGTCTTTATTTGCATTCCTGTTTTTATAGGATCCTTTGGTCATACTATTAAAAAATATAATTCCCTTGGTGATCTTGTTCAAGTCTTGGGTACCCCAGGCAAAAAAGGCACTGGTTTGAATCCCCTGCAGTTTGATAACCCTGCAGAATTATATGTAGAGGACACAGGAGATATTTACATTGTGGATGGAGATGGAGGATTGAATAACAGATTGATCAAGTTGTCCCAAGGTACATGGCTTAATTTTAATGGTATTATATAAGAACATTATTTAACAAGTTGGATTTAATTTGTTTAATACTTGATATAATGTTGTAACTATTGAATATGAATCTGTAAAGGGCTCAAATGTATTACCAGGAAAAAATCAGAACAGATGTGTGGGATGGCCAATAATGAATGATTCTGATAATAGATTTGCTTATTCTTCACCAAAAGCTAGATGTTTCCTTTGAAATGAACTGGAGGCAGTATGAGACCTTATAGTGGGCTGAAGAAATAAATGGTTATTCTATCCAGTTAAGGATTGAGAGTTCAGAAACCTGGCATTCCAGAGCTATCGTGCAACTTGATTGATCAGCAAGTGTTTTTGTGTGTATGTGTTTTTAATCCTCACCCGAGGATATTTTTTCATTGCTTTTAGATAGAGTGGAAGGGGTTGGGGGGGCGGGGGGGAGAGAGAGAGAGAGAGGAAGAAAGAAAGGAAGGAAGGAAGGAAGGAAGGAAGGAAGGAAGGAAGGAAGGAAGGAAGGAAGGAAGGAAGGAAGGAAGGAAGGAAAAAAAAAAACATCGATGTGAGACACATTGATTGGTTGCCTCCAACACGCACCCTTGCCAGGGCCGTGAATGAACCTGCCATTCAGGTATGTGCCTTTGACTGGGAATCCACCCACGACCCTTCAGTGAGGTAGCTGACACTCTAAACATCAAGCCACACTGGCCTAGGCAATCAGCAACTGTTTTATTGAATTCCCTGCTCTGTATCCTCAGTAGTATGTTAGGTGCAGGTTCATTAAAAAGGAAACAGTTAAATGTTACTGTGTGGTATTGATTGTTAATCATATTAATAAAATTATTAAAAAAAGATTAGGAGGAGAAATTATATTGACTAGAGAATTAGGATAAGAATTCAAGAAGGAAATAGTTCTTGCACTAAACTGGGTTCAATAGGAGGATAAGAGCGGGATAGGAGGACCATTCACAAGCCTTTATTACACAAAGTCTTCAGGTGATGATAGTAGATCTTTAGGAAAGGATCTTTAAGATGCATTTTATAAAGAGTTGAAAATAAGATTTTTGGATATCTTTGAGAGCTTATGTTGGGAAAATTTAACTAGGGCCAAAAAACACCAAAAAAAAGCAGCTGACATCCCAGCATTATAGCTAGAGTTCACTGAGGGAACTTACATAGGAGGCACATCCCAGGGAGGCAGCAAGAAGATATGCATATCCTTCAAGCTGCATGGTAGCTGCTAAAGAATCCTATCTAATAATAGACAAACATGGTAATTGACCGTACCTTTGCTACGCCTCCCATCGGCTAATCAGCGCGATATGCAAATTAACCGCCAACAAAGATGGCAGTTAATTTGCAGACGTAGGCTCCAAGCAGTGGAGCTAGGCCTCACAGCCCCGGGGCCGGCGGAGCAGCGAGGCCTCATGGCTCCGGGGCCGGCGGAGCAACGAGGCCTCACGGCTCCGGGGCCGGCGGAGCAACAAGGCCTGACGTTTCCGGGGCCGGCGGAGCAGCGAGGCCTCACGGCTCTGGGGCTGGCGGAGCAGCGAAGCCTCATGGCTCCAGGGCCGGCTCCGGCCAGAGCAAAGGCCTGGGCCCCGGATGCCGGAGGCAAACCGGTGCCAGCAGCGAGGGAAAAGGAAGGCCTATTGCACGAATCTCTTTGTGCAACAGGCCTCTAGTTATATAGAAAAGGCCAGAATGAATAGGGTTACCAAGAGGAAAAGGCCTTGCAAGCTTGCCATGGTCAGAGCAACCGCCTGTTCCAGGAACCAGCATGCCTTTGAGCATAGGAGAGGGGTAGATCAGACAGTCTCTGAGGGGATTTATGAGAAACAATCTGGGCCAGATCTAGCTCATGGTCTGGCAGTGGTCATGTCATGGAACAGTCTCCTCTAAGGATTTGAAGCCTTGATTTGCCTGTAAAGAGTCTTTGTGGCCCTGGCTGGGTAGCTCAGTTGGTTAAACTGTCAGCTCGATACCCCAAGGTTGAGGATTCGATCCCTGGCAGGGTACATATAAGAAGCAACCAATGAACACATAAATAAGTGGAACTACAAATGGATGTTTCTCTCCCCCTCTGTTCCTCTCTCTTTCTCCCATTCTCTGTCTCTCTAATTCAATAAATAAAATTTTAGAAGAAAAAGACCCATTGCTGTTTTTTAGTAGAAAAGTGATGCTATAGAAGCAAAGTTTTTATAAGATACAATACTATATCAGGATATATTTGTGGTAAGTTCTGTCATGTGGAAGCTATGTAGTTAATTTATCACCTAGTAACTGAATTTGGTTGGTGATAGTTGAAGGAAGGTGAGGTGGAGCTAAAGTAAGAATCTGAAAATGTCTATGAAAGAAAGAAACAAATTTCGGAGATGGATTGAATATGGGTGCATTAGCTTCTTGTGGGTGCTGCAATAAATCACTAAAATTGGATGGCTTAAACAGAAATTTATTTGCTCGTGGTTTGGGAATCCAGAGTTTGAAATCTTTAGGGCGGGTCATTCTCCCTTTAAAGGCACCAGAGGAGAATCCTTCCTTGCCTCTTCCAGCTTCTGGTGGTTCCAAACACTTTTTTGACTTGTGACAGCATCACTCAGTCTCTGCATCTGTCTTTACATGGCCTTCTTCACTGTGTGTGTCTGTATCTCAAGTCTCCCTCTCCTCTCATTGGATTTAAGATGCACCCTAAATCCCGGATCATCTTGTCTCAAAATTCCTAACTTAACTATTTCTGCCAAGACCCTGTTTCCAGTAAGGTCACATTCATAAGTACTGGAGGTTGGGACTTGATCATATCTTTTCAGGGGGCCACAGTGTAACAGACTACCGGGTAGTAAATGAGATAGACTATAGAAACATGTGAATATTTGAGCTCAGAAGAATGGTAAAACCAAAGAACAGTTGGCAAGCAGAACCAGTTTAAGGAAGAGGTTGACATGAACCCTAAATGTTTCTGAGTGATGAAAAATTCACATGTAGATAACCATTAAAGAAATAAATTAATTGCTTGAAACAGATTTTTTTTTTTGTAAAGCATAAGAATTAGGCAAATCCTACATAATTAAAGCATAATATGGAAATCAACTGGATGGCAGAACGACCGGTCGCTATGATACACACTGACCACCAGGGGGCAGATGCTCAATGCAGGAGCTGCCCCCTGGTAGTCAGTGTACTCCCACAGGGGGAGTGCGCTCAGCCACAAGCTGGGCTCACGGCTGGCGATGGCAGGAGCCTCTCCCACGTCTGCTGCCGCAGATGGTAAGGAGCGAGGAGTCCCGGACTGCGAGAGGGATGTCTGACTGCCAGCTTAGGCCCTATCAGCAGTCAGACATCCCCCGAGGGGTCCTGGACTGCGAGAGGGCACAGGCCAGGCTGAAGGACATCCCCCCCGCCCCCCAATGCACAAATCTTGTGCACAGGCCTCTAGTGGGTACATAAACAGAAAGGAAGGAATCTATACTAATAAAAGGGTAATATGCTAATTAGACCAGACAGCCTTCCGGACAAAGCCATGGCAGTGGGGGCAGAAGCGGTTAGGTGCGGTCAGGCTGGTAGGAGAGCAGTTAGGGGGGGACCAGGCCGGAAGGGGGGCAGTTAGGAGGCGAACAGGCTGGCAGGGGGGCATTTAGGGGGTGGCTAGGCCAGCAGGGGAGGGCAGTTAGGGGCAATGAAGCAGGCAGGCAGGCGAGTGGTTAGGAGCCAGCAGTCCCAGATTGCGAGAGGGCAGTCGGGACATCCCCCGAGGGGTCCTGGATTGGAGAGGGTCCAGGCCGGGCTGAGGGACACCCCCCTCCCGTGCACGAATTTCATGCACTGGGCCTCTAGTGGGGTTATAATTGAAAAGTTTGTCTGCATCCTATGACATAAAATATAACATGCAAATGCGTAAGATACTCTCTATGATATGTTGCCCTGACCATATATGTTTATCATTTATAGATTTCATGATGCTTTGGTTGCATGGAGAAAATGGGACAGGGCCTGCTAAGTTCAACATACCTCACAGTGTTACAGTTGATTCATCTGGCCGGGTAAAAATACAGTGTCATTGTATCTGGAACTGTGTGTCTGAGGGTGTTTGTGTGTGTCTAAGTGTACATATGGATCTTAATGCACCCGTTCATGTCTGGACATCTGGATATGCATGTATATTATGGATGTGGATATGGATGTATTTATCCTAGTATGTCTTGACAATACTTCTGAGACTGGGTATACCAAACATATTCTCTTATAAGTATTTGAGTCCTATAATGAAAGTAGTTTCCAAATATTTAGAAATGAGCAAAATAGATTTTCTATTAACTTAAAGGGTAAAAGGAACACATAATGTAACAGAATATAAGGAATGTTACCTGATTTAAAAAAAAAAAAAAAGTTGCTCTCCTACTAGGAAAACTACTATGAGTATTTAAATATATTTTTAATTCTAGAATTAAAGTTACTCCTAGAATGTATTGGTCAAAAGACAGATAGAAGAGGTTAATCTTGGAAGCTTGAAAAGAGAGCCATCTGGCCAAACTTTTATTTTATTTTTTCAAACTTTTATTTTTACTAGCTGTACTCTGTCTAGGGAACAGAGAGCTTTAACCAGCAAATTGTAATTTGTTTCCTTTTTTTCACCCCTAACAACTATCACGCTTTTGCTTTTGCACACCTTTAAACATGCATATTAATTCTTGGGGTTACCTTTCTATAACCAAACCCTAACCCAAAATGTTATCATTAGTTTCTTTTTCTGGTTTCCTGTAGTAGACGGTACTTCCCCATTATAGTAACTATAATAGAATGATTTAATTGTCTCCCCTAATAGAATGTAGGCTGTATGAGGGTACATATGAATTTCTTTTGTTTTATATCTTAGTGCCTAGTAGGTAGTAGTCATCTTATGCCTATTTCTTAAATGACTAAATGTCTTGGTGCACAATGGATGCATCAGACTATCTTTGCTTCATGCCATTAGAAATTTAATCCATTTCCACATTCTTTGCTCAGTAAGCAGCCTTCTGGATTATGATTTGGTTTCCTATTTAACAAAGTAAGAATGTTTTGATCATAAAAATTTTCAAGTATTTTCTATCATAGATAGGAAGATAATTGAACATGTGAACTTGGTATGTTATTTGGGAGCTAGAAAGTTGGAACTAACTTGTCCTCAAGGGATAAGAACAACATCAAATTTCTGAGCATGCAAGACAAAAGCCCAGGTAAATTCACCATAAGGAGAAATGTTTTTTTGAGAGGACTTGGAGAATGAAAGAGTTATTTCTGCATATTTGATCCCAATCCTAGGGACTAAACTGTATTTCCTCCTTGGTCATTAACCTAAGACTGTAATCCCCAAATCAGTTACCTTATTTAGGGATCAACAACCTTTCTCAAGTGATGCAATGATTCTTTGTTTCTGATTGGAAATTAATTCAGTGGCTACGAAAACTTAATACACATTGATAAAGATATAATCAGGGTTACCCTGAAAAAATAGTCCCTGAATCCACAAACCCTAGAAATCTGAAGATCCTGAAGTGGAGAGGTAGAGGTCAGTTGGGTTGGAGCACCCTTCCAGGCCATTCTTTATAGCTCTACAACCCTAGCCAAGTGTTATTAAAAATGGTTTCACTGTACATATGCCGTGGGTTGCATACATCATGTAGAATACTAGAATGTACCTTCTTGTTGTATAACAGAAGTTTCTTTAATAACATATTACAGTCTAAAATCTAAATTAAACCTATTGTTAGCCTACTTTCATTCTTTGTTTGTAATTAAAATCTCACAAGCTTCCTCTTTAAATGGTTCAGCATTTTGGACATAACTTGGTAAATAGCAGGTAAAGGTTTAATGATAGTGCAGTATGAATGAATACCTGGCTTTCCTGTAGGCTGAGCTCCCAAGGAGCAAAAATACTTTCCTTTCTTTGTTTTATTACCTGGCCCAGGAACCAACAAGTTGGCAGTACTCAGTGACAGTGAATATTAGAGTAATAAATGAATGCTGTTGCTTCAGTATCTTCAAATCATCTGCATTATATTGAAATACACTAGTTTTTTAGTTATTCAAATGTTTAGTATAGCAGACACAGCATTATAGGCTTTGGTTTAAGATAGATGGCCATAAGTGGTTCTCCCACTTATGTAAGATCACTTCATGATATTTAACCTTTCTGAACTTTAATTTCCTATCTGAAATGGGGTTTTTAACACATTGCATACCGCATAGAAGTCTCGATAAGACATACGCCAGGGACCGCACGTTTTTGGGCAAACTGCACGTTATTTAAATCATCATAATGCACTTTAGGTGTTGTTTTTCAATAATTATAACATTTTTATTTACAAAAACAATTAAACAATTGAAGTTCCTAGTACTTTTTTAACGTATGGTACTGCGTAAAACATTTTCCTCTATGAAGAGGGACCAAACAAAATTTATGTAAGTATCTAGATTCGCTCCTTTTTCCATGGGCGTGAAAAACGAGAACACTCGTGAGCGGTCCTTAACAGATGGCGCGCGAAACACGAGAAAACTCCTGAGCGGTACGAAATGTGTTAGTAACCTTATTTGGGGACCTCTAAGTACTGAATTAAATAATGTATGTGCAATTAATAAAAGTAAACATTCATTCTCTCCTCTCCCCTTTTATCTTTCTTTTCATTATGATATAGATCTTTTCCAGCAAAAATTTTCCTTTTTTTTGGTTTCTCAGGTATGGGTTGCTGACCGAGGAAATAAAAGAATTCAAGTATTTGATAAAGACACTGGAGTGTGGTTAGGGGCATGGAATAATTGTTTCACAGAAGAGGGACCTTCTTCAGTCAGGTAATTGTTCCCTTTTATTTGAAAATGCTTATTTTATTTGCTTTATGTTAGGTTCTCTGAAAAGCTAGCTGAAAGTTTAAAATATTTATTGTTAATTTTAAGCAGAGAAAAGGGGGGAGGGAAACCAGTATACAGAAAACATATAATCATATTTTAAATTCCAGGTAGTTATATTCCCAGTGCACTGTGTGACCCAAATATATGCTGGATCTCTTCTAGAGATTTTCCTTGAGATGCATTTGGTCAATTTTTAAACAGATTGAAAGTGAAAATGTTGATTCTGTAGCCTAACATAGATTCTTTATTTCATTTTGTGTAGAACTATGATAATGTTATTTTTTTAAATTAATTTAAGCTAATCTTTGGCTATGTCTACCTTCACAAACCTCTTCTTCCCACATTAATAGAATTAGGTCAATTTAAAATTCTCTTTTAAAGAACCCTTTAACACTCAATCTGGCCTTCTCTGTGAGTCCTTCTGATTCTTGTTTTCAGTGATTCTCCTGTGCCACTGGTCCCTGCTCTTAAACCCTTAATAAAATACACCCCTTTTCCTGATCACTCTGTATCCCTTGACCCTTCTTAAAGTTTTATCATGGCCTCTTTAATTACTTGTCATTCTGTTTTAGCTCTATTTGTTTCTTTGTTTATTCTCCCACTAGAATAAAAGTCAAGAGAGTAGAGATTTGGGTTTATTGCTCACAGCCATATTCTTGGCACCTAGAATACTGCAGGCACACTAGGAACTCAATAGTTATAAAATAAGTGAACAAATTAATCAATTTAGTAAGCAGTTTGTTATATATATTCATATGTGAAATATTGTGCTTTTTGCTCTTTTTGTTGTTGTTGTGTATATGTGTGTGTGTGTGTTACATTAAAAAAAATATTGGGAGCAAGTAAAAACTAATCCAGCATATTATGAATCTAGAAAATGTGCTACAAATAATTTATCAACCAGAGAGCTAATAAAATTATTTGGGGAAAATAAAAGCCTTCAGCAAGTAGGTACCTGCTGTTTAGCACTGGTGAGGATAAAAATGTTGAGAAAATAAACATTTATGATAATTTTACATTAATTTGTTTGTCAAATGTGTTCTCTTTAGATTTACTCCTGATGGGAAATATTTGATTGTAGCCCAGCTGAATCTTAGCAGGCTCTTATTTGTGGCAGCACCCCCAGTGGGAAGCATTGGCTACTGTTCTGTGATAAGCTCAATCCAACTAGCAGATCAAGTTTTACCTCATCTCTTAGACGTCAGTGGAAAGACTGGAGCAATATATGTAGCAGAAATTGGAGCAAAACAAGTACAAAAATATGTCCCTTTGAAAAGCTAATTTCCTATAATTCCATTTATTATGTATCTCTCCCTGGAGATCTTGCAAGTGAAAGTTCAGATTCTCAAATTCACTGTTAAGTAATGTTCAAGCGCAATAATTCATGTTTTTATTTTTACCCGATCTAGTATCACAAAATTTGTTTTTATAAAGTCATTAAGAATTTTATGTTGTGTCAACCATTCTTGTAACTTGAGAAACAAATGTAACTCTAAAAAACATGGGGTCAAAAGAGGGACTAAGGTGGAAACATAGTTATTTGTCCTGATAAACTATCCTTGGGAGATGGGGGAGAAACAAAAATAAAAAATGGGTCTTTCGGATAATTTATTGAATTTTACGTGAAGACTACAAAACTCCAGTTAGTTCACATTATATAAAATGAACTGCTTAAAAGATCAAGTGAAAGTGCTGTGGTCGGATCCAGGCTCGTTGTCTTGCAGAATCAAAGAATGAGTTCGCGGACAAAGAAGGTAAGTGGAAGCAGTTTATTGAGAGATAGACTCCCTATAGCAGGGAGTGGCCCCAAGTGGGTTGTCGCTGAAGTTCCTTTGTTTAAGGGCAGATGTATGTCTTCTTGGCTCTTTTTTCTTTTTTTTCTTTATTAAGGTATTACATATGTGTCCTTATCCCTCCATTGCCCTCCCCCCACACCCCACTTATGCCCTCACCACCCTGGTGTCTGTGTCCATTGGTTAGGCTTATATGCATGCATACAAGTCCTTTGGTTGATCTCTTCCCCTACCCCCACCCGCCCCTACCTTCCCTCTGAGGTTTGATGGTCTGATCGATGCTTCTCTGTCTCTGGATCTGTTTTTATTCATCAGTTTATGATGTTCATTATATTCCACAAATGAGTGAGATCATATGATATTTATCTTTCTCTGATTGGCTGATTTCACTTAGCATAATGCTCTCCAGTTCCATCTATGCTATTGCAAATGGTAAGAATTCCTTCTTTTTTACTGCAGCGTTGTATTCCATTGTGTAGATCAGTGACGGCGAAGCTTTTGAGCTCGGCGTATCAAAATTTTGAAAAACCCTAACTTAACTCTGGTGCCGTGTCACATATAGAAATATTCATAATTTTTTTTGATATTTGCAACCATAGTAAAAAAATGATTTATATTTTTGATAATTATTTTATATATTTAAATGCCATTTAACAAAGAAAAATCAACCAAAAAATATGTATAAAATGAACAAAAACAAAAACAATGTACATTTAGGAAAAAATAATAAAAACAATGATAATCAAATGGTACGAAAACTAGAAATTAGTGATTTTTTTGGTGCTGAAGTTTGTCTGCTAATTCTTCGATTGCAGGTTCATACTTGGTGCACTTCAAGGCCAAGCAAGCGCCACTAACTTCATCTGTTAGCCAGTTTCTTTTGTTCATTTTAATAGTATTTAATGCTGAGAACAAAGTCTCACAAAAATATGTTGATGAAAAATTGTTAGATTTTTTATGTCGCTAAAAGTGTCAGGTACTCTGTTCCAAGCACTCAAAATTTCTTGTTTGTAGTTGCACTCTTCTTCATTATTCAAACAATTTCGTTCCAGATTTTCAAGTTTCGACCTTAAGTCGACAAACACATGAGTCCAAATGCTACCTTGAAAATCTGCAAGTTCCATCTCTAAATTGTCAATTTGCATCCATTGGAAATCCTTTAATTCCAAAGTACTGTAAACAACTACATCCGGATACTTAATTATTTTAATGGTCTGTTCTAGGCTTCTAAATTGGTCAAATCTTTCGCTGAACTGTTCAAATAACGAGTTTACTATATTCTGGTACATAAGTATGGACTCCATTACACTCGTTGTAGTGGCCTTCTCGAAATACTTTTTTATCCGAGGAAAATACTTATAAGTTTTAGTTTCAATATCTCGCTTGAAAATTTTAAGTTTACTTTCAAAAGATTTGATGTATCCAAACATAACGTCAGTACTTTTGCCAAAACCTTTTAAGTTCAGTTCATTCATATGAACAGAGAGATCTGTAAAAAACATCAAATTGCTGACCCACTTATGATCATTGATCTGAGGAAAGTTTGCCAGATCCTTATTCTCAATAAATACCGTAATTTCTTCAAAGCACTCCACAAATCGCTCAAGTACTTTACCTCGACTCAGCCATCTCACATTATTGAACATCAGTAGTCCACTATAGGTTGAATCAACTTCCTGTAAAAGTGCAGAAAATTCTCGCTTGTGAAGGGGTCAAGAAGCTATAAAATTCACAATTTTTGTTACAACTGACATTAAATCATTCAATTCTGAGAATCCCAATTTGGCACACAACACCTCCTGATGGATAATGCAATGAAAAGGTACAAGTGGATGTCTGATAGCTTCCATAAGCAATTTCAGGAATCCCACATTTTTTCCCACCATATTTGGTGCCCCATCTGTCGTGACTGACACAATTTTAGAGATATCAGTGTTTAGGTCACTGAATGTTTTTATAACAACCTTACATATTTCGTTTCCTGATGTACTTATTGGCACTGATTCTAACTTTATCAACTCTTCTCTCATTGTGAGACCATCAGAATATCTAGCAATAATGGCCAACCGAGCATTTGATGTGACATCAGTAGTTTCATCAAGAGAAATCGAAAAATATTTACAACTATTTAAGTCTTTTTTTAATTGATGTTGTACGTCTTTGTTAAGATCTATTATTCTGTCTTTGATAGTATTTCTACTGAGTGGTAACTCAGAAATTCTTTTAATAATATCATCTTTATTTTTCATATCGTGAAATAGAGCTGGTGCACATCTTAGAAATGTTTTCTTAATAAATTCTCTGTCACTGAGGGCTTTTCCATGCCGAGCTATGGAGTGAGCAATACAGTAACTTGCTGATGTTAAATTTGTAGAGCATCTTACAAATTTAATGATGGAATTTGATTGAATTTTATAGAGGTGTAGCTGCCTAGAAATGTATTCCTTCCTTTCATCGATACTCTTTTTCGAGAGCTGACAATGATTAGTTTCAGAATGTCTCTTTATATTCCACGTTCTGCTTACTACTGTTTCATTACACAGTATGCACAATGATCTGTTGTTTCTGTCGACAATCCCGTACATCTCGGTCCATATGTCTTGAAAGGGTCGGCGGCTACTGCTGCTTCCACTTCCTTTATCATTCAATCTTGCTTTTTTATTTTTTTGATTCTCCATCACAAGGCTGCAAAAATAAATAAATATAAATCATGGCGTTTTTTATAAAAGGTTGATAGGTTTCTTACCTATTAACTTTTTGCAGTGTTGTTGCACTGACTCCTGGTGCAAAACAATTCAAAGATAGTATGTATAACCAACAAATATATGGTGCTGTAATCAATTATCCGACACGCAGAATGTCTCGTCGAGTACTGTTGCACTGTATATCTTTTTTTCTAACCCTCCCACTCCTGTCTCCTAACAAACATGGCGATCAAGTGCATCCATTTGCCGAATGCACCCGAACGCACAGGAAGCTTACCCGAGGCACGTGTTGACAATAATGAGGCCGTTTCCAGAATTGGGCATTCTGTCACTCGAGTAAAAATAAAATGTCATGAGTAAAGATTAATCTCTTTATAGTGCAATTCTTAACCTTTTTATATTAATGTCAATATTGGAACAATGTATCTTGGATGTTTTCACTATGTATCTTTGCTACACAACACTGATGTACATGTTTACATCTGGTTTTAGAATTGCATTATTGATCATGAGTAACGTGAGTAATAATATTACTCGAGTGATGCCCAACTCTGGCCGTTGCGAGAGACAAATATTTGAATTATGCAATTTTTTGTCTCTGTCGATACGTCTCACCCAAAATGAGTTCGCGTGTCACCTCTGACACACATGTCATAGGTTCGCCATCACTGGTGTAGATGTACCACAGTTTTTTAATCCATTCATCTGCTGATGGGTATTTAGGCTGTTTGCAAATCTTAGCTGTGGTAAATTGTGCTGCTATGAACATAGGGGTCCATATATCCTTTCTGATTGCTAGTTTCTTGGGATATATTCCTAGAAGTGGGATCACTGGGTCAAATGGGAATTCCATTTTTAGTTTTTTGATGAAACTCCATACTGCTCTCCACAGTGGCTGCACCAGTCTGCAATTCCCACCAGGAGTGCACAAAGATTCCTTTTTCTTGTGAATCTTCGCCAGCACTTGTCATTTGTTGATTTATTGATGATAGCCATTCTGACAGGTATGAAATGGTACCGCATTGTGTTTTGATTTGCATCTCTCTGATGATCAGTGACGTTGAGCATTTTTTCATATCTCTCGTGGCCATCTGTATAGCCACTTTGGAGAGGGGTCTATTTAAGGCTGTTGCCCATTTTTTGATTGGATTGTTTATCTTCCTTTTGTTAAGTTGTATGAGTTCCCTGTAAATGTTGGAGATTAAACCTTTATCAGAGATAATATTGGCAAATATGTGCTCTCATGCAGTGGGCTTTCTTGTTGTTTTGTTGATGGTTTCTTTTGCTGTACAGAAGCTTTTTATTTTGTTGTAGTCCCATTTGTTTATTTTTTCTTTAGTTTCCATTGCCCTAGGAGCTGTATCAGTGAAGATATTGCTTCAGCACTAGTCCAAGATTTTGCTGCCTATGGATTGCTCTAATATTTTTATGGTTTCACATCTTATGTTTAAGTCCTTATCCATTTTGAGTTTATTTTTGTGTATGGTGTAAGTTGGTGGTCTAGTTTCATGTTTTCTGCACGTATCTGTCCAATTTTCCCAACACCATTTATTGAAGAGATTGTCTTAACTCCATTGTACTTGAATCTTTGTCAAATATTAATTGAACATAGTGGTTTTGGGTCGATTTCTGGATTCTCTGTTCTATTCCATTGGTCTATATGTCTGTTCTTGTGCCAGTACCAGGCAGTTTTGAGAACAGTGGCTTTGTAATACAGCTTGATATTTGGTATTAAGATCCCTCCTACTTTGTTCTTCTTTCTCAGGATTGCTGCAGCTATTCAGAGTCTTTTTTTATTCCAGATGAATTTTTGGAGAGTTCGTTCTAGGTCTGTGAAATATGCCTTTGGGATTTTAATGGGGATTACCTTGAATCTATAGATTGCTTTGGGTAGTATGGACATTTTGATGATGTTGATTCTACCAATCCATGAACATGGTATGTTTTTCTATCTGTTTATGTCTTCCTCTATCTCTTTTTTCAGTTTCCTGTAGTTTTCCGAGTACGGGTATTTTACCTCCTTAAGTTTATTCTTAGGTATCTTAATTCTTTTGGTGCAATGGTAAATGGGATTGTTTTTTTAATCTCTCTTTCTGTAAGTTCACTATTGGTGTACAAAAATGCCATAGATTTCCTGGCATTAATTTTGTATCCTGCTACATTGCCGAACTCATTTATTAACCATACCAGACATGAGGCCCTGAACCTAACTGTCCCCTATACCTGGGCTCCTGAGCATTAAAGAGAAAAAACCAACATGATATAGAAAAATGTTAGTTACATGCAAATAAGTGGTTAGAATAAGATGGAACTTGGAGACATTGTAGAAAATAGGTCTAGGCAAAGTATCGAAAATTAGGTACAGCGGTATAGCGGCAGATTCGGAAATTACCGAAAAATCGGTACAGCGGTCTGATAGGGTTAAGTCTAATAATTTTCTGATGGAATCTTTAGGGTTTTCTATGTACAGTATCATGTCATTTGCGAATAATGACAGTTTTACGTCTTCTTTTCCAATTTGGGTACTTTTTATTTCTTCTTCTTGTCTAATAGCTATAGCTAGCACTTCCAGGACTATGTTGAACAGGATTGCTGAAAGTGGGCATCCCTGTCTCGTTCCTGTTCTTAGGTGAACTGGTTTTAGTTTCTGCACATTTAGTATGATGTTGGCTATAGGTTTGTCATACAACACTTTTATTATGTTGAGGTATGATCTCTCTATTCCCATTTTGCTGAGGGTTTTTATCCAGAAAAGGTGTTGGATTTTGTCAAATGCTTTTTCGGAGTCAGTTGATATGACTATGTGATTTTATCTCTCAGTTTGTTTGTGTGATGTATCACATTTAGTGATTTGCAGATATTGTACCATCCTTGCATCCCTGGGATAAATCCTACTTGGTCATAGTGTATGATCTTTCTGATTTAATGCTGGATCCGATTTGCTAGCATTTTGTTGAGGATTTTGGCATCTATGTTCATGAGGGATATTGGCCTGTAATTCTCTTTCATTCTGTTGTCTTTATCTGGTTTTCAGTATTAGGGTAATGCTGGCTTCATAGAATGAGCTTCCTCTTGAATTTTTTGGAATAGTCTGAGGAGGATAGGTTTTAGTTATTCCTTGAATGTTTGGAAGAACTCCCCTGTGAAGTTGCCTGGCCCTGGGCTTTTGTTTCCTGGAAGCTTTTTGATGACTGCTTCAGTTTCCTCCATAGTTATTGGCCTATTGAGATTTTTAGAATCTTCCTGATTGAAATTTGGAAGGTGGTATTTTTCTAGGAATATGTCCATTTCCTCTAGGTCAGTGGTTCTCAATCTTCCTAATGCCGCGGCCCTTTAATACAGTTCGTCATGTTGTGGTGACCCCCCAACCATAAAATTATTTTCGTTGCTACTTCATAACTAATTTTGCTACTGTAAACCATATGTAATTATATATGTGTTTTCCGTTGGTCTTAGGCGACCCCTGTGAAAGGGTCGTTCGACCTCCAAATGGGTCAGGACCCACAGGTTGAGAACCACTGCTCTAGGTTGTCTAGTTTGTTGGAATAGAGTTGTTCATAGTATTTTTTTTAGCAGTCCTTTGTATTTCTGTGGGGTCTGTTGTTATTTCTTCCCTTTCATTTCTGGTTTTGTTTATTTGGGTCCTCTCTCTTTGCTTCTTGGTGAGCCTGGCTAGAGGTTCATCAATCTTGTTTATCCTTTCAAAGAACCATCTCTTGCTTTCATTGATCTTTTGTATTGATTTTTTTGGTCTCTATATCATTTATTTCTGCTCTAATCTTTATCATCTCCTTCCTTTGCTCACTCTGGGCTTTTCTTGTTGCTCTCTTTCTAATTCTTTGTGTTGTAGAGTTACATGATTTATTACCATTTTTTCTTTTTTTTTTTTGAGGTAGGCCTGTAGACCTATAAACTTCCCTCTCAGGACTGCTTTCACTTTGTCCCATAGATTTTGGATTGTTATGTTTTCATTGTCATTCGTTTCCATAATGTTTTTAATTTCTTCTTTGATCTCATTGGTAACCCAATCATTGTTTAATAGCATGCTAATCAGCTTCCAAGTGTTTGATTATTTTAATTGTTTTTATTGTAGTTTATTTCTAATATTATGCCATTGTGGTCTGTGAAGATGCTCGATATGATTTCTATCTTCTTGAATTTGGAGAGACTTTGCCTGTGTCCTAATATGTGGTCTATATTTGAAAATGTCCCATGTACACTTGAGTAGAATGTATATTCTTTATCTTTGAGGTGAAATGTTCTGAAGATCTTGATTAAGACCATGTGATCTAGCGAGTCATTTAGGATTGCTGTTTCTTTGCTGATTTTTTGTCTAGAGGATTTATCCAGTGTTGTCATTGGAGTATTAAAGTCTCCTACTATGATGGTATTGCAATCGATCTCTCCTCTGATATCTTCCAGAAGATTTTTTATGTATTTCTGTACTCCTGCATATGTTTACTAGAGTTATATCCTCTTCTTGTATCGATCCCTTTAGTATTATTAAGTGGCCTTCCTTGTCTCTTGTTATGGCCTTCACTTTGAGATCTATTTTGTCAGATATAAGTATTGCTACCCCAGCTTTTTTTTCATTTCCATTTGTCTGAAAGATTTTTTTCCATCCCTTTACTTTCAGTCTATGTGAGTCCCTTGTTCTGAGATGGGTCTCTTGTTGACAGCATATGTATTGTTCATCTTTTTTTACCCATTCAGCCATTCAATGTCTTTTGATTGGAGCATTTCGTCCATTTACGTTTAAAGTTATTATTGATAGGTATTGTTTGTAGTCATTTTTATTTTTGTGCCTGTGTTCCTTCTTCCCTTTTTATTTCTTCTTTTTACACCAGTCCCTTTAGCATTTCTTGCATTCCTGTCTTGGTAGTGATAAACTCCCTTAGCCTTTTTAGTCTATGAAGCTCCTTATTTCCCCTTCAATTTTGAATGATAGCCTTTCTGGATAGAGTATTCTTGGATTCAGTCCCTTGCTTTGCAACACTTTGTATACCTCCTTCCCTTCCCTTCTAGCTTGATGTGTTTCTGTTGAGAAATCATTTGATAATCTAATGGGAGATCCCTTGTACATAACTTTCTGTCTCTCTCTTGCAGCCTTTAAGATTCTCTCTTTGTCCTGAACATTTGCCATCGTAATTACATTTCTTGGTGTGGGTCTTTTCAGATTCATCTTGTTTGGGACTCTCTGTCCTTGTGTGACTTTTTTTCTTCCCCACATCAGGGAAGTTTTCTGACATTATTTCTTCAAATAGGTTTTCTAACCCTTGTTCCTCTTCCTGTCATTCTGGTACCCCTATTATTCATATGTTGCTTCGTTTCATGTTGTTCCAATGCTCCCTTAGGCTCTCCTCCTGTCTTTTAATTTTTTTCTCTAATTGGAGTTCAGTTTGAGTGTGTTTTGTTTCCCTGTCTTCTAATTTGCTAATTCGGTCCTCTGCTAGTCCTAGTCTACTGTTGAAACTTTCCATGGTGTTTTTTATTGCAGCTATATCACTCTTTATTTCCTCTTACTTCTTACATAAGTTGTTGATTTTTTTCATCCATCCTGTTTATGAATTGTATGACCCTTATTCTGACTTCTTTTTCTGACATATTGCATGCCTCTGTTGCACTTAGCTGCTTTTCTGGCGAATTCTCCTTTTTCTTTCCTTTGGGGGCTTCTTTGTCTCCCCATTTTGCTCTCACCGAAAAATCTACGTGTCATTTCCTGCAGGGCCTGCTCCTCGGGCAGCAGGAACTCCTCGGGTGGTCGCATCATCAGCTGCTCCTCAGTTGTAGATGGCTCCTCTAGTGGGTGCTGCTTGCAGCAGTGGTGGGTCCTCTGGCTGGCAGGGGCAGGCTGCTTGTGCAGCTGCTGCTCCTCAGACCGGGGCGGGCTGCTCCTGCAGCTGCTGCTCTTTGGATGGGGGCGAGCTTCGCGGTGCTGCTGTTCCTTGGAAAGGCCGGGCTGCTCACACGGCTGCTGCTGCTGGGATGGGGGTGGGCTGCTCGAGGAGCTGCTACTCCTCGGACAGGGGCGGGCTGCTCACATGGCTGCTGCTCACATGATCACAGTACCCGAGGCTAAAGAGTTGGGCTGGCCAGAGGGGAGTGTGCTTTGGAACTCACAGTAGCCCGTCCTGGGGTGACTGGAGTCTCAGTGACCATGGGACCGCAGGCGAGGCAGCAGTTCCCTGATGGGGGTGGCTGTAGAGTTCCAGGTGTTAACTGAGGGTACCCTGGGTGGAGGTAAGGATGGGCTTACAGTCACAGCAGCTCTCCCTTCAAAAAGGCGCAGCCTCTGTGGAGGAATCGTCCACTCTGGCACTGTTTGAAATGGTAGCAGAGGCTGCCTTGTTAGGCGAGCCTGGTCAGTCTGCCCCCAAAGGTCCTGCGGGATCTAACTGTGCCTCACTCACACAAACACACACACACCAAACGTCCACACACTCCTCTTTTGCTCTCTCACTCACGCTCTCTCCCTTACTGCCATCTTTTTCCTAACTCTGTTGTTGGGTCTGTAGTTTTATTGACCCGTTTGTAGATGTTGTCACCTCTCCGGGTGTTTGGTTATGTGGCTCGCTCTCTACCACATTGGCCAAACAGGGTAAAATTCACCTCGACAAGGTACGACACAAAGGGAACAAAACATGAATGTACTCATGACACCGATAACCCTTATAGAAGTGACCACCAGAGAAAAGAGAATTAGGGGAGAGAAAAGAGAGCACAAATGGTATCAAAGAGAGAAAAAAAGCTATGAGAGAAAAGAAAAAGAAGAAAAAGGGAAAAAATATATGTATATATGGGGAGAAAACACCAGAGAACAAACAGATAAACCAAAACATACAAACACCAAATACCCAGTAAAGAGGGTGGGGGCAGAATCTCATATACAGAAAGTAAGGTTAAGAATTGGATGAATATGGGGAGGATCTCAGTTCAGTATAGAGAAGAAAGAAAAAGGATGATTGGATTAGAAAAAAAAGAAGAAAAGAATAATTTTTAAAAAATTAAAAAACAGGATAAAATAAAAAACTCAGAATGATGAAAAATAATGCAAAAAGAAATAGGAAATAGAAAAGATAACAAAATAATGAAATAGAATAAAATAAAAATGAAAAAGTGATTTTTCATTTCCCCATGAGAACTGGTTTAAGACTCCACTCTTCTGTACTGCCTGCTACTTCTCAGTTTCCTGTTGCTGGGACTGAAGGCCTCTCTGTCTCATTGGTCATGGTGTCCAATCTTTCTGATGTAATGCTGGATCAAATTTGCTAGAATTTTTTTTGTATCCTTTGTGCCACTCTGGGTGTGGCTGTATTGGTTGCCTGGAGACTGCAGGGAGGGGCTGTCTCTTCAGGAGAAAATGGCTGCCTAGGTCTGGCCTGTCAGGCATGACTCAACGCCAGACTCACGGCCACCTATTCCCGATCCTCTCCTCTCCCCAGACTCAAGTTCACACCTCCACCTGCACCTCAGCCACAGGTGATTGTCTATATTTGGAAAGTCCTATGAACTAGATTCAGCAAATAAAAGCAAAGAACAAAAAGAGGGGAAAGAGCTGTGCCACTGCAAGCCCCTTTCCTCCTGGCACAGTGTGGCCTGGACAGCCATCCAGGCTGCTCCCTCTGGGCTCAGGCTTTCGTGGCTGTGGATCCAGATCTAGAATCCCCTGCTGCCCGCAGTCCTGCAGACCTCCTTTCCACAGTCAGATGCTACGCCTGTCCCAAGGGACGCAACCTCAGTGCCGTGTCGTTTCCCTTTGACCCTCTGGCCTTGGAGGTCTCGCAGTTCTCTCCAGTGCAGATCCCTGAATTTACCGTTCTCCCGGCGTCCTCTGCCCTTCCTGGCTGCAAATTGTCTCACCAGCTGTGTCTACTTCGCCAATTCGGAGTGGATGTTATTCGATTTAGTTACTTGTTCTATCTGCTCCGGGATAAGCCTCGTGACACATCTGTCTACTCCACCACCATTTTGTCTCCGTCTTGCTGGCTCTTGATGGGTCTTTTCAAAGAATTCTGCAGAGCAACATCCATACATTTTAAAGTTCACGTCTCCCAGGCGCCATTGCACCCATCTGGGTTGCCTTAGCATCTCCTGCCTCCAGCCTGTTTTTTCCACCCATCTAGGTTCAGCACTAGGTCACTTTGGTTTCTTCTTGGATTTCTTGGAACAGGGAGCAGTCAGCAAACTGTATGCTGTTCTCATCTCCAGGGTCCTATTATTCTAGGATTTCCCCATTCTTCTTCTTCTCCCAAGGTCTGGACCTTGACTGCCTATCCATTTCTAACTCCTCAAAATGAGCTCTTAATTAATGAGTACTCACAGAATTCTATGTTCTGAAGATCCAAAAATAAAGAGGCAGGGTCTATCTGTGTGTGCCTTTTGAATAGCTGACAGCACAATGACAGCAATTCACAACTGTAGTGGAACTTCTGGGATGAGGAGCATTACATTTGACTGATGAAGTCATGGAGATTTTATAGAGAAGTCAATTTGAACTCCTACTTGAAAAACTCAGGAGAAAAACATTGGGATCTAAGTAGAAAAGATGTAGAAAGTTACAAATTGGCTGTACACTCTGGTAGGGTTTCTTTGAAAAAAGCCCCACTTGGCTTTGACCCTTTAGTTGTTTTTTTTTTATATATATATTTTATTGATTTTTTTACAGAGAGGAAGGGAGAGGTATAGAGAGTTAGAAACATCGATGAGAGAGAAACATCGATCAGCTGCCTCCTGCACACCCACCACAGGGGATGTGCCTGCAACCAAGGTACATGCCCTTGACCGGAATTGAACCTGGGACCGTTCAGTCCACAGGCCAATGCTCTATCCACTGAGCCAAACCGGTTAGGGCTTGACCCTTTAGTTGTAAGATACTTAATCTCAACCTTTAAGTGTAGGAATAAGATGGCTAGCATCTAAGCACTTTACAAAAAGGACTTTACAAATCACTGAAATGTTTTTTAAAGGCAGTTTTAATGAAAAGGCTTCTCATCGTGCCTCCATTTTTACTTTAAAATGAATTCAGTTTATTCCTAACATCTGTCTACCTCAAATACATTTTAGGATAATTTATATGTATACTGAAGGCACAATGCAGGAAATCCATGCAGTGGGGGCGTGGGCGTCCCTCAGCCCGGCCTGCACCCTCTCACAATCCTGGACCGCTCACTCCTAACTGCCTGCCTGCTCACTCCTTATCGCTTGGCTCGCCACTCCTTAGCGCTGCCGTGGAGGCGGGAGAGGCTCCCACCAATGCCGCTGTGCTCACCATCTGTGAGCCCGGCTTCTGGCTGAGCAGCACTCCAGCTGTGGGAGCACACTGACCAGCAGGGGGCAGCTCCTGCATTGAGCATCTGCCCCCTGGTGGTCAGTGCACATCATAGCGACCAGTTGTTCTGGTTGCTCTGCCGTAACTGTGGTAAATGTTTCCCTCCACGTCCCGCGTGGTTCAGGGCTCAGGATCTGGAGGAGGAGCCGCACACAAATGAAAGAGAAGAGACGAGATAATTTGGGAATATTGGGGGACCAGGCGGGCAAGTCCAACTCAAGGAGAAGGACTTCCACCGGTGCTCAGGCCGCATCAACCTTTTATAGTCAGAGGTAAACAAGGCAGTGGTCACCATAGTTACATAGTTCTTGTTTCACCTGTTTTGACCATAGTTACACTTCCTGCACTTCCCTCAGCCCATTAGCCTCCCAGATAAGATCCAGGGAGTGTTATAAGGTCAAGCCTAATTATGCTAAGAGGACTGAGCCCTCTAAGCTGGGACTTGTTTGTGACTTTGCCAGCAGGTCAGTCCGAGGCTTAACCCTATATCGGTTCCCCACATCAACGGTCGCTGGGATTTTATTAGATAGATGTATGCCAAACACTTGAGCTACTAAAATGAATAATTTCCTGCCTTTCTATTTCTACATCTCTTTTGTTTTTTGTTTTTTTACCACTGTGGTCTGAATATTTGCTTTTCAATTAAGACAATTTTTTCAGTTTGTTATAATTTATTCTATATTCTGATAAAACCTTGCCATGTTATGATCTTTTAGATCATTCTTCCCTTTCCCTTCTTTCATCCTTCCTCTTTATCATAGTGTTTTACTGTAAATTGTATAGCATGTGAAAAATGTTGAGCCTCGACTTTCCTCAACACTTATTATGACTAGCGTCTGCTTTCCAGACCTCAAGGAACTCACATTTTTCTGATGCTTGGATCATACCTTGATGCAGTTAGGAAGGTAAATCTACCAACAGGAAATCCTATTCTGTGTTCAAGCTATTTGACCTAATGACCCCACTTCTGGGAATATATACTAAGAATCCCAAAACACCATTCAGAAAGAATATACATCCCTATGTTCATAGCAGCATTATTTCCAATATCCAAGATCTGTCTGGAAATAGCTCAAGTGCCTATCGGTAAAGTGGATAATATATCTAAAGTACATTTACACAGTGGATAACTATGTGGTTGTGAAATAAAAGGAACTTTACCCTTTGTGACAGCATGAATGCAGAGTTTTCTAGTAATGTTTACAAATGTGTTGATTAAATGTGATGCCATAAACCAATACATGCATTAAATATTGGGAATGGTTTTACTCTTGAAGAAATTCACAAGTGAACATAATATGTGGAATGCTGGTATCTTCAGTGAAATATTACAGTATAATGCCATTTATTGGGAAAGTATGTTGGAATATTCATTACATAGTATAGGATTCATTTAGGAATTTTAGTCTGTTCTAAAAACAGTGTGCCAACATCTTACATCATACGAATTAATTTTAAGTGTTCAAAACTTCACTCCATGTTTTACACAGTGCTCAGCATATTGAATCACTACAACTAGCCTCTTGAAGATATCTTTTTCACTGTCTTGATTATTTATGTCATAGACTAATGCATGCATTACTTCTTTTGAATATTTTTCACTCTTTAACAAATACATAAGTGAATTTAGTGTGTAGAATGCTGGTATCTCCTATGGGATCCTATATAATAAAAGCCTAATATGCTAAGCATCCGGTCGGCCGTTCAACCAATCAAAGCATAATATACTAATGATATGCTAAGACCACTCAACTGATCGCTCTGACATGCACTGACCACCAGGGGCAGACAGTCGACCGGTCGACCAGTCACTGTGATGTGCACTGCCCACCAGGGGGCAAATGCTCCCACCGGTAGGTTAGCTTGCTGCCGGGGTCTGGCCATCAGGACTGAGCGAGACGGGCTGGACACACCCTGTAGCCCTCCCGCAGTACCTCCCCGGCTGGCCAAACTCCCACATCCTTCCCTGGCCCCAGTTTTACAACATTGGGGTCCTTCGGCCTGCCCTGCACCCTCTTGCAATCCGGGATCCCTTGGGGGATGTTGAAGAACCAGTTTCGTCCCGATCCTCCAGGCCAGGCCGAGGTACCCCACTGGTGCACAAATTCGTGCACCGGTCCTTTAGTATTATAATATAATGCCATTTACTAGGAGATTATGTTGGAACATTCATTACATATTATGTTTTTGACTATTACATGCATTGCCAATTGGTAATATGTTCCATTCTTTGAAGAAATACTTAAGACAATTTAGTGTGTGGATACTGGTATCTTGTTTGAAATATTACAAACAATTTTATTTACTGGGGGAGCATTTTGGAACATTCATTACACAGTAGGAGTTTCATTTAGTTATTAGTTATTATAGTCTGTGCAAAACAGAATTTGCCAAAATATCGCTTTGTACAAATTAATTGTAAGAGTGTTCTAACACTTCATAGCAGTTTTCACAAAATATGAAGCTCATTGTAACACTAAACTAGACTTTTCTAAACAGAATTTGTTAGTAGCATTTACATATATTTTAATTATAAGTTATGTAATAGATTATATATTGAGAACATGTTTCACTCTTTGAATTGAATAAATAAACAGGTGAACCTAGTATTTGGAATGCTAGTATTTTCTGGGAAATATATTAGCTAATAAAAGAGTAATATGCAAATTGACCATCCAACACAGGATGGCCACCCCCATTTTGTCAAAGATGGCTGGCAAGGGAGGGCAGTTGTGGGCGATCAGGCTGGCAGGAGTGGGCAGTTGGGAGTGACCAGGCCTGCAAGGGAGGGCAGTTAAGGGTGACCAGGTCTGCAGGGGCGGGCAGTTAGGGGCGACCAGGCCTGCAGGGAAGGGCAGTTAGGGGCGACCAGGCCTGCAGGGGAGGGTAGGTAGGGGCGACCAGGCCTGCAGGGGAGGGCTGTTGGGGGCAACCGGGCCAACAGGGGAGGGCAGGTTGGGGTGACCAGGCCAGCAGGGGAGGACAGTTAAGGGTGACTGGGCTTGGAGAGGAGGGCAGTTGGGGCCACCAGGCTGAAAGAGGAGAGCAGTTACGGGTGATCAGGCTGGCAGGGGAGGGCAGTTGGGGCCACCAGGCTGAAAGAGGAGAGCAGTTACGGGTGACTGGACTGGCAGGGGAAGGCAGTTTGGGAGGACCAGGCCAGCAGGGGAGGGCAGTTAAGGGTGACTGGGCTGGCAGAGGGCAGTTGGGGGTGACTGGGCTGGCCAGGGAGAGCAGTTGGGGGGAGGGGGAACCAGGTCTGCAGGGG
>NW_005871067.1:9170140-9188410 GCF_000147115.1 Myotis lucifugus | reverse complement strand
GGGGAGGGGCAGTTGGGGGGCAACTAGGCCTGCAGGGGAGGACAGGCAGTTAGGGGGTGACCAGGCCAGCAGGGAGGGCAGTTAGGGATGACCAGGCCAGCAGGGGAGGGCAGTTAGGGGCAATCGGGATGGCAAGGAAGCAGTTAGGCATTGATCAGGCTGGCAGGGGAGTGGTTAGGGGCAATCAGGCAGGTAGGCAGGTGAGTAGTTGGGAGCCAGCAGTCCTGGACTGTGAGAGGGATGTCCGATCCTAGTGGGATCGGGCCTAAACGGGCAGTCGGACATCCCTCGAGGGGTCCCAGATTGGAGAGGGTGCAGGCGGGGCTGAGGGACACCCCCACCCCCATGCTCGAATTTCGTGCACTGGGTCTCTAGTTATAATATTATGCATTTTACTAATGGATCATATTGAAACATTCATTACATAATTAGTAAAAATTTCATTTGTCAAATATAGTCTGTGATAAAAAGTTTGCCAAATTCCTGTTTAATACAAGTTTAAGAGTAAGAGCGATCAAACATTTCACTACAGGTTTTAAACAATGTCCAGTTCACTGAAACACTAAAACTAAAGTGTTCTAGTCCAAGTTTGTGAGTAGAGTTTACAAATGTACTAATTATACCTTATGTCAAAAACTCATATGCATTACCTAATGGGACTATCTTTCACTCTTTGAAGAAATATGCAGGTGAATGTAGTCTGTGCTAAGAAAAGTTTGCCAAGGGTGGCATAGGTAAACACCGGAAATTGCTGCCTCCCACAACAAATTCAAAAATACAACTAAAAGACAAAACAGACATCATCCAGAACCACAGGAAGGCTGGCTGAGTGGAAATTCTACAACTAGAAGGAAAGAGAAAAGCACACTGAGACTCAGAGGAGGTGCGGAAGTAAAGTGCAGAGGTACGGAGGTGCATGCGGCAAGGGCTGGCAACTGAGGACACGGCTGTCTTTTTGAATCAGGAGGGAGTCACAAGCCCCCAACTGCTCTGAACTCCAGTTCCAGGTGATTCTCTGGGGACCTAGACTCATACAGGGAGAAACTGGACAGTCTGGCAGTGGGCAGAACTCGGAACTCGAGGGCGGCTTTCTCTCAAAGGTGCTTGCAGCGATTACCAGGACATTGAGACTCGGGGCCCCTTAGGGCAGAGCTGGGGATCATCCATAGCTGCTTGCTCCACCCTGTTGATTCCCTGAGACCCCGCCCCACCCAAGCTGCGGCAGAGGCTTTTGCATATGAATGACCTGGCCCTTTGCAATCTGAAAATTACCTAACAAACTGCAGCTGGGCCAGACAGACCCAGAACTTCCAAGAGAAGGCCCAAGGCCCCACTGCAGCTTGCATTGCTTCACAGCTGGGCTCATTTGGGCACCCCCAAACCTCAAACAAGGAAGGGGAATCTGCAGATCTCCTCATAGCGCCTGCTGGGTATCCTCAGGCAGAGGCTAAATTAGCACCTCCTTAGATCCAAAGAGCCAGTGTACCCAGTGGTCAGAGTGGGACCATCCAATTACAACTCCTCAGATCCATAAGGGACACACTCAGGGGGCAGACTCAGCACCAAAGCTCCACTGAAGCAAGTCTTGCCTCATAAGGGTGTCTTCAGCACAGAAGTTCTCCCACCGTAGACACAGCTGACTCTCACAGCCAATTGGCCTGGAGGTCAATTCCTCCCAGTGATACCTACAACAATCAAGGCTTAACTACAACAAGACTGTGCACAAAGCCAACAAAGGGGTGCACCAAGAGTGTCCACCTCAGGTAATTGGAGAGGCTGTGCCACTGGGCCCTATAGGACACCTAGCACACAAAGCCACTCTACCAACACAGGGAAACATAAAAAAATGCGGAGACAAAGAAACAGGTCACAAATGACAGAAATGGAGGAAAGCAAACGACTGGATATAGAGTTCAAAACCACACTTTTAAGGTTTTTCAAGAACTTTCTAGAAACCGCCGATAAATTTAGTATGACCCTCAAAAAGACTGGTGAGACCACCGATAAATGTAGTGAGACCCTCAAGAAATCTAGTGAGACCCTCGAGGTTATGAAAAAAGGACCAACTAGAAATTAAGCATACACTGACTGAAATAAAAGATATTATGCAGAGTTCCAACAGCAGACTAGAGGATCGCAGGAATCAAGTCAAAGATTTGAAATATGAAGAAGCAAAAAACACCCAACCGGAAAAGCAAAATGAAAAAAGAATCCAAAAATATGAAGATAGTGTAAGGAGCCTCTGGGACAGCTTCAAGCGTACCAACATCTGAATTATAGGGGTGCCTGAAGAAGAGAGAGGGCAAGATATTGAAAACCTATTTGAAGAAATAATGACAGAAAACATCCCCTACCTGGTGAAAGAAATAGACTTACAAGTCCAGGAAGCGCAGAGAACCCCAAACAAAAGGAATCCAAAGAGGACTACACCAAGACACATCATAATTAAAATGCCAAGAGCAAAAGACAAAGAGAGAATCCTAAAAGCAGCAAGAGAAAGACACACAGTTACCTACAAGGGAGTACCCATACGACTCTCAGCTGATTTCTCAACAGAAACTTTGCAGGCCAGAAGGGAGTGGCAAGAAATATTCAAAGTGATGAATGCCAAGAACCTACAACCAAGATTACTTTATCCAGCAAAGCTATCATTCAGAATTGAAGGTCAGATAAAGAGCTTCACAGATAAGGAAAAGCTAAAGGAGTTCATCACCACCAAACCAGTATTATATGAAATGCTGAAGGGTATCCTTTAAGAAGAGGAAGAAGAAGAAAAAGGTAAAGATACAAATTATGAACAACAAATACACATCCATCAACAAGTGAATCTAAAAATTAAGTGAATAAATAATCTGATGAACAGAATGAACTGGTGATTATAATAGAATTAGGGGCATAGAAAGGGAGTGGACTGACTATTTTCGGGGGAAAAGGGGTGTGGGGGATTCGGGAAGAGACTGGACAAACATCGTGCACCTATGGATGAGGACTTTGGGGGGGGTGGTGTTGGCGGAGGGTGGGGTGGGAACCAGGTGGAGGGGAGCTATGGTGGGGAAAAAAGAGGAACAACTATAATAATCTGAACAATAAAGATTTAATTTTTAAAAAAAAGTTTGCCAAAATCCTGCTTTGTACAAATCTATCTAAGATTGTTCAAACACTTCACTACAAGTTTTACACAATGTGAAGCTCATTAAAACACTAATATTAAAGTGTTTTACATACAGTCTGCTAATAGCACTTACAAATGTATTGATTGTGCATTGCCATAGACTAATACATACATTACCTATTGAGAATATGTTTCACCTTTGAAAAAACACACACAGGTCAACTGAGTGTGATGCCGTTATCTTCTATTGGGCATTATATTTTATTGAAGAAACCAGCATTCCAAGCACCAAGTGCTCCTGTGTATTCCTTCAGAGTTTAAAATATTCCGATGAGATAATTCATATATTAATGTTTGACATAGGTCATAATCAACACATTTGTGAAAGTAACTAGCAAACTGTCTAAAACAATATAGTCTAGTGATTCGATGAGTGCGTGCACATTATGTTTGATCATGCTTAGACTTAATTTATACCAATTAGAATTTTGGCAAACAGTTTCAAGCACAGACTTTAAATACTAAATGAAACCCATACTAATAATGTAATGAATGTTTCAATATACACTTCTATTTAATGGCATTATAATATTTAATAGAAGATTACAATACTCCACATAATAGTTTCATCTGTGTATATCTTCAAAGAGTGAATAATATTTAATAGATAATCCATGTATTAGTCAATGATATAACCTATAGTCAATACATTTGTTACTGCTACTAGCAAATTCCATCTAGAACAGTCCAGATTTAGTGTTTCAATAGGTTGCCCATTTTGTATAATCTGTAATTGTGTTAGAACACTCAGAATTTTTTTGTACCACATTTTATAAAACAGACTGTAATTTCTAAGTGAAACACACTATGTAATGAATGTTCCAACGTGCTCCTGCTGTAATTGGCATTATATTATAAAGTTTCACCAAAAAAAAAGCATTTCACAAGTTGACTTGTGTATTTCTTGAAAGAGTCAAACACATTCCCAATAGATAATGTATGTAATGATCAATGACATAACTTACAATCAATACAGTTCTAAATGCCATCAGAAAACTATTTAGAACAGCTTAGATTTAGTGTTTCAATGAGCTCTGTACTTTGTAAAAAGTGCAGTGAAGTGTTAGGACACTATTAGAATTAATCATACCAAGCAGTATTGTGGCAAACTGTTTTTACATGAGACTATACCTACTTAATATGTATTGAATGAACCTACATGTTTTTCCTGTAAAACTCATTGTTTTTCTATACTAGTATTTGTAAGATTCCAGCATTCCACATACTGGGTTCACCTATGAATTTCTTCGAAGAGTGAAACATTCTCAATAAGTAATTAGTCTATGATATAAGAACATAAGAAGAGAATACAAATAAGAAAGTACAAATAAAGAAAATAAAACGATCAAAAGAACAGAATTGAAAAAACTAAAGGAACAAAGTAAGGGAGAATAGAGAAAATGGACAGAAGAACACAACTGAAAAAGTGAAACAATACAAAAAATAAGAAAGAAAATAGAAATCGAGAACTAAAAATGAACACAGAAAAGAAAAAAAAGTACAACAATGAGAACAAAGCAAACAAAAGGAATGACTTAAAGAGACAACAGAAAACTATGTAGAAGAAAAAAACTAAAAGAAAGGAAAAAACTAAAGGAAAACAGAACAGAGAGAATGGAGGTAGCAAAAAGAGAACATAGGACAGAAAACAGAAAAAGGAAGGAATAGAATTGAGCAAACCATTACAAAGAGAACAGAAAAATACAGAAGAAAGAGGAAACAAAAATAGAAAAC
The DNA here is from genome assembly GCF_000147115.1 of Myotis lucifugus. Lineage (NCBI taxonomy): Eukaryota > Metazoa > Chordata > Mammalia > Chiroptera > Vespertilionidae > Myotis > Myotis lucifugus. The sequence goes on along the minus strand of NW_005871067.1, from coordinate 9,183,504 downwards.
AGGAAAATGCAACATAGGAAACAAAAAATAATACAACGAAAATATCAGAATAGAGGAACAAAGATCAGAAATCAGAAAAAAGTGAACAGGGAAAATGACAAGTATGGAGTAGAGAAAAATGGAGAAAACAGAATAGGGAGCAGAAAAGAGAACATGGATGAAACAAAGAACAAAGACAATAGGGAAAACAAAAAAGGGGGAATGAAAAAAGAGAACAAAGAGAAGTCAAGGAAAACTGGACAGAATAAGAAGCATAGAAAATCAAAGAGAACAATGAGAAAATAAAGAAATTGAAGAGCAGAAAAAAGAAGAGAACAATAAATGGACAGACCAAAGAGTGAATGGAGAAAGTTGTGAAATTGGGGAAAAGAAAGAAAAACCAACCAGAAAAAAAAATGGAGAGAACATAGGAAAGGGGAAGAGCAAAAGAAGAACAGACAATAGCAAAATGGAGATAGCAAAGAGAATCCAGAAAAAGGTAAATGGATAGAATAAAGAAAAAGCAGAAATAACATAGAGAACATAAAGAGAACTGTGTAAATGGAAACAACAAAAACAGCAGCAAACTGAAAATTCAAGGAAAAAAGGCAAAACAAGTAGGAGAAAACAGGTATAAAGAAACATAGAAACATATAGAGAAAATGTAGAGGACAACAAATTGAAAGGACAAAAAAAGAAAAATCAAAACGGTAACAAAAAGATCAAAACATCAAAGAAAAATGGGAACAAAGAGAAATAATGAAAATGGTAATAGCAGAAAATAGAAAGAACAAAAGGAAAAATAGAGCAATCAAGAAAGAAGCAATAAAAATAAAACAAAAGGAAAAAAACAAAAAATGGAAAGGAACCAGGAAATAAGTGAACCAAGACAATGAAGAGAACAGAGAAATTGTAGAGAACAAAGAAAAAAATTAGGAAGAGTGATAAAGGGAAAACAAAAAAGGGAAGAATATTAAATAGAAACCAGAGAAAAGGGAGGGGACAAAAAAAATAAATTAGCAGAGAAAGCAGAGAGAACAATGAGAAGAGAGAACAAAAAGAAATTAGAAAAGTATGAAAAAAGCAACAGTTAAAACAGAGGGTGCAAAATGGAAATGTAGAGAACAAAGGCGAAACAAAAAAAAAAGAAAAGTAGAGAGAACAAAGCATAATATGAGAACAGAAATAAGAGAACAAAAAATAGAGAACAATAAATGAAGAAAATAAAAAAGAAGCTAAGAGAATAATATAATTAATAGAAGAAACAAAAAGAAGTAAAAAAATACATGGAAATGAATAAAAAAAGGAACATAGAAATTTTGAACAACAAATGGAAAATATAGAGGAAAGAATACTGATAGTACAAAAGAGAACTGAGAAAATATAAAGATCAAAGAATACCAAAAAAAAATGAAGAGAACAGAACCAAACAAGAACCGAGAACAGAAAAAACAAAACAGAACAAAGAAGAGAATAGACAGCACTAAAAGAACAAAGAAAACATAATAAGAGAAAAATGACAACAAAGAGAGAAATTATAAGAAAATAGTAATAAGAAAGAACAGAACAATAAGCATAAAGAGTAGAGAGAATAAAAATGGTAAAAGAGAAAAAAAGTACAAAGGAAAAAAGATAATGGAGAAAAGAAAGAATAAAGAGAAAAAAAAAAAAAAGCCCTGACTGATGTTGCTCAGTTGAGCATTTTCCCTTGCATCAAGAGGTTGCTGGTTGGATTCCCTATCAGGGCACATGCCCAGTTGCTGATTTGATCCCTAATAGCAAAGACCTAGTGAGAACAATTAGAAAATATGAAAATAAAATAGGAAACATAGACAATGAAATGAGCAAACGGAGAGAGGAGAAAACAGAACAAAATAAAAAAGGAGAAAATAGAGGGATAAAAGACAGAACAGAATAAACCCATAGAACAAAATGCAAAAGAAAGAACCAAGAAAAATAAAAGGAGGAAAACAATAGAATGAAGATGAAAAATGGAGAGTACAAGGTAAAAAAAGAACAATAATAGAACAGGGTGAAAAGCGGAAATAGAGAACAAATTAAATAGTACAAATAAAAAGAGCAGAGTGAGGGAAGAAAGAAGATGGTGACCAGCAGGAAGGTAGGGAGGGAGAGAATGTGAAAGAGTGAGGGAGTGATAGAAGAGTGTGTGGACCTGTGTGGTGTGTGTGTATGAGCTAGGGACAGTTAGATTCTGCAGGTCTTCCAAGGGGCTGCCAAACCGGGCAGTCAAAGAAGGCGGAGCCCCGCTCCCACCACAGACATTCCAGGGTGGCCAGCGCGGACAGAGAGAGCACGCCATCTTGAGAAACAGAGCTGTTTGAGACTAAGATCCTGGCCTCAGCACCACCCAGTCTGATCTCAGACGCAAACCAGAACCCTGCATCCACTGGGGACAGAGACCTGCAAACACAGCTGCAGACCCACAGACACCAAGAATCCAGATATCCCGGCCGCAGATTTCTGTGAGTCAAAGAGCCTATCCCCCTCCCTGCAGGCTCATAGGCAGTGCCATAGTAACTGATAGACCCACCCCTCGCAGGGGCCGCAGGGCCGCTACAGGAATTTGAGCCTGGGAGCATGCAGACACTGGGAATCTGTTCCCCGCAACACAATTGAGCAACCAAATCCGAAGCCCATGCAGGGCGGCAGTGCCACCTGACTTCAGTTCTGGGCAAGTGCACATGGAATTCTGTTTTCCGCAGTGCAGGAGTAAACCTCCTGCTGACACAATGCTACTGTGCAACCCAGTTCCCCAAGCTGACCGGGACCCGATTGTCCGGGTGGGAGGCAGCACTGAGCACCAGTGACTTGACTCTGTTTCTTATCGCGTGCGCCTGGGATCCCTGACTCCCAGTGCATTCACACTAAGAGCTAATGACTCCAATTCTTAGTGCATGCACACACAGGGACCCTGATTCTCAGCACGAGGCCACGTGAAGCAACAGAGACTCTGATACTCGATTCTTGGTGCAGGCACAGGGGAATTCTGACTCCTGGCACACGCTAGGGGACTCTTATTTTTGGCATACACCAGCGGGGTCTCTGTTTTAGCGCATAGCAGGCAGGATCCCTGATTCTAGGTGTGCAGACAAGGCCACACTGAGTGCTGGTAATGCTGACCTTGGGTGAGAGTGGCTCCCACCGACCCATGAAGCCACATATCTTGGTGTCAGAGTTCTTCAGTGACACTCAGGTGGTGCAAAACTCCCACTGCACATGGCCCAGGCCCCCACAACTCAGCAATTGAACCTTCTGGTGATAGTTAGAATTGGGAGACAATGAAACAATACTCAGAGGAAAGAAAAAGATGATCACCAAAAAAGGAAAAAAGTGAAACGGAGGCATGCAAACTAACAGAAAAAGAATTCAGAGTTATGGTCGTGCAGTTAATAAACCGGATGGACAAGAAAATCAACCTGTGCAAACATCAGGAAGAAATCAAAAATGATATAGCTACAATAAAAAACGCCATAGAAGGTTTTTTGGGTTTTTTAAAAATATATTTTATTGATTTTTTACAGAGAGGAAGGGAGAGGGATAGAGAGTTAGAAACATCGATGAAAGAGGAACATCGATCAGCTGCCTCCTGCACATCTCCTCCTGGGGATGTGCCCGCAACTCAGGTACATGCCCTTGACCAGAATCGAACCCGGGACCTTTCAGTCCGCAGGCCGGCACTCTATCCACTGAGCCAAACAGGTTTCGGCGAGAAGGTTTTAACATTAGACTAGAAGAAGCACCACCAACCCACGGAAGACACACGTCTTGGTGTTGGAGCTCTTCAGTGACAGTCCGGTTGTGCGAAGCTCCCACTGCACATGGCCCCGGGCCACACAACTTGATGTTTAAGCCTTCTGGTGATAGTCAGAATGGGGAGACGACACAAACCACAGAGAAAACAAAATGAGGAGTCGCCAAGAAAGAAAATTAGTGAAACTGAAACATGCAACATGACAGAAAAAGAATTCAGAGTAATGGTCGTACAATTCATACACCGTGTGGATGAGAAAATCAACAACCTATGCAAGAATAAGGAAGAAATCAAAAGTGATATAGCTACAATCAAAAACACTATGGAAGGTTTCAACAGTAGACTAGAAGAAGCAGAGGACCGAATTAGTGAGTTAGAAGATAAGGTAGAGAAACAAGCTCAATCTGAACAGCAACTGGAGAAAAAAATTAAAAAGCAGGAGAACAGACTAAGGGAACTTTGGGACAACACAAGATGATGTAACATACATATAATAGGGCTGCCAGAAGGACAAGAAGAGCAGCAAGGATTAGAAAATCTATTTGAAGAAATAATGACAGAAAACTTCCCGGATATGGGGAAGAAAAAAGTTACACAAGTACAGAGAGTCCCAAGGAAGATGAATCCCAAAAGACCCACACCAAGACACATAATTACAATGGCAAATCCTAACAACAAATAGAGAATCTTAAAGGCTGCAAGAGAGACAGAGAGTTACCTACAAAGGATCCTCCATCAGATTATCAAATGATTTCTCAACAGAAAAACATCAAACTAGAAGGGAATGGAAGGAGGTATACAAAGTGTTGCAAAGCAAAGAACTAAATCCAAGAATACTCTATCCAGCAAGACTATCAATCAAAATTGAAGGGGAAATCAGGAGCTTTGCAGACAAAAAAGGCTAAGGGAGTTTATCACTACCAAGCCAGCAATGCAAGAAATGCTAAAGGGAATGCTGTAAAAAGAAGAAATAAAACAGTGAGAAGGAACACAGGCAAAAAAAATAAATAAAAATGACTGCAAACAAGTACCTTTCAATAATAACTTTAATTGTAAACGGACTAAATGCTCCAATCAAAAGACATCGAGTGGCTGAATGGATAAAAAAACACAACCCATATATATGCTGTCTACAAGAGACCCACCTCAGAACAAGGGACTCACACAGACTGAAAGTGAAGGGTTGGAAAAATATCTCAGGCAAATGGAAATGAAAAAAAAGCTGGTGTAGCAATACTTATATCTGACTAAATAGACCTCAAATTGAAGGCCATGACAAGAGATAAGGAAGGCCACTTCATAATACTAAAGGGATTGATATAACCAGAGGATCTAACCATGATAAACATATATGCATGCAATGCAGGAGCACCCAAATACATTAAAAAAAAAAAACTCCTGTAGTATATCAAGGGAGAGATCGACAACAATACAATCATAGTAGGGGATTTTAATACACCACTGACATCACTGGATAAATCCTCTAGACAAAAAAATCAGCAAAGAAACAGCAATCCTAAATGACTCACTAGATCAGATGGACTTAATTGACATCTTCAGAACATTTCACCCCAAAGCCACAAAATTTACGTTCTCAAGTGCACATGGGACATTTTCAAAGATAGACAACATATTGGGTCACAAGCAAAGTCTCCCCAAATTCAAGAAGATTGAAATCATACCAAGCATCTTCTCAGACCACAATGGTATAATATTAGAAACAAATTTCAATAAAAACAATCCAAAAAACTCAAACACTTGGAAGCTGAATAGCATCCTATTAGATAATGGTTGGGTTACCAATGAGATCAAAGAAGAAATTAAAAACATCCTGGAAATGAATGACAATAAAAACACAACATTCCAAAATCTATGGGACACAATGAAAGGAATCCTGAGAAGGAAGTTTATAGCTCTACAGGTCTACCTCAAAAAAAAAAAAAAAAAACAAGAAAAAATGGTAGTAAATCATTTAACTCTACAACTCAAAGAATTAGAAAGAGAGCAACAAGAAAAGCCCACAGTGAGCGGAAGGGAGGAGAAAATAAAAATCAGAGCAGAAATAAATGATATAGAGACCAAAAAACAATACAAAAGATCAATGAAACCAAGAGCTGATTCTTTGAAAGGATAAACAAGATTGGTGAACCTCTAGCCAGGCTCACCAAGAAGCAAAGAGAGAGGAACCAAATAAACAAAATCAGAAATGAAATAGGTGAAATAACAGCCCCCACAGAAATACAAAGGATTGTTTAAAAAAAATACTATGAACAACTCTACTCCAACAAACTAGACAACCTGGAGGAAATGGACATATTTTTAGAAAAATACAACCTTCCAAAACTCAATCAGGGAGATTCTAAAATTCTCAATAGGCCAATAACTATGGAAGAAATCGAAGGAGTCATCAAAAAGCTCCCAGCAAACAAAAGCCCGGGGCCAGATGGCTTCACAGAGGAGTTATATCAAACATTCAAGGAAGAACTGAAACCTATCCTCCTCAGACTATTCCAAAAAAATTCAAGAGGAAGGAACACTTCCAAGCTCTTTCTATGAAGCCAGCATTACCCTAATCCCAAAACCAGTTAAAGACAACACAATGAAAGAGAATTACAGGCCAATATCTCTCATGAACATGGATGCCAAATCCTCCACAAAATGCTAGCAAATCAGATCCAGCATTACATCAGAAAGATCATACACCATGACCAAGTAGGATTTATCCCGGGGATGCAAGGATGGTACAATATCCACAAATCAATAAACGTGATACATCACATAAACAAATTGAGAGATAAAAATCAAAGTCATATCAATTGACTCAGTAAAAGCATTTGACAAAAGCCAACACCCTTTCTTGATAAAAACTCTCAGAAGGTGGGAATAGAAAGATTATACCTCAACATAATAAAAGCCATATATGACAAACCCACAGCCAACATCATACACAATGGATAAAAACTAAAACCATTTCCCCTACGAACAGGCACAAGACAGGGATGCCCACTCTCACCACTCCCGTTCCACATAGTACTGGAAGTACTAGCCATTGCAATCAGACAAGAATAAATAAAAGGCATCCAAATTGAAAAAGAAGTAAAACTGTCCTTATTCGCAGATGACATTATACTGTATATATAAAACCCTAAAAACTCCATCAAAAATTATTAGACTTAATAAATGAATTCAGCAATGTAGCAGGATACAAAATTAATGCCAAGAAATCTATGGCATTTCTTTACACCAATAGTGAACTTACAGAAAGACAGACTAAAAAAGCAATCCCATTTACCATCACACTAAAAAAAATTAAGATACCTAGGAATAAACTTACCTAAGGTGATAAAAGACCTATATGCAGAAAACTACAGGACACTGAACAAAGAGATAGAGGAAGACATAAACAGATGGAAGAACATACCATGTTCATGGATTGGTAGAATCAACATCATTAAAATGTCCATACTACCCAGAGCAATCTATAGATTCAATGCAATCCCCATTAAAATTCCATTGGCATATTTCACAGACCTAAAACGAACTCTCCAAAAATACATCTGGAATAAAAATAGATAGCTGCAGCAATCCCGAGAAAGAAAACCAAAGTAGGTGGGATCTCAATACCAGATATCAAGCTGTATTACAAAGCCACTGTTCTTAAAACAGCCTGGTACTGGCACAAGAACAGACATATAGATCAATGGAAAGAATAGAGAACCCAGAAATCAACCCAATCCACTATACCCAATTAATATTCGACAAAGGAGGCATGATCATACAATGGAGTCAAGACAGCCTCTTCAATAAATGGTGTTGGGAAAATTGGACAGATACATGCAAAAAAAATGAAACTAAACCACCTACTTACACCATTCACAAAAATAAACTCAAAATGGATAAAGGATTTAAACATAAGATGGGAAACCATAAAAATACTAGAGGAATCCACAGACAGCGAAATCTCAGACATATGCCGAAGCAATTTCTTCACTGATAATGCTCCTAGGGCAATGGAAACTAAAGCAAAAATAAACAAATGGGACTACATCAAAATAAAAAGCTTTTGCACAGCAAAGGAAACCATCAACAAAACAACAAGAAAGCCCACTGCATGGGAGAATATATTTTCCAGTGTTATCACCAATATGGGTTTAATCTCCAACATTTATAGGGAACTCATACAACTTAACAAAAGGAAGATAAACAATCCAATCCAAAAATGGGCAACGGACCTAAATAGATACTTTTCGAAAGAAGACAGAAGGCCAACAGACATATGAAAACATGCTCAAAGTCACTAATTATCTGAGAGATACAAATTAAAACAACAATGTGGTATCACACCTGTCAGAATGGCTATCATTAACAAATTAAGAAACAACAAGTGTTGTTGAGGATACCGAGAAAAAGGAACCCTTTTGCACTGCTGGTGGGCATGCAAACTGGTACAGCCACTGTGGAGAATAGTATAGAGTTTCCTCAACAAACTAAAAATTGAACTCTCATTTGACCCTGTGATCCCACTTCTAGTAATATATCCCAAGCAGCTAGAAACACCAATCACAAAGGATATATGCACCCTTATGTTCATAGCAGCACAATTCACCATAGCTAAGATTTGGATGCAGCCTAAGTGTCCATCAGCAGATGAGTGGACTAAAAAACTGTGGTACATCTACACAATGGAATACTATGCTGGGGTAAAAAAGAAGGAATTCTTACCATTTCCAAAAACATGAATGGAACTGGAGAGCATTATGCCAATGAAATAAGCCAGTCAAAGAAAGATAAATATAAGATGATCTCACTCACTTGTGGAAATAATGAACAACATAAACTGATGAACAAAAACAGATCCAGAGACAGAGAAGCATCAATCAGACCACCATACCTCAGAGAGGAGGTAGGGGAGGGTGGGGGTAAGGAGGAGAGATCAACCAAAGGACTTATATGCATGCATATAAGCCTAACCAACAGGTGGATGAGGGCATAAGTGGGGAGTTTGGGGGGGGGGCAGTACTGGGGGTATGAGGACACATATGTAATAGTAAAAAATATATAAATTAATTAATTTTAATAAAAGATCAGAGTGAACAGAAAACACATGGGAAAAAAATGGAGAGAACATAAAGAAAAGAAAAAGTATTTCCCAAAGATAATTGAGATAATGGACACATTAAATTGAGAATAGATAAAAGTGAAAACATAAAAAGTGGAGAGAAAAATCCAAGAGTAAATGGAGATAAGAAAATACAACAGAGAAATCAACTAAAATAGAGAAAATATAGAGAGACCAAAATGAATAGGGAAAATTAAGAGAACAAAGAACAAGACAATAAAGGAATATGAGAGAAAATGGAGAAACACATAGAACATACAAAATGGAGAGAACACAGAAGGAACAGAGGAAGCAATGAGAACCAAGAGCAAGGAGAGAACTGAGAAAATGGAGGGATCATTAAAAATAGCAAATGAAACCAAAAAAATTAAAAACAAACAATGGGGAATTGCATAATACAAAAAGAGAATAGATGAAACATGGAAGATGGAGAGAATGGAGAAAACAGAGATAGAACAGAGGAAAATCTTCAGAAAAAAATACAGATTACAAAAAACAAGGAGAAACAAAAAATCAAAGCAAATGGAGGGAACAAATAAAAAAAAAATAAGAGAACAAAAATATAAAAATATAACAAAAAAGAAACAACAATGATGAAGAATAAGGAGAAAAACAAGAAGCAGAACAAAAAATAATAATCAGAATACAGGAAAAATGGCAAAGGAAAAAAAAACAGAATAAAGCTACAAACTGGAAGGAACAATAAGAACAGAAAGAACAAAAAGACAAAACAGAATAAGAATAAAGAAAAGGAAAAAATTGAAAAATAATGTAACAGAAAGAAAAGAGAAAATGGTAAACAATGAACAAAGAACAAGGGATGAGAGAAAATTGTAAACAGTGAACAATGAACAAGAAAATATGAACAAAGACCTGAGGGATGAGAGAAAACAGAGCAAAGAAAATGGAAAAGAAAACAGAAAGAATGAAGAAAACAAAGATAGTACTTTGATAACAGAATTCTAGAAGAGTAGAGGGAAGAAAGGAAACGGAAAGAATGAATACACAGCAAAGTGAAATGAGAATACTAAAAGAGAACAAAGGTCTCAGTGTTGCTGAATTGCTCGCCAGTTTGATTCCCAATTGGGGCACATGCTTATCTTTGGGGCTTGATCTGTGTTGCAGCCCTTGCTTAAGGAGCCAATTGATGTTTCTCATCAATGTTTCTGTCTCTCTCTCCCTATCTCTAAAAAATGAATACATTTTTTTAAGAAAAGGACAAAGATATCAGAAAATGTAGAGAACAAAGTGATAAAATATGATAACGTAGAAAATTGAACAATGAAGAGAAAACAGAAGAAAGAGAAAACCAGGAGAACAAATAAGAAAATTGAAAGTACAAAGAAAAAAAGAGAAACAAAACTAAAAAGCAGAGAAAAAATGGAGAAAATGAAGAGAGAAGAAACTGCACAGAGAAAATTGAGAGAACAGAGATGAAAAGTAAAAGCAAAACAGAATAAATGGAATAGAGTAAATGGTAAAATGAATAAGAACAGAGAATGGAGAAAAACAGAATGGATAAAACAAAGACTAAAACAAGGAAACAGATGTGACAAAGAATAAAAAGAGAACAAATGAAATGGTGAGTTCAAAGATGTGAAGGAAAAAAAACCTTACAGAAAGAAAACTAAAACTACAGAGAACAGAATAAAGCAAAAAGGACAAAGAGAATTTATAAAAAAGAGAAAACAGGGAACAGGGTAAACTTAAAACAAAACAGCAGAAGCCCAGAAAATGGAGAGAACTAAGAGGAAAAAGAAAGAACATAGGAAATGGAGAGAGTAGAGAGAAATCAGAGAGAACAAAGAGAATTCAAACAGAATAAGTAGAAAAATATAGAGAGAAAATAGAACAAAGAGGTACAAGAACAGAGAAAATGAAGAGGAAAGAGTAAAAAAGTGACACAGATCAAAGAAAAAAGAACAGAGAGTACAAAGAACAAAAAATGATCAGAGAGAATGGAGACAAAAAGAAAATGATTTTAAAAAGAGAACAGAGAACAGAGATAAAAGTGCAGATCAGGTGGCGGGGGTGGGGGCAAAAAGAGAATGGAGAAAATATGAGATTTAAAATGGTGGCATAATAAGTGGATGCTGCGTGGACATGCTCCCAGGACAAAACTGCAATTACAACTAAAATACAGAAAAACTTTCTTAATAATCAACTAAAGACTCCCTGGAGAGAAACATGAAAACCAAAGATTGAAAATGCAGATTGCATAGATACTGGCAGGAGGGTTGGAGGCACAAAAGGGCTGGCCAGGCTCCCACAGACAACAACTGAAGTTCCAAAGAGATATCTTAGCTGTGGGGGATTGCCACTGAGAACTCTGGGATCTAATCCTCAAGCTGGGCCACCCCCCCACCCCCCCCAGGAAAGAGCACCAGAAATGACGGGTGACCTATCAGTCTGTAGGCAAATGTGGTCTCTGCAGGATTTGAGACTTTGCCTGATCTAATTATTAGAAACAACAGTTGACACTGTCCTGCACTAGAGATTGAGAGGCCTAGCAGATCTACCTAATACATAGCCACAAACCCAAATAGGCAGCCAAAATGAGGAGACAAACAAATAACCTCAGAAAGAAAGAACAAGAGAATTCTCCAGAAGAGATAAATGAAATGGAGATAAGAAATTTATCTGATATGTAGTTCAGTATAAAGATGGTAAAGATGCTCAGCAGCATTAGAAAAGATATAGTAACTGTGAAAACAAAAATAAAGACATAGCACACATAAAGAACATATTGGAAGAAATACACAGCAAATGAGGGGAAGGAAGCAGAGGATCGAATCAGTAAATTAGAAGATAGGTTTGAAAAAATAATCAGAGAACCAAAAAGAAAAAACAATTAAAAAAACAGGAGGACAGCTTAAGTGAGCTGTGGAACAACATGAAACATAACAATATTCAAATAGTAGGTGAGCCAGAAGAAGCAGAAAGTGAGAAAGGGATAGAGAATGTGTTTGAAGAAATAATGGCAGAAAACTTCCCTAACCTGGTAAAGGAAATATTCAAACACGTTTAGGAGGCACATAGAGTCCCAAGCAGGAAGAACCTAAACAGGCCCACACTTAGACACATAATAATTAAAATGCCAAAAAAAATTAAAGGCAGCAATAGAAAAGCAAACTTACCCACAGAGGAGCTCCCATAAGGCTGACACTTGATTTCTCATCAAAAACTACAGGCCGGAAGGGAATGGCAAAAAGTACTCAAGCTAATGGAAAGCAATGATCTGAAATAAAAATTACTATATGTCATTCAATATAGTGAAATATAGAGATCCCCGAACCAAAAAAAAAAAAAAAAAAAAAAAAAAGGCTAAAGGAGTACCTTACCACCATGCCAGCATTACAAGAAATGCTAAAGGAACTGCTGTAATGAGAAGAGAGTAACTTAAGCATACAAAAATAAAATGGCAATAAATAACTATCAATAATAAACTTAAATGTAAATGGATTAAATGCTCCAATCAAAAGACAAGGTAACTGAATGCATACAAAAACAACTATGTGCTGTTTACAACAGACCCACCTCAGAACAAAAGACTCACACAAAATGAGTGAAGTGATGTGAAAAAATTTTCTATGCAATTGAAAAAGAAAAAAAGCTGGGGTAGCAATACTCATCCCTGACAAAATAGACTTTAAAATGAAGGCCATCACAAGAGACAGCAAAGGTCACAACATAATACTAAAGGAATCAATCTAAGAAGATATAACACTGGTAAACATATATGCACCCAATATAGGACCACCTAAATAAATAAAAATTCTTGAGGACAGTAAGGGAGAGATTGACTACAATAGTCATATTAGGGGACTTTTACACCCCTCTGACATCACTGGATAGATCTTTCAGACAAAAACTTAACAAAAAAACTGACTCTAAAGGACACACTGGATCAGATGGATTTAATTGACATTTATAGAAAATTTCACCGCAAAGCTGCAAAACATACATTCTTCTCAAGTGCATATGGATTCTTCACAAATATAGATCACATGTTAGGACACAAACAAGTCTCTACAAATTCAAGAAGAATGAAACCATAGCAAGTATCTTCTCAGACCATAGTGGAATAAAATTAGAAGTCACCTACAGTAATAAAAAACAACAACTGAAAAATATTCAAACACATGGAGGCCCAATAGCATGGTATTAAACAATGAATGGTTTTCCAATGAGATAAAGAAATCCAAAACTTCCTGTAATCAAATGAAAATAAACACACAGCAACCCAAAATACCTTGGACATAGCAAAAGCAGTTCTGAAAGGGAAGTACGTAGCACTTACAGGCCTACCTCAAAAAACAAGAGAAATTAATAAACTATGTAATCCTACAACTTAAACTAGAAAGAGAAGAAAAAGAAATACCCAGACTAAGTAGAAAGAATCTAAATATATAAAAGCCTAAGTGACCATTATGACCAACCAAACAACCAGAATGACTGGTCAGTCAGTCGCTATGGAGCTGCCCCCTGGTGGTT
>NW_005871067.1:9161626-9169824 GCF_000147115.1 Myotis lucifugus | reverse complement strand
CACCCCCCCCTAACCCCCCCCGTGCACAAGTCCATGCACCGGGTCTCTAGTGAAATAATGAAGATTAGGATAGAAATACATGACTTAGAGACTAAATTAACAAAACAAAAAAATTCAATGAAACCAAGAGCTGGTTCTTTGAAATAATAAACAAGATTGATGAACCGTTAGCCAGACTCATCAAGAAACAAAAAGATAGTACCCAAATAAATAAAATCAGAAACAAAAGTGGAGAAGTAAACACTGGCACCACAGAAATATAAAAGATTGTAAGAAAATACTATGAACAACTATATGCCAACAAGCTGAATAATGTGGATGAAATGGACAATTTCCTAGAAAAATACAATCTCCAAAATCTGAATCAGGTAGAATCAGAAAATCTGAAAAGGCCAATAACAACTAATGAAATAAAAGTAGTAATCAAAAAACTCCCAGCAAACAAAAGTCCACATCCAGATGGCTTCACAGGGTTTTACCAAACATTCAAAGAAAAACTAACATCTATCTTCCCCAAACTATTCCCAAAATTCAATAGAAAGAACTTCCAACCTCTTTCTATGAGGCCAGCATTACCCTAATCCAAAACCAGATACAAACCCTAGAAAGAAAGATAATTACATGCAGATATCCCTGATGGACATAAATGCTAAAATCCTCAACAGAATATTTGCAAATCAGATACAGCAATATATTAAAACCATCATATACCATGTGGGATTAATTGTGGAAATGCAAGGCTGGTAAAATACTCACAAATCAATAAATGTGATACATTACATAAACAAATTGGAAGATTAAAATCACATGATCAGAGAAAGCATTCAATAAAATCTGAAATTCATTTTTGATAAAAATTAAGCATAGTGGGAATAGATAGAACATATCTCAACATGATAAAGATCATACATAACAAACCTACAACAAACATACTATTTAATGGTCAAAAATTATAACCATTTACTCTTTTTTTAAAAAATATATTTTATTGATTTTTTACAGAGAGGAAGGGAGAGAGACAGAGAATTAGAAACATCGATGAGCTGCCTCCTGCACACCCCCCACCGGGGATGTGCCCGCAACCCAGGTACATGCCCTTGACCGGAATCGAACCTGGGACCTTTCAGTCCGCAGGCAGACGCTCTATCCACTGAGCCAAACCGGTTTCGGCAACCATTTACTCTTAAAACAGGAACAAGACAGGGATGCCCACTTTCACCACTCCTCTTTGGCATAGTACTAGAATTGCTAGCCATAGTGATCAGATGAGTAGAAGTTATAAAAGACATCCTAATTGGAAAGGAGGAAGTAAAACTCACTATTAACCGTCGAAATGATACTGTACATAGAAAACCCTAAAGACTCCACACACAAAAACTAGATTTAATAAATGACTTTGGCAATGTAGCAGGATACAAAATCAACACCCATAAATCAATTGCTTTTTTATACACCAATAATGAATTATCTGAAAGAGAAACTAAAAAAAATAATCCCATTTACCATTACAACAAAATAATTAAAATACTTAAAAGTAAGCTTAACCAAAGAGGTAAAAGACCTGTATTCAGAAATCTATAGGATGTTGAAAAAAGTGATAGAAGAAAGTATAAACAACTGGAAGAATATTCCAGGTTCATGGATTGGTAGAATAAACATCATTAAAATAATCATACTACCAGTGGCAATCTACAGATTCAGTGAAATCCCTATTAAAATACCAACAGTATAAGTCACAGATCTAGAACAAATACTCCAAAAATTTATATAGAACAAAAAAGTCCCAGAACAACTGCAGCAATCTTGAGAAAGAAGAGCAAAGTTGGAAGAATCAGAATACCAGATTCCAAGTTATACTACAAAGCCATTGTAATCAAAACAGTCTTGTACTGGCACAAGAACAGTCATATAGATCAATAAGGGATCCCAATGTATTGGAGAACGAATCTGGCAATGATACATCTGGTAAAAGGTTAATATTTAAAACACATAAGGAACTCTTACAACTTAACAGAAGGAAGACAGATTTAAAAATTTCTAAAGGAACTAAATATACACTTCAAATTGCACATAGAGATGGCCAAGAGACATATAAAATAATGCTCAAAGTCACTGATCATCAGAGACATGCAAATTAAATGACAATGAGATATCACATTACACCTATTAGAATGGCTACCATCAACAAATGCAAGTGCTGGCAAGGATGTGGGGAAAATGGAACCCTCCTGCACTGCTGGTGTGTAGCATACTGGTACAGCCACTGTGTAAAGCAGAATGGAGTTTCCTCAATTAAATATATAACTTCCATTTGACCCAGTGATCACACTTCTAAGAAACCCAAAACCAATCAGAGAGAATGTATGCACCTCTAAGTTCATAGCAGCACAATTTATAATAGCTAAGATCTGGAAATTGCCCAAGTGCCCATTAGTAGATGAGTGGATAAAAAAGCTGTGGTACATTTATACCATGGAATACTATGCAGCAGTAAAAAAGAAGAATATCTTACCCTTTAAAACAGCATGGAGGGACCTATGGAGGGACCTGGAGAGGATCATGCTAATTAAAATAAGTCAGAGTAAGAAGTATCACATGATCTTACTGTCATGTGGAATCTAAGTAAGAAAATAAACTGATCAACAAAATGGGTCCAGAGACATGAAAGCATAGAATAGAGTGCAGAATGTCGGAGGGAAGGCAGGAGTGGGTGGGAGGGTGGGAAGTAATCAACCATACTAGTAAACCTTGTATGCATATATGCATGGCCCATGGCCACAGATAATGTGTCTTTGAGGCCTGGGCCAGCGGCAGGCATGGGCTGAAGGGGATCAATGGGTAAAAAAAAGGGGGGGCTAACCGCTTTGGCTCAGTGGATAGAGCGTCAGCCTGCGGATTCAAGGGACCCAGGTTCGATTCCAGCTAAGGGCATGTACCTTGGTTGCGGGCACATCCCCAGTAGGGGGTGTGCAAGAGGCAGCTGATCGATGTTTCTCTCTCATCGATGTTTCTAACTCTCTATCCCTCTCCCTTCCTTTCTGTAAAAAATCAATAAGATATATTTTTTTTAAAAGTGGGGGACATATGTAATACTTTCAACAATAAAGAATTATTTAAATAAAAATGTAAATAAATGGTGTTGGAAAAATTGGAGACATACATGAAGAAAAATGAAACTGGACCACCAACTTACTTCATACACAAGAATAAACTCAAAATGGATAAAAGACCTAAATGTAAGTTGGGAAACCATAAAAATCCTAGAAGAAATCATTGGCAGCAAAATCTCACACATCTCTCATAACATTGTTTACGGACACATCTCTTACGGCAAAGAAAACTAAGGTTAAAATAAACAAATCAGATTACATCCAAATAAAATCTTCTGCACAACCAAAGTAATCATCAACAAAACAAAAAGGGAGCCCATTGTATGGAAGAACATACTTCGCAATGATACATTTGAAAAAGAGTTAATATCCAAAATATACAAGGAACTCATAAAACTGAACAGAAGGAACAGAATCCAATTCAAAAATAGGGAAAGGATCTAAGACACTTTTCCAAAGTGGACATACAGATGGCCAGGAGACATGAAATAATGCTCAAAGTCACTGATCATCAGAGAGGTGCAAGTCAAAAAAACCATGAGGTACCACCTCACACCTGTCAGAATGGCTATCACAATAAATCAACAAATGACATGTGCTGGTGAGGATGTGGACAAAAGAGAACCATAGGACACTGCTTTTGGGAATGCAGACTGGTGCAGCCATTATGGAAAAACAGTATGGAGTTTCCTCAAAAAATTAAATATGGAACAGTCATTTTACCCAGTGATCCCACTTCTAGGAATATATCCTAAAAAATCTGAAACACAAATCAGAAAGAATGTATGCACCCATATGTTCTTAGCTGCAGAATTTACAATAAGTAAGATCTGGAAACAGCCCAAGTGCCCTTCAGGAGATGAGTGGATAAAAAAAGCTGTGGTACATTTATACCTTGTAATACTATGCAGCAGTAAAAACGAAGAATCTTTCACCCTTTAAAACAGCATGGAGGTACCTGAAGAGTATCATGCTAAGTGAAATAAGTCAAAGAAAGACAAGTATCACATGATCCCACTCATATCGAATCTAAATAACAAAATAAACTGATGAACAGACTGGATGCAGACCTGTAAGCATGGGACAGAATGTGGAATCACGGAAGAAAGGCAGAGGAGGGTGGGTGAGTTGTAGGTCATCAACCAAACACCTTTTACGCATACATGCATAACCAATGGATGTAGACAGTGGGGTGGTGAAGGCCTAGTGCTGGTGGTTGGGTGGTTTGTAGAAGGCCAATGGTGAAAAAAATGAGACATGTAATACTTTTTGAACAATTAAGATTAAAAATAAATTTAAAAATTAAACATTTCCATTACATGAAAAAAAGGGAAATCAATAAAAGAGAAAATGGAGAAACAATAATGAAAACAGAGAAAACAGAACAAAGGATGAATTAAACAGAATCAAAATGAAAACCAATGTAATGGAGAGAATAAAAAAGAAAACAGAAAATGGAGACAACAAGAGGAAAAAGAGAAAACTGAATAAAACCATGAAAAAAAGGAGAAAACAGAGGATGCAGAGACCAGAGAAAATTAAGTAACAAGAAATGTGGAAAACAAAATGAATGAAGTGTAAACAAAGAATAACATGTAAGAACAAAGTAAACAAAGACAACAAGAAGAAAAGAATTAGTACAAGAAAAGGAGAAAATGAACAGACCAAATAGAAAAATTAGCAACAGAGAGAAAAAGAGAAGGAAAAAGAAACAAAAAACGAAGAGGACAGTAAGTACTAAGAAAACACAGAACAAAAAGATAACAGAAAATAGAGCAAATGAAGAAAATTGAAACAGCAAATCAGAATTGAAAGATCAGGGAAATTGGACAAAATGTGAAGAATCAAAAGAGAAAGTACAAAGAACAAGGAAAATGTAGAGAACAAAGAAACATTAGAGAGAACAAACATGGAAAGAAAAAAGAAGGTAAGAGAGAAAATGGAGAGAACAAGAAAAAAACTGTATGAACAAGGAAAATTGTAAAAGCAGATAACAGGATGGACTGAAAATACAGAACAAAGAGAACAGAGAAAACAGTTCTGGAGAACAAGAAGAGAAAACAGAATGAATGAAGAGAATATGGAGAGAAAAAGCAGTGAGAACAACTGGATAAAAAGCAGAAAGGATGGCATACATATAAAAAGGTAATGGATTGAAAAACCGAAGTAAACAACAAAATAAATTGATCAAAGTGAGAACAGAAAGAACAAGAAAATCAAAGAACAAAAAAAGCAAAAGCAGAATAAAAACAGAACTAAGAACACAAAAACAACTAAGAAAAAAGAGAACAACAACAATTTAAATAGAATGAAACTAGAAAGAAGAAAGTAAAATATAGTAAAAGGAGAAATCAAAAAATTAAGAATAGAGAAAAGTATAATAGAGAACAGAGAGGAATGAGAGGACAAAAAAAATTAAAAAACAAAAATGGAGAGAACATAATAAATGGAGAGTACAGGCCTGGTCTGTGTAGCTTACTTCGTTAGGATAGTACCATGCACTAAAAAGCTACCACTTTGATTCCCAGTCAGTGCACATGCCCTTGTTGTGGGTTCCATGCCTCATATAGTACATGCAGGAGGAATCTTATTCTTGTTTCACTCTTACATCATTTTTTTTCTCTACATATATCCTTCTCCCTCCCCATCTCACTATAAATAAAGAACCTTTTTTTAAATAAATGGAGATGAGAAAATTCAAGGAATAAAGAAGAAATAGAGAAAAGAGAAAACTTAGAAAATGATATGAACAAAGAAAAAGAGTGAACAGAGAACAGAAAAATGTACAGAACAAAGACAATAGACAAAATGTAAAGAACATGGAAAATGGACAGATCAGAAAGAGAAGAAATCAGACTGATAAAATGAAAACAAAGGGGATAAAGACAATAAGGAAACAGAAAAAATGAAAATATCAAAGAGAAACAGTAAATAAAGTAAATCAACAGATCAAAGGCAAAAAGAAACCAAAGAAAAAGGAAAAAACAGAAAATGGAAAGAGCAAAGAAAATGGGCTACAGAGAAAACTAACAGAGCAAAATGAAAAGAACATATTAAACAGAGTGAAGAGAAAACATAAAAAATTATTTCAAAAAGTACAGAGTGAAGAGATATAACAAAAGTAACAGTCAGAACAGAGAAAAAATTGAGAGAATAAGGATAAAATGAATAAAACAGAAACTGAAAATGAACAAATGGAGAACTAAAAATAACACAGAAAATAAACAAAAAAGAGGAGAGAATACTTTGAGAATAAAGCAACAAGAGAGGAACAGAAGAGAGAATAAAGATACCAAGAAGATATAAGAACAGAAAAAAGAGAACAAAAAAAATCAGAATGATGAGAACATTTGAACAAAGAGACAAAACAGGAAAAAAAACTTCAAAAAAATAAAAATGCAAAAGAGAAAAAATGAGAGAGCAAAATAAAACAAGTAGAGAGAAAACAAAAATAAAGACTAAAAAGAGATAGCATAAAATGAATGCAGCAAAGGAAAAACAAGTACAGAAGAAGCAAGGAATAAAGATAAAAGACCCAACCTGCTTTGGCTCATTGGTTAGAGCATCGGCCTGCAGAATGAAGGATCCTGGGTTTATTTCAGTCAAGGGCATGTACCTCAATTGCAGGCTCAGTCCCAGGCCCAACTAGGGTTGATGAGGAGTCAACCAATTGATGTGTTTCTCTCACATTGATGTTTCTCTCTCCTTCTCCCTTCCATCCTATCTAATAAAAGAGTAATATGCAAGTTAACCATCACTCCATCACAAAAGATGGCAGCAGCCATGGAGTTGGAGCGAGCAGGAGGCTTGGGTTGCCCACAGCGATGGAGGAAGCCAAGCTTCCCACCTTTCCTGGCTGGGCCTGGGCTCCGCTCAAGGCTACAAAGTTTCAATTATAGAAGATAAATAAATCCCAGATACCTGCTGAAAAAAGGGAAAAAAGGAGAGGCTGGAGCTTGGGTCGCCAGGGGGCATGGCCAGCCTGAAAACGGCTATCAGCCCCTCACCCAGGCTGGCCAGGCACCCCAGCTGGATGCCCCCACACTGAAGGGGCTGTGGCTAGCCTAAAAACAGCCCTCAGCCCCTCACCCAGGCTGGCCAGGCACCCCAGTGGAAACCCCCACCCTGAAGGAGGTGTGGGCAGCCTGAAAACAGTCCTCAGCCCCTCACCCAGGCTGGCCAGGCACCACAGTAGGGACCCACACCCCCATGGGGTGAGGGTCCCCACTGGGGGGCTTGACCAGCCTGCAAACAGCCATCAGCCCATCACCCAGGCTGGCCAGGCACTCCAGTGGGAACCCCCACCCTGAAGGGGGTGTGGGCAGCCTGAAAACAGCCCTCAGTCCCTCACCCAGGCTTGCCACACCCCCATGGGGTGAGGGTTCCCACTGGAGGGCTTTCCCAGCCTGCAAACAGCCATCAGGCCCTCACCCAAGTTGGCCAGGCACCCCAGTGGGGACCCCCACCCTGGGGTGTGGCCAGCCTGAAAATGGCCCTCAGCCCCTCACCCAGGCTGGCCAGGCACCCCAGCGGGACCCCCACCCTGATCCAGGACACCCTTCAGGGCAAACCAGCCGGCCCCCACCCATGCACCAGGCCTCTATCCTATATAATAAAAGGGTAATATGCAAATTGACCCTAACAGCAGAACCACTGGGAATGACTGGTCACTATGACACACGCTGACCACCAGGGGGAAGACCCTCAATGCAGGAGCTGCCCCCTGGTTGTCAGTGCACTCCCACAGGGGGCGCTCTGCTCAGCCACAAGCCAGGCTGATGGCTGCCAGCACAGCGGCGGTGGTAGGAGCCTCTTCCGCCTCCTCAGCAGCGCTAAGGATGTCCAACTGCAGCTTAGGCCTGCTCCCCACTGGCAAGTGGACATCTCCCGAGGGCTCTTGGGCTGCCAGAGGGATGGAGCAGGCCTAAGCCAGCAGGTGGACATCTCTCGAGGGGTCCCAGACTGCGAGAGGGCACAGGCCGCGCTGAGGGACCCCCCAAGTGCACAAATTTTTGTGCACTGCCTCTAGTCTCTATAAAATCAATGGAACAATATCTTGATGAGGATGACAAAAAAAAAAAAAAAAAA
>NW_005871067.1:9157441-9161080 GCF_000147115.1 Myotis lucifugus | reverse complement strand
TAAGTAAGGCACCCAGCGGGCCCTGGGATCCTGCCCCACGGGCGGTGGGCATCCAGGTCACTCCAAGGTAGGCCCCATGTTTTCCCTCAGCAGCCTAGGAAGGGCCTGAGCCAGGGGACTCCTGGGCAGGGCCAAACCTGCGATTGGAGCTGAGGGGGACCCTGTCCAAGCCTAAAGCCTCGGGGAGCAGGGAGTGGGGCCTAAGCCGACAGTAGGACATCCCCTGAGGGGCTCCCAGTATGTGAGAGGGGGCAGGGCTGGGCTGAGGGACCCCCCTCCAGTGCACGAATTTCATGCACCGGGCCCTTAGTCTATATATATAAAACCCTAATATGCAAATAGACCAAATTGTGGAACAACTGAACAACCAAGCAACAGGTCGCTATGACGTGTGCTGACCACCAGTGGGCATACACAGACCATGGTGGGCGTTGGCAGCAGGTGGCAGAGTGCAGAACATGGCGGGCATTGGCCGTGGCAGAATGGTGGAGCAGGTGAGGGGGGATTCCAGACTAAGGCAGGGTGTCGGTCACTGTTATCGGAGCAGGCCTCTGGTGGTTACTGAAAATTCATTGCTCCCACGCACCGCAGTCCTGCCCAGCTCTGGCACCTGCTGCCAGTGCCAGAGCCATCACTTGCACCTGCTACCAGTGCCTGGCGCCTGTCCTGATCGCTAAGCACCATCAGCGGGTGTGAGCGGTAGCTGCCAGCCCCCGTCGCCTCTCAGGGCTTCTCCACCTCCCCCTGCTCCTGAGGGTCAATCTGTGCCAGCAGCAGCCTCTTGCACTTGCTGCTGGCTACGGCCCCACTAGCACCCGCAGTTGGCACTGGAGCTGCCGCTCGGGAGCAGGGGAAGTTGGAGAAGCCCTGAGGGGCGACCAGGGCTGGCAGCTGCCGCTCGCACCAGCTGACTGTGCCGAGCGATCAGGACCAGCGCTGGGCACCAGCAGCAGGTGTGAGTGGCAGCTCTGGCACCAGCAGCAGGTGCCAGTGCCGGGCAGGACCGCGGCGCGTGGGAGCAACAAATTTTCAGTAACCACCAGAGGCTCACTTGGATGACAGCAACCAGGGCCCCTCCTTGGTCTGGCACCCTGCTCACCTGCTCCGCCATCCCGCCGCAGCCGATGCCCGCCATGTTCTGTGCTCTGCCGCCTGCTGCCGACACCCGCCATGTTCCACGCACACCCCCTGGTGGTCAGTGCACATCATAGTGAGTGGTTGAGCGGCCTTAGCATATCATTAGCATATTATGCTTTGATTGGTTGAACGGATGACTGGACAACCAGACACTTAGCATATTAGGCTTTTATTATATAGGATGTAAAAAATGCCATCCTACCCTGGCTGGTGTGGCTCAGTGGTTGATTTTGCACCCATGAACTAGGAGGTCATGGTTCAATTCTTAGTCAGGGCACATGCTCAGGTTGTGGGCTCCATCCCCAGTAAAGGGCATGCAAGAAGCAGCTGATCAAAGATTCTCTCTTGTCATTGATATTTCTTTCTCTCCCTTTCCCTTCCTCTCTGAAATGCCACCTATTTCTGCATATTAATTTTGTATCCTAAGACTTTTATAAATTCATTTATTAGATCTAGTAGTTTTCTGATGAAATCTTTAGGATATCGTATTTGTAATAACATGTCATCTGCAAGTAATGACAAGTTTTACTCCCTCCTTTCCAATTTAGGTATTTTTAATTTCTTCTTCTTGTCTTAATTTGGCTAGAACTCCCAGTACTCTACTGAATAAGAGTGGTGAAAGTAGATATCACTGATCATAAGGGAATAGTTATTACTTTTTGCCCATTGAGTATGAGGTTGGTTGTATGTTTTTCATATATGACCTTTATTTTGTTTATCTCTATTCTTATTTTGCTGAGAGCTTTTATTATACATATATGCTGGGTTTTATTAAATGCTTTCTCTGCATCTATTGCTATGATAAGTGATTTTTATTTTTCATTTTATTTATATGATATATCACATTTATTGTTTTGCAAATACTGTATGAAACTTGCATCCCTTGATTAAATCACACTTGGTCATGGTGAATAACCTTTTTAATGTGTTGCTGGATCCAATTTGCTAATATTTTCTTGAAGATTTTAACATCAAGGTCCATCAGAGATATTAGCCTATTATTTTCTTCCTTGTAGTGTCTTTATCTAATTTGAAATTAAGATAATGCTGGTCTCATAAAACGAGCTCGGACGTCTTCTCTTGTCTTGAGATTTTTTTGTAATAATTTGAGGAGGATAGGTGTTATTTCTTCTTTGAATGTTTTGTAAAATTTGCCATCTGGCCCAGGACTTTTGTTTGCTGGGAGTTTTTTTTATTACTGATTCAATTTCATTAATTGTTATTGGTCTATTTAGGTTTATACTTCCTGATTCATTTTTGGAAGATTGTATATTTATAGGAATTTGTTCATTTCATCCAGGTTACCTATTTTGTTGGCATATAATTGTTCATATTATTTTCTTACAATTATTTAAATTTCTGTGATGTCAGTTTTTTATTCCTCTTTCATTTCTGATTTCATTTCGGTCCTCTTTGTTTCTGGCTAAAGGTTCATCAATCTTCTTTATTTTTTCAAAAATTAATATCTTGGTTTAATTGATATTTTAGTATCTATGTCTTTTTTACTATGATTTTTAAAATTTTCTTTCTTCTATTTACTATAGGCTTTTTTTTTTCAAGTTCTTTTAGGTGTAGAATTAGTTTGTTTGAATGAGATTTTTCTTGCTTCTTGAGGTAGGCCTGTAATGCTAATGAATTTCCCTCTCGGGACTGCTTCACTGTGACCCATAAATATAGTGTGTAATTTTTAATCACCACTTTCCTGTTGATTTTTTGTCTGGAAGATCACTCCATTGATGAGAATAGGGTGTTGAATTCTTCTACTGTGACTGTATTGGTGTCAATCTCTCTCTTAAAATCTACCAAGAGTTTTTTAAAAAATATTTTTGGGTGCTTCCCTATTGGGTGCACATATGTTTACAAGGGTTATATTTTCTTGTATCAATCCATTTAGTATTATGTAGTGACCTTCTTTATCTCTTGTTATCGCCTTTGTTTTGAATCTATTTTGTCAGATGTAAGTATATTTTTAATTCTTTATTGTTACATGTATCGGTAAACATATTGCTATGAGATATGTTTAATATTTTGCTGACTATGGATTCTTCTAAGATTTTTATGGTTCCCATATTACATTTAAGTCCTTTACCCATTTTGAGTTTATTTTTGTGTATGGTGTAAGTTGGTGATCTAGTTTCACTTTTTTTTTTTTTTGCATGTATCTGTCCAATTTTCTCAACACCATTTATTGAATAACTATCTTGATTCCATTGTATGCTCTTGCCTCCTTTGTCAAATATTAATTGAGCATAATGGCTTGGGTTGATTTCTGTGTTCTCTGTTCTGTTCATTGGTCTATATGTCTGTTCTTGTGCAATTACCAGGTAATTTTGAGAACCGTGGCTTGGCTAATATTATTTGATTCTGGTATTGTGAACCCTCAACTTTTTTCTTCTTTCCCAGGTTAGCTGCAGCTGTTCCGGGTCTCTTTTTTTTACTATTATTTTTTGTCTATTCGGGGCTCTGTTCGGGCATAAGGTATTTCGTATCTCTCTAGATTAT
>NW_005871067.1:9136158-9157341 GCF_000147115.1 Myotis lucifugus | reverse complement strand
TTTTTGAAGCATTTGTTCTAGGTCTGTGAAATATGCCATTGGTATTTTAATGGAGATTGCATTGAATCTATAGATTGCTTTGGGTAGTATGGACAATTTAATGATGTTGATTCTATCTATCCATGAACACGATATATTCTTCCACTTATTTATATCTTCCTCTATCTCTTTTTTCAATGTCCTATAGTTTTGGAGTACAGGTCTTTTACCTCCTTAGTTAAGTTTATTCCTAGGTATCTTATTTTTGTTGTTGTTGTTGTTGTAATGGTAAATGGGATTGTGTTTTTAGTTTCTCTTTCTGTGAGTCCATTATTGATGTATAAAAATGCCATCAATTTCTGGGTGTTAATGTTTATCTTGCTATGTTGCTGAATTCATTTATTAAATCTAGTAGTTTTTTGATGGAGTCTTTAGGGTTTTCTATGTACAGTATCATGTCATCTGCAAATAATGACAGTTTTACTTCTTCTTTTCCAATTTGGATGCCTTTTATATCTTTTTTTCTTGTCTAATCACTATGACTAGCTCTTCCAATACTATGTCGAGCAGGAGTTGGGAAAGTGGGCATCCCTATCTTGTTCCTGTTCTTAAGGGAAACAGTTTTAGTATTTGCCCATTGAGTATGTTGTTGGCTGTAGGTTTGTCATACAAGGCTTTTATTATATTGAGGTGTGATCCCTCTATTCTCACTTTTCAGAGAGTTTTTTTTTTAACAGGAAAGGGTGTTTTATTTCGTCAAATGCTTTTTCTGCATCAATTGATATGATCATGTGATTTGTACCACATCTTTTTTAATCCACTCATCTACTGATGGTCACTTGGACTGTTTACAGCTCTTAGCTATTGTAAATTGTACTGCTATGAACATAGGGATACATACATTCTTTTTTATTGTTATTTCAAGTGTCTTAGGATATATTCCTAGAAGTGAGATCACTGCGTCAAATGGCAGTTCCATATTTAATTTTTTTAGATAACTCTATTCTGTTTTCTATAATGGCTGCAGCAGTCTGCATTCCTATTAGCAGTGTACTAGAGTTCCCTTTTCTCCACATCTTCTCCAGCACTTGTCATTTGTTGATATGTTGATGGTAGACATTCTGACAGGTGTGAGGTGATATCTTGTTGTTTCAATTTGTATCTCTCTGATGATCAGTGACTTTGAACATTTTTTCATATGTCTCCTGGCCATCTGTATGTCCACTTTGGAAAAGTGACTGTTTAGGTCCTTTGTCAATTTATTATTGGATTGTTTTTCTTCCTTTTGTTACGTTGTATGAGTTCCTTATATATTTTGTATGTTAACCCTTATCAGTTGTATCATTGCCAAATATATTCGCCCAAAGAGTGGGCTCCCTTTTCATTTTGTTGATGGTTTCTTTTCCTGTTCAGAAACTTTTAGATCCTCCCATTTCATTTCAATTCGGGATATTTTGTTTTTGTTGTTTTTCAGAGCAACTACTCACTTCATCATTGAAGATGTTTAATTCTTTTGCCACGATTTAAATAAAATTAAGTTGGATGTGTTAATTAACTTGATTGTGGTAATCATTTCACAACATACATGTGTATGAAATGTTTACATTGTACACTTTAAATATATTTCCATTTTCTTTGTCAATTATACCTCAGTAAAGCTAGGGAAAAATAAAAGAGAAAGAAGCTTTAGCACTTGGAAATTGACAGTGATTTTCAGTATTGTGATCTTGGTCATGTCACTTTACCACCCAGCACACATTACCTGATCTATAAAACTGCAGGGGCAGGGAGGCTCTACTCCTGATATACTAAAAAGACAATTCCAAGGAGTGAAATCAAGGAATATACGGTATTAAAACATAATCAGAAGAGTATTTTATATAGTTAGCTGGGCTTGGCAAATTGCCATTTGGCAATAACTAGAATAGAAGATGGCCCATCTAGGATGGCATTTATTTTAGCTGATTAAGAGTCTTAGATATCACATGATCTCACTCATTTGTGGATTATAATGAACAACATAAACCGATGAACAAAAACAGATCTAGAGACAGAGAAGCATCGATCAGATGCTCAAACCTCAGAGGGAAGGTAGGGGAGGGTGGGGGTAAAGGGGAGAGATCAACCAAAGGACTTTTATACATGCATATAAGCATAATCAATGGACGCAGACAACAGGGGGTGAGGATGAGGGCAAGGCTGGGGGGATGAGGGGACAATGGGGGGATGAAGACACATTTGTAATACCTTAATAAAAAAATTTTAAAAAAGAGTCTTAGATAGAATTAGAATTCAAATTAGGTTTTTTGTCTTAGATTTATTATCTCAGATTATTAATATACTAGGGGCCCAGTGCACAAATCGTGCACTTTGAAAGGAACTGTGGGCTGTGAGGCTGCAGTGGGCCCATCCTCTGCGCCCCCGCCCAGCCTCTCCCTCTGTGGCCCCCAGTACCCTCTCTGCCCTGCTTCCACCACTGACGCTACTCCCACGTGCTGACAGTGTGGGCCCCGCTCACACCCGCTGACAGTGTGGAGCAATTGGGGCAGGTGCCAGCATCAGGTGCAAGTGGGGCCAGCGCTGTCAGCGGGGTGAGAGACGGAAACTGCTGCCCCGATTGCCCCTCAAGAGCGGGGGGGCGGGGGGGGGTGTGGAGAAGCCCTCAAGGGCGATCGGGTCAGCAGCCACCACTCACACCAGCTGACGGCGCCAAGCGATGGGGAATGGCACCGGGTGCTGGCAGCGGGTGCAAGCAGCGACTCTGGCGCCGGCTGTGGGTGTGAGTAGGGCTGGCGTCAGCAGTGGGTGCAAGCGGCGGCTCCTGCGCCAGCAGCGAGTGCAAGAGGCAGCTGCCAACTCCAATTGCCCCTCCGGAGCAAGGGGAGGTGGAGAAGCCTTGAGGGATGATCTTGGCTGGCAGTCACCGCTTGCACCCGCTGATGGTGCCGAGTGATCTGAGATGCTGCTGGGCACCAGCAGTGTGTGCAAACAGCAGCTTTGGCATTGGCAGCAGGTGCAAGCGGGGCTGGTGCTGAAAGCAGGTGCGAGCGTTGGGTGGGACTGCGGTGCACGGGAGCAAAGAATTTTCAGTAACCTCCAGAGGCTCTCCCCAATGACAGCGATCGGTGCCCCACCTTGGTCTGGCACCCCCGCTCACCTGATCCACCATCCTGCCGCGGCTGATGCCCGCCATGTTCCATGTGTGCCCCTTGTGGTCAACGCACTTCATAGTGACGGGTTTTTAGGTTGTTCCGGTGTTCGGTCTATTTGCATATTAGGGTTTTACATGTATATAGATACTTGTATTTTGTGTGGAGGTGTACTTGATTCTCTGTAGTACCTGATTCTCTGTAATACATTTTTTTAGATGTGCAGTGTTTAACATACATACATAATATAAATAAAATTAAGGTGCTTAGAAGCTCCCACAAGTCATGTAGACTGACTTCTAAAATATAATTGCAAACTGATATATTTTCTCCCAAGTTTATTTGATTAGATTTAAATTATTTTTTAATCACAGGTTCTAAATTAGTTTTTTTGGAGCTGGGTACATATGTGCAAGGACCTACTTTTTATATGCCTCCAATATTTGACTGGTGCCTGGAGGCTTGAAGGAAACAGGAAAATAAATTAGGTTACTTGCTGTCTTTGATTGTATTATGTATCATTGTGACATTATTTCATTTGAATTAAAATCTATATATATAAAGAGCCAGGGGCTGTCACATCCGAAACAACTGAACAGACAACCAAACAGGCTGAGTAGGGTGACAAAGCCAGCAGGGGGGTTAGTGAGGGACAACCAAACGACTGAGCAGCAGGCTGCATGGGGCAACCAGGCCAGCAGGGGGTTAGTGAGGGATGACCAAATGACCAAGCAGCAGGCTGCATGGGGCAACCAGGCCTGCAGGGGCGGGGGGGGGGGGGGGCAGTTAATATATGTTCACTTTTTTATTTTGTAAAGGCATAAAAGTATATCATTTATTTTTTATTAAAATCATTTTTATTTTTCAATTGCAGTTGATCATTAATAAGTGAACATTCAATAAATCTCATACCTATCTGACACCATGCAAAGTTTTTAGAATATTATTGACTATATTCCCTATGCTGTACTTTACATCCCCATGACTATTCTGTAATAACCAATTTGTACTTTCTTAATCCCTCCACCTTTTTCACCCATCCCCATAACCCAAAATGTTCTCTGTATCTATGAATCTGTTTCTGTTCTGCTTGTTTGTTTATTTTGTTTTTTATATTCAATTGTTGATAGATATGTATTTATTGTCATTTATTGTTCATATTTTTTCTGTCTATTTTATTTTATTATTGTCATATTTTTTATCTACTTTTTTTCTTCTTTTTTAAGAAGATCCTTTAACATTTCATGTAATACTTCTTTGGTGGTGGTGAACTCTTTTAGCTCTTTATTGTCTGGGAAGCTCTTTATCTGACCTTTAATTCTAAATGATAGCTTTGCTGGGTAGAGAAATGTTGGTTGTAGGTTCTTGTTTTCATCACTTTCAATAGTTCTTGCTACTCTCTTTACCATCAAGAAATTAGCTGACAGTCTTATAGGAGCTTCCTTGTAGGTAACTAACTGCTTTTCTCTTGCTGCTTTTAAGGTTCTCTCTGTATTTAACCTTTTGCATTTTAATTATGATATATCTTGATGTGGGTCTCTTTGGGCTCATCATATTTAGGACTCTCTGTACTTCCTGGACTTGTATGTCTATTTTCTTCACCAGATTAGGGAAGTAGGGAAGTTTTCTGTCATTATTTTTTCAAATAGGTTTTCAATTTCTTGCTCTCTCCTCTTCTTCTGGCACTCCCATTATACAAATGTTGGTACACTTGAAGTTGTTCCAGAGGCTCTTACACTATCCTCCTTTTGGGGGTTATTTTATCTTTTTGCTGTTCTGATTGTTTGTTTGTTTGCCTCCTTATAATACAAACTAGAGGCCAGGTGCACGGATTTGTGCACTGGTGGGGTCCCTCAGCCTGGCCTGCACCCTCTTGCAATCCGGGATCCCTCAGGGGATGTCAGATAGCTGTTTTGGCCTGATCCCCACAGGCCCTATCCAGACAGGAGAGAGCCCTCTCCCCGCAGACTCAATCCAGACAGGAGGGAGCCTGATCCCCACAGGCCCGATTCAGATAGGAAGGAGCCTGATCCCCACAGGCCCAATACAGACAGGAGGGAGCCTGATCCCCACAGGCCCAATACAGACAGGAGGGAGCCCAATCCTGTGCATTGAGTGTCTGTCTCCTGGTGGTCAGTGTGCGTCATAGTGACCAGTCAACTGGTCATTCAGTCGATCGCTCATTTGGTTGCTTAGGCTTTTATACATATAGATGGCTGATTTGTTTCTTAACTTCATCTTCTCTACTGTTGATTCCCTGTAAATTATCTTCATTTCAGTTAGTTTATCCTTCATTTCTCCATGGTTCTTTTTTATGTTTTTCATGTCCTTTTTTATGCTGTTTAAGTTCTCACTAAGTTCATCGACCATCCTTATAACCATTGTTTTGAATTCTGTATCCAGTAGATTGCTTGTCTCCATTTTGTTTAGTTCTTTTCTCAAGTTTTCTTCTGTCCTTTCATTTGGGACATGTTTCTATGTCTCCTCATTTTGGCAGCCTCCCTGTGATTGTTTCTATGTATTAGGTAGAGCTACTACTTCACATGGGCTTGGTAGAGTGGCCTTATGTAGTAAGTGTCCTATAGGGTCCAGTGACATAGCACTCCTGATCACCCAAACTGGACATTCAAGGTGCACCCCTACACCCTACCATGTGTGCTGTGTATACCATCCTGTTATAGTTGAGCCTTGATTGCCTTTGCCACACCAGTGGGAGGGATTTACCCCCAGGCCAATTTGCTGCAAGTTCTGGCTATGACCACCCACCACTATGGAAGACCAGCTGTGCAAGGCCCACCCCACAGAGCAGGACTAACTTCAGTGGGGTGCTTAAATGGTTCCGTCCCTTGAGTGTGTTGCTTGTGGAGGTGGTTGGGTGGTGGTACTTTAATGTGGTCTGAAGTTTCACACGGGGAGCACTGGCTCTACAGCCTCCCAGGAGGTGAAGACCAAGGTCAGCTGCTGTTTGTGTTCTGCCTGGGGCCATCCAGCATGAGCTACAAAGCAATCTGCAGATGGCTGCTAAATGTGCTTGGCTTGGATGTGCCCAGGCAAGGCCAAACTGTGAACCAAGGCTGACTGCTGCTAGCACCAGGTCTGGGACCACTTAGTGAGAGGTACAAGACATGCTGAAGCCAGATGCTGCTTGTTTAAGGGATTTTAGTAAAGTCTGAAGCATGAGTCAATACAGGCCATTTGTATGGGAATGCCACTGGAAACAGCTTAAATGGGCCCATTAGTTGGATGGTACAGTCTCTCAGATAATTACTGAGGCAGGGAAAAGAATGTCAGCCAGTTAGAAACTGAGATATGACACCTGCCTGCTGGCTCTGTGGGATTGGGCATCTCAGAAAAGGAACAATGTCCTCTGCCAGCACTTTTGTCTGGCAGAAAGTTGCCTCTCCACATCTCACCCTGATGCCAGACAATTCAATACCTCTTATATGACACTGGTACCTTTTCAGCTGCTGCCCCAGCACTGGAGCTCAGAGCAAGTGAGTCCCAATAAGTCTGAGCACATGACCTTTAAGAGGAACTGCCTGGGACTCCAGCAGCCTCTGTCTTAGCCATAATCCTCACTGGTTTTTAGAGTCAGAAGTTATGGATACTTCTCTTCTTGGCACTGAAACCCTAGGCTGGGGGGGCATGGTATGGGGCTGGGACGACTCCCTCCTCAGGGGATACCCCCGAAGCTGAGATATCCCTTCCAATATTTGTCAGACATGGGTGTGGGACTAGCCCTTTCCACATTTCTGCCCCTTCTACCAGTCTCTATGTGACTTCTTCCCTATATCCTTAGTTGTAGGACTTCCATTCAGCTAGATTTTAGGAGGTTCTGAATGATGTTTGTTCTGTAGTTTAGTCGTAATTTTGATGTGTTTGTGGGAAGATGTGAGTACCACATTTACCTACACTGCCATCTTGACTGGAAGTCGAACTTAACATATGTTTAAATATATACAATTTATACATTAAAGACTAGGATATAGGCTCAGTCATAAAGGTATCCACAGTCTTATTTATATCCTTCCTAATTTACATATGTATACTGTACTTACTCCCTTATATCCCTGCCTGTTGAGTTTATGTTTATTAGAAATGGGAAATTCTTTATTAAAAAGAAAGTATGTTAATATTAATATATGTATTTACTTAACAGCAGAAGCCTGTGTTTTTGAGATACTGTAAAGTAATAAATATAAATTGCAAAATTATGAACCCCTAAAAATCAGAATTATAGTCATTCTGATGTTTTAGAGAAACTAATAATAATACCTAACATTGAGTGCTTGGTGTATGGCAGTCACTGTTCTAAGCACTTGTACAAAATGACTCACTAACTTTTATAACAAAAGAAGAAAAACTGAGGCAACAGAGGGTTTACTTGCCCAAGGTCACACAGCTAGGCAATAGTGGAATCATTATTCTAGTCCAGGTAGTCTGGATCCAAAGCCTCCTCTCTTTATCTATGCTACCAGTTCCTGTAGGTACGACAATTGGATTTATGTAAGTAGAAAGTTTCTGAAATGCACTAAGTAGAACATTTTAAAGATAAAACTTTTTAAAAAAATAGTTTTATTGATTTCAGAGAGGAAGAGAGAGGGAGAGAAAGATAGAAACATCAATGATGAGAGAGAATCATTGATCAGCTGCCTCCTGCACACCCCACACTGAGAACACCCCACTGGGGACCAACCTTGCAACCCGGGCATGTGCCCTGATTGGGAATTGAACCTCCTGGTTCATAGGTCGATGCTCAACCACTGAGCCATGACAGCTAGGCAAAGATAAAACTTTATCTTTAAAGTGTAAAAGAAAATACTTTATCTTTAAAGTTTAAAAGAAAATAAGCTAAAATGACTACTTTCCAGTAGTTTCAACAACAATACTATTACATCTGCATTAGACAATAGGCTCCTAGAAAATAGAAACCATTCCTTATCCAAATTAGTATTCCCAGTAAGTGCTTAGTATATAGTAAACACTTAATACTTATGAAGCAAGTAAACTTCAGTTATTATCAGATTTTGAGAGCACTTAAGTCACCTAAATGAACAGAACAAAGAAAGGCTTATGCAAGTAGAAATGATAGAAATCAAATAAAAGAATGACCATGAGCAACCTGACCCAGGCCCTGAGGTCACAGCCTCTGCCCATGGCTTCTGCAGGGCTGGACTGCCACTCCTCCTGCTATGATGCCTGGGCAGATCCCAGACCCTTCCATGACTGAGGGCTCTCTGCCAGGGCTCGGCCCCCTGACCAACTCCCAACCTCGGCCCTGACTGCAGAGGAGCTGAAATACACTGACATCTACTACATTGGGACCATGATCGCCCCTTTGCACTTCCTGGAGGTGAAACTGGGCAAGAGGCCTCAACCTGTGAAAAGTGAGCTAGATGAGGAAGAGGAGTGGAGGAAAAGGCGCTGGGAAAAGAACAAAGTGGTGGCAGCCCGGTGCTGGAACAAGAAGGAGCAGAAGGAGTTTCTGCAGCAGGAATCTGAGTGGCCGGAGCTCATGAATGCGGAGCTGAAAACCCAGATGGAGGACCTGAAGCAGGAGCAGCAGCAACTCATCCTGATGCTCAACCGGCATCGCCCCACCTGCATCGTCAGGACTGACAGCGTTAAGACCCTTGACTCAGAAGGCAACCCACCGCTGGAACAGCTAGAGAAGAAGTGACCATGGGCTGGGAGGAGGAAGAGAAGGAGGAGGAGATGAGGAAAGGGAAGAGAAGGGTCCCAGAGGGCTCTTTCTTGCTGCATGAAAAACTCTTCAATGAGGCTCAGCACAGCTAGCATCGACCAGGCTTTTTTGTGAAACTCAGATCAGCCACACCAGGGGAAGAAACCCAGGCTGATGAAACCCAGGACCAAGCGCTGAGACCAAAGTATTCCTGAAGGGGACCTGTTCTGCCTGGGGCCAGGCTTGCAGGAGGCAGGACAGAAGCTCTGGGCAGGAGAGACGCCCAACCTGGCAGCTGTTGGCACTTCTCCATCTCTCCGCCAGGGAACCATCCTAAGGACCTCTGAGCAGCCAGGAAAAGCCATGAGCTGCCACCAAAATTAGGCTGAGGATGGAACTCAGAGTGAAACTGCAATCTGCCTGCCCCCAGCCCTGACCCTGACCCTGATCCTGGTGCAAGGCTGGAGAAGGGCACAGTGCCAGGCCCTGCTGTACCCACCCACTGTGGTCCAGCTCAGTCCTGCCCGGAGTGGCAGCCGGGGTGCACCCTCACTGGCCCTGCTGGAGTTGCTGTGGGCATGAGGCATGGGCACCCTTCCAAAGCACATACTTACTGAATGTTTACAGAGTGGCTGTCCTGGCAGGGCTTTCAACTGCACATGTTTTTTATACTTTTTAAAAATATATATTTTACAAAAAAAAGATTTTATACAAGCAATATATACATGGATTTCTATAATCACTCGATGTGATCCAGTATAAATATGCTATGGTTTGTTTGTTATGAACAGATATCAGCAGTTATGGCCATTGCGTGTAACTTCTAAGTACTGTAGTCTCTGGGTGTTGGGGGTGGCAGGGGTGGGGGGTGGTGCATTTCCATCCTGGTAAACCCTTCATAGTACTCAGTTCTGTATAGCTCAGTAAACATTACACTCACTTTAAAAATAAAAAATAAAGAAAGAGGGAGGCCCAGGCTACCCAGCCGGGGGCACTACAGTGGGTGGCCAGGGCCTCCCTCTGCAGGGTGATCTATCTGGTGGCCCCTGCCATCGATTGCCCCACAGAGGGAGACTGAGGCCACCAGCCAGTGATGCTGTGGTGGGTGTGTGGGGCCGGCCAGTGATTGCCCCGCAGAGGGAGGCCGAGGCCAGACAAGCGATCTCATCCCATGCCTGTTGCCTGCAGAGGGAGGCCACTGGTGGTGGTGGTGGGAGGGCAGCACTGCATAGATGGCAAGCAGTGGCAGTGGCGGGGTCAGGGCCAGCTGCCAGCAGCCAGGGGAATGAAAGCCCCGATAGGCCCAGATCTCAGGCCAGGCCTAGGGATCCTACCCGAGGGTCCCGGATTGCAAGAGGGTGCAGGCTGGGCTGAGGGACCCCCTCAAGTGCACAAATTTTCATGCACCGGGCCTCTAGTAAGACAATAAAACAATTTGCTGCTCTTTGTAAGCTAGTGATAAGAATGTGTATTTAAAACATAAGAATTTTGAGGGAAAATGTCAATATTTTTTATCCAGAAACACCATTAAGAAAGATTTCTGATATCCTTGATGCCAATTTACCTTTTTAAGCGCAGATTTACTGAAGCTAACAGCATAATATAGAATCTGAGACAGTCTGTGAGAGAAAAGGTTAATTTGACATTACAAAACTTGCTAACAAAAATAACAAGTAGCCATAGCAAAAGTGAAAATATCAGCTACTATCTTTTTACTATGTGCAAGAAACTGTGATAAGAGTTTTATATGCATTGTTTATTTGATCAAATTATTCCTACCTCACAAATGAATAGGCTTAGATAATTAATTTGCCCAAGATCACACTTGTATGCAATAGTCATTTTTTCTCCTAAAACAAAAAATAAGAAACATAAAGGATCATGGGGAATTATCAAAATTGAGAGTATAATCTCATTAATACCAGACAACTTGATCATTTATTTTCTACCTCTGACTTGTTTGGGGTTTTTTTTTTTTTTTTTACATGTTATTACATAACATTTATTTTGGCGTTTATTTGACTTGAGATCACATCTGGATGATACCATGCTTCTGAACATCTGTAATTCTATATAGTTGTGTACTTCAACCATTCATAGTTGATTTCTCCAATTAAAGATTCCATTTTCTTTCTTCAGTTATAATTTCCTTAAGAGTAAAAATGTTGCCTTTTATTTTCTTTGTGATTAAATTGTGATTGTCCTATAAGGTTTCCAAAATGGTTAGATAATGCTAACCATTTATCAAAAAATTATACAAATGAGGTTATCCATTTTATTGACAGCTAAATACCCTGAAAAAGCAGCCTAGTATGTTGCTTTGTACAATCTCAGAAAGCAAGAAATCTGCAAATTATTTTCTTATGTTAATCCAATAAAGGACTCTATAAAGTGATACATTTGTCACTGATTTTGAAGTAATATTTCAGTTAGTATTTTGATGATCACAGAAAATATTTTCCCAGATTTTATTCTGCCTAGGTTTTCTTTCTGTATGCTCTATTTTCATTATTTGAAACTCATCCCATGATCAGTTGACATAGTGATAGAGTGCTCTCCATGTACAAGCAAAACAGATCCTCTCCATGCTCTCTGAGGACTTTACATTTTCTGTAAATCTCACCTGTAGAACCATGTAGCCATATATACCTAAGCATCTAACCAATCTTCAACTTACAAATGAGTTTCATCTAAGCCAGTTTATAAATCAGTTGTTTGGAACCAAGGAGGCATTTTACCATGAAAATAAGGTTAAAAAGGATGGCTCAGAGCAGTTTGAAACATATACTAGCGCAAGCATTATTGGATAAAGATGCATGTCAAACTCAAAAACAACTTGCAGAAAGATTAAACATTGCTCAGCAAACACTTTCCGATTGTTTACAAGCAATGGGAAAGATTTTAAAGGAAGAAAAACAGGTGCCACATCAACTGAACAAAAGACAAATGGAAAACCGAAAAGTCGTCAGTAAAATGTTGCTTCAATGGCACGAAAGAAAGTCTTTTTTTGCAACGAATTGTGACTGGCGATGAAAAGTGGATTTATTTTGAGAATCCCAAATGCACAAAATCATGGGTTGATCCAGGTCAACCATCAACATCGACTGCAAGGCCAAATCGCTTCAGAAAGAAGACAATGCTCTGTGTTTGGTGGGATCAGGAAGGTGTGGTGTATTATGAGCTTCTAAAACCAGGTGAAACCGTTAATACTGATCGCTACTGACAACAAATAATCAATTTGAACCATGCTTTGATCGTGAAATGACCAGAATGTGCCAGAAGACACGGCAAAGTAATTTTGCTTCATGATGATGCACCATCACACACTTCAAAACCAGTTAAAGACACGTTAAAAGATCTTGCCTGGGAAGTATTAACCCACCTGCCATATTCACCAGACCTTGCTCCAGATTACCACTTGTTCCTATCAATGGCACACACACTTTCTGAGCAGCACTTCAAAACATAGGAAGAAGTGGAAAATTGGGTCTCTGAATGGTTTGCCTCAAAACAACAAAAGTTCTTTTGGGATGGTATCCACAAATTACCTGAAAGATGGGGAAAATGTGTAGCTAGCGATGGATGTTACTTTGAATAAAGCACTTTTGATGTTTCTCTTGAAATTATTGTGTTTTCTTTGATTACAAAATCTGCATTATTAACCGATATACCTAGTATAATATGGCTATTATATGCTTGAACTACTCTATAAGTCGACAGTAAAATCTAACTATGCTTCACAATGCTTCCTGGGTAGAAACTGTTTTTCACGTTCTAAGTTGGAACAATAGGAAAATTTTTCTACTTTTGGCCTCTAGGAATCCCAATGAATTCCTCCACCAAAGAGGGGTAGGGGAGAGGCTCCAGCAATAATCAGTGGCAGTGTGGGAGTCAGGGAAACCTGCTTCCAGTGCTACATCAAAAGACAGACAGTCCTATAGAAAGAGCTGAGGGCAGAGAAAGGACCAAGATCCAGCAATGATCATTGTCTGGGTAGTATCAAAGTATACCTCTAAATACTCCCACAAAAAATACTATCTCTCTCTGACCAATAAATGTGTACAGTAATAACATGTGTGTGTGTGTGTGAGTGTGTGTGTGTGTGTGTGTGATGAAGGTAGATGGTAGGTGACTGTCAATGCAACTCATGCTATCATAGCAGGGACAGTAAAACCAAAGCCTCAAGTGTTATTGTGCCCACAAGATATGCCCCAACCATCCAGTGGTGTGAATTTAAATTCAAATCCTCCAAAATAAACTTGAAAAGGAAGTACAAGTCTTTAATGTAATAATATATACATTGTCAATATTTTAGAAGAAAAGATACTTTGTAAAGCATTCATGAATTCCATCATTCACACAGTGAGTACATAATGAAAGCATTGTTGGATGGATTTACTGTACAATTAATAGAAAATCAATAGCAGTTCTACATTAAAAAGGTGTTGTTCTTCAAATACTCTACTTGGAAAAGTAAATGTGAAATACTGTAATAACTCAAATAATGTAAGATCAAAGAGCCACATATGTTCTGAGAAAGGATATATCTTTTCAGTTAAAAAATAAGGAAAATTTTCTACCTAGGAACAAATTTAACAAAGGCTTTGAAGACCTATACACTGAAACTACAAGACATTATTAAAATAAATTAGGGAAGACACAAAAAATGGGAAAATATTCTGTGTATTGAAAGAATCAACATAGTTAAAATGAACAAAGCAATTTGTAGATTTAATACAATCCCCATCAAAATTCCAATGGAACAAAAAATCATCAGATTTGTACAGAACAACAAAAGACCCCAAATAGCCAAAGCAATCCTAAGAAAAAAAGAACAAAACCAGAGGGATCACCATACCTGATTTCCAATTATACTATAAAGCATGGTATTGGCAGAAAAACATGCAGACCAAATGGAACAGAATTGAGAGCCCAGAAATAAACCTACATGAATATGGGCAAATCATTCTCCACAAAGGAACCAAAAACATACAATGGAAAAAAAGAAAGCCTCTTCAAAAAATGGTGATTGGATAACTGGAAAGTCACACGCAAAAGAATAAAACTAGTCACCATACACAAAAATAAACTCAAAAGGGATCAAAGACCAAAATATAAGACTGAAAGAATAAAATACATATAATAAAACATAGGCACTATACTTATGGACCTTGGCTTTAGAGAGGATTTTATGCATTTGACCTCAAGAGCAAAAATAAATGAATGGGACTATCTCAAACTAAAAAGCTTCTGCATAGCAAAAGAAGCCACCAACAAAATAAAAAGGCAATCAACTGAGTGATATTTGCAAACAATAGCCCTGACAGCAGTTAATATCCAAAGTATATAAAACACTCATACAACTCAACACCAAACAAACAAACAATCCAATTTAAAAATGAGCCAAAAATGGGAAGAGTACCTGAACAGATAGTTCTCCTAAGAAGAGATACAAATGGCCAACAAATTTATGAAAAGATGTTCAACTTCACTAGCTATCAGTGAAGTACAAATCAAAAACTCATCCCTGTGAGAATGGCTATTACCAACAAGATAACTTATGGGGCTTCTCCAGCCGCGACCGGCACAGCTAGAGAGTGAATGAGTCCTGAGTAGGGGCGACTGGAGATTGAGAAAAAGAAAGAGACAGACACAGAGACAGTAGGGAAAGCTGAGACCAGGTGGGACAATGTTCTTGGATGGAGAGGCAGTGACCCAGAGTTAGTGCAGTGCGTTTATTATATACAGCATGATACCAGGAAGTTTTACTAGAGTTTAAGACAAAGGAAATTATGTGAAATCATGCTTAAAGATCAAGCTGCAGTTCTTCATTCTCATGGCTTCTCATAATCGTCAGGCCTGACTGGAACCTGATAATTGCATTCCCCCCGGTGCCTGGCTGAACTTAGATAATTACACCCACCCCCTGGCGCCTGAGCAAAAGGTCAGGACTGACAACATTCTTGCCTTTTGGCAAGGTATGTTTCCAGGACATGGCTTGCTGACGCCACTGGTCTCAGCCAACAACCCTCGCTCAAGTGCTCTTCCAGGTGCCCTCTACAACAAGTAATAAGTGTTGGAGAGGTTGTGGAGAAAAAGGAACCCTCATACACTGCTGATAGGAACGTACACTGGTACAGCCACTATGGAAAACAGTATGAAAGTTCCTCAAAAAATTAAAAATGGAGTTACCATATGACCCAGCAAATCACTCTTCTGGGTATCTAACTCCAAAACTGGAAACATTTATTTGTATAGATATATGTGTCCCTATGTTCATTACAGCATTACTCAGGGTGGCCAAGACATGGAAACATCAAAGTGTCCTTTGGTAAATGATTGGATAAAGAAGATGTGGTATATATACACAATGGAATACTACTCAGCCATAAGATAAGATGAAATACAGCCATTTGTTACAACATGGATGGATCTTGGGAATATCATGCTAAATAAAAATGAGTTAAATTAAAAATAATTAAGAACCAGAGGAGATTAAAAATGGTGGCAGAGTAAGTGGATGCTTCACAGATAGGCTTCCAGGAACAAACTGATATTACAACTAAAATACAGAAAAACTTCCTGAATAATCAATGGAAAACTCCCAGGAGAGAACCCTGACACCCGAGGACTGAAAGTGGAGACTGCATAGGGACTGGTGGGAGGGGCAGAGGTGTGAAAGGGCTGGCCAGGCACCCACAGAGCAACTGTATTCCTAGAGAGATATCTCAGCTGTGGGGGGGTTGCCACTGAGAACTCTGGGATATAATCCCCAAGCTGCCCCCCCACCCCCAAAAGAGAGCACCAAAACTGAGGAAAGTACCCAAATAACATCTGACTGTGAAAAGCAGTGGGTGCTGTCTGCCAGAGAGTAACAGCTGAAAATTCGGGCACCCTCTTAAAGGGCCAATGCACAAAATTCCCTCTGGAGCCACCCATCTTGTGCTCTCCCAGAAGGAGGGTGAAATGGACTGGAGCTGTGAGAATAGAAGGCAGGACTGGGGACTCAGGGGATAGAGCTCAGAAGGCAGATAGCCCAAGTTTCCTGGGCTGAATCATTCACTCTCCCAGTAGAGGACATCTTTCCCACATAGATATTTGCCTTACCTGTGGGGAAGATAGTTGACACACCCTATTGGAAAACGAATTGCCCTGAGGCCACTTAAGAGATTAAAAATAACAATTAGCCTCCAGGCAGAGACAACTGCCCCACCCTGTTGGGGAAAAAAACCTCTTCCCACACCTGAGAACAATGGCCTGGGGGGCAATTCAAGTCATAATTCTATCAGTCTGTAGGCAGAGGCAGTTTCTGGAGGCTTTGAGTTGATTCCTGATCTACTTAGTCAGAAACAGCCTTTAACACTGTCCTGCAAAAGATTGAGAGGTGTAGAGGTTCTACCTAATACATAGTCACAAACCCAAGCAGAAAGCCAAAATGAGGAGACAAAGAAACAACCTCCAAATGAAAGAACTAGAGAATTATCCAGAAGAGATTAATGGAGCAGAGATAAGAAATTTATCTGAAACAGAGTTCAGAGTAATGATGGTAAAAATGCTCAACAGTATGAAAAAAGATATAGTAACTATGAAAAAAGAACAGTCTGAGATAAAGAATGACATAACACATTGGAAGAAATACACAGCAGATTGGGGGTAGCTGAGGATCGAATGAGTGAATTAGAAGACAGAGTTGAAAATATCACTCAATCAGAGAACCAAAAAGAAAAAGCAATTAAAAAACAGGAGGGCAGCTTAAGGGAGCAGTGGGACATGTGAAACGTAACAATACTAGGTGTATCAGTTAATAATGGCGGATTTTGTAATCAAAGAAAACACAATAATTTCAAGAGAAACATCAAAAGTGCTTTATTCAAAGTAACATCCATCGCTAGCTACACATTTTCCCCATCTTTCAGGTAATTTGTGGATACCATCCCAAAAGAACTTTTGTTGTTTTGAGGCAAACCATTCAGAGACCCAATTTTCCACTTCTTCCTATGTTTTGAAGTGCTGCTCAGAAAGTGTGTGTGCCATTGATAGGAACAAGTGGTAATCTGGAGCAAGGTCTGGTGAATATGGCAGGTGGGTTAATACTTCCCAGGCAAGATCTTTTAACGTGTCTTTAACTGGTTTTGAAGTGTGTGATGGTGCATCATCATGAAGCAAAATTACTTTGCCGTGTCTTCTGGCACATTCTGGTCATTTCACGATCA
The DNA here is from genome assembly GCF_000147115.1 of Myotis lucifugus. Classification (NCBI taxonomy): domain Eukaryota; kingdom Metazoa; phylum Chordata; class Mammalia; order Chiroptera; family Vespertilionidae; genus Myotis; species Myotis lucifugus. Next base: position 9,140,317 of record NW_005871067.1, on the reverse strand, counting down.
AAGCATGGTTCAAATTGATTATTTGTTGTCAGTAGCGATCAGTATTAACGGTTTCACCTGGTTTTAGAAGCTCATAATACACCACACCTTCCTGATCCCACCAAACACAGAGCATTGTCTTCTTTCTGAAGCGATTTGGCCTTGCAGTCGATGTTGATGGTTGACCTGGATCAACCCATGATTTTGTGCATTTGGGATTCTCAAAATAAATCCACTTTTCATCGCCAGTCACAATTCGTTGCAAAAAAAGACTTTCTTTCGTGCCATTGAAGCAACATTTTACTGACGACTTTTCGGTTTTCCACTTGTCTTTTGTTCAGTTGATGTGGCACCTGTTTTCCTTCCTTTAAAATCTTTCCTGTGGGGAGCCGATATAGGGTTAAGCCTCGGACTGACCTGTTGGCAAAGTCACAAACAAGTCCCAGCTTAGAGGGCACAGTCCTCTTAAGCATAATTAGGCTTGACTTTATGAGGCTCCCTAGATCTTATCTGGGAAGCTAATAGGCTGAGGGAAGTGCAGCAAGAACAAGAACAAAAACAAGTGAAACTCACAAGAACAGTGTAAACAAGTGAAACTCACAAGAACAGTGTAACTTTGGTAACCACTACCTTGTTTACCTCTGACTATAAAATAAAGGCTCAACTTGCCTCGGGATCTTTCTCTGTGGCTTCAGCCAGGCACAGGAAGATCCACGGAGACTAAAGAGAGCTATGCTGATTATCTGAACGCTGTCTCTGTGTAAATCATTCTTCGCCTACTCCGTCCGGACTTTTGGGAACCCCTGGACCGCTGGGGCTGGACCCTGGCACTTTCCCATTGCTTGTAAACAATCGGAAAGTGTTTGCTGAGCAACGTTTAATCTTTCTGCAAGTTGTGTTTGAGTTTGACATGCATCTTCAACCAAATAATGCTTGTAATTGTTGGTCTTCAAACTTTTTTGGTTGGCCTGGACATTCTTTGTCTTTCACATTGAAATCATCATTTTTAAAGCATTTAAACCAGCGTTCACAAATATCTTGAGATGGAGTATGTTCACCATAAGCTTTCCAAAGTATACAATAACTTTTTCTTCAAAATAAAGTAATAAATTATAACTTCCCGCAAATGCTCTTTTTTTGGCACAAATTTTGACATTTTTAAGTAAAAATATCTATGATGTTAACACCTTCAGCAAATTTGACATATGAAGTTTTGAAGCTTGCTGTCAATACAACAATAGCATACATATCAAATCACATATATATCAACATATGTGTAACTCCATCTATTTAAAAAAATCCACATTATTAACTGGTACACCTGGTATTAGAATAGCAGGTGTGTCAGAAGAGGCAGAAAGGGAGAAGGGAATAGAGAAAATGTTGAAGAAATAATGGCAGAAAACTTCCCTAACCTGGTAAAGGAAAAAGTCACACAAATGCAGGAGGCACAGAGAACCCCAAACAAGAAGAACCTAAACAGACCCATGCCTAGACACATCATAATTAAAATGCCAAAAATTAAAGACAAAGAGTGAATCTTAAAGGCAACAAGAGAAAAGAAAACTGTTACCTACAAAGGAGTTCCCATAAGGCTGACACCTGATGTCTCATCAGAAACTCTACAGGCCAGATGGCAATAGCATGAAGTACTCAAGGTAATGGAAAGCAAGGATCTGAGACCAAGATTACCATATCCAGTAAGGCTATTATTCAGAATAGATGGTCAAATAAAGAGCTTCCCAGACAAAGAAAAGGCTAAAGGAATTACAAGAAATGCTAAAGGGATTGCTGAGAAGAAAAAACAGAGAGAAACCTAGCCATTCAGAATTAAGATGGCTATAAATAAGTTCCTCTCAATGATAACTCTAAAAGTAAATGGATTAAATGCTCCAATCAAAAGGTGTAAGGTAGCTGAATGGATACAAAAACATGACCCAACTATATGCTGTCTACAAGAGACCAACCTCAAAACAAAAGACACACACAGGATGAAAGTGAAGGAATGGGAAAATGGAAAAGAAAAAAAATCTGGAGTAGCAATACTCAGCCCGACAAAATAGACTTTAAAATGAAGGCCATTACAAGAGACAACAAAGGTCATTACATAATACTAAAGGGTTTTGATTCAACAAGAGGATATAACCCTGGTAAACATATATGCACCCAATATAGGTCCACTAAATATATAAAAAAAACTTCTATAGGACTTTAACGAATAGATTTATAATACAGTCATAGTAGGGGACTTTAAAACCCCTCTGACTTCACTGGACAGATCTTCCAGACAAAAACTTAACAAGGAAACAGAGACTGTAAATGACACAATGGATCTGATGAATCTAATAGAAATTTATAGAACATTTCACCCCAATGCAGCGGAATATACATTCTTCTGAAGTACACATGGATCACTCACAAAGGTAGACCACATGCTAGCATACAAAACAAGTCTCCACAAGTTCAAGAGGATTGAAATCATATCAAGCACCTTCTCAGATAAAAGTGGTATGAAATTAGAAATCAACTACAGTAAAAACACCCAATAACATTCAAACACATGGAGGCTAATAGCTTGTTATTAAACAATGAATGGGTTACCAATGAGATCAAGAAAGAAATCAAATGAATTTTGATTCCTAGAAACAAATGAAAATGAACACACAACAACCCCAAATCTATGGGACACAGCAAAAGCAATCCTGGGAAGGAAGTTCATAGCACAACAGGCAAACCTAAAAAAAAACAAAAAAACACAAAACAAAACAAAACAAAAAACAATAAAAATCAGCAACAAACTATTTAACTCTACATCTTTTTTTAAATTTATTTTTTTAGAGCAGTTTTAGGTTCAGCAAAATTGAGGTTACAGAGAATTTCCCTCACACATGCATAGTCACCCATTATCCAAAATCCATCACCTGAGTGGTACACTTGTTACCTACCTTGACACATTATAATCACCCATAGTTCATTAGTTTATTCAGTGCTGTACATTCTGTGGGTTTGTACAAATGTATAATGACATATATCCATCATTATGGTATCACACATGGTGTTTTTACTTCCCTAAAAATCCTGTGCTCTGCCTATTCATCCTTCCTCCTTTTCCTTCAATCCCTGGCAACCACAGATTGCTTAGTTTCCATAGTTTCTCAGAATGTCATATATTTGGAATCATACAGTATGTAGCCTTTTCACATAAGCTTCTTTCACTTAGTAATATGCATTTTAAGTTCCTCCCCATCTTTTCATGGCTTGATAGTTCATTTCGTTTCATCATTGAATAATATTCCATTTTCTGGATGTGCCACAGTTTATTTTTCTATTTCCTTACTGAAGGACATCTTGGTTGCTTTCAAGTTTTGACAGTATGAATTAAGCTATTGCAAGTTTTTATGCGAGTATCAGTTCTCAACTCCTTTGGGTAAAAACCAAGGAGTGCAATTGTTGGATTGCATGGTAAGAGTATGTTTGGTTTTCTGAGAAACTGCAAAACTGTCTTCCAAAAATGGATGTACCATTTTGTTTTCCTGCCAGCATTTGTTAATAAGTTCTTGATTTTGGCCATTCTAATAGGTGTGTATTAGTATCTTGTTTTAATTTGCATTTCCCTGATGACATGATATGGTACATCTTTTCTTTTTTCTAAATTAAATCTTTATTGTTCAGATTATTACAGTTGTTCCTCTTTTTTACCCCCATAGCTCCCCTCCACCCGCTTCCCACCCCACCCTCTGCCCTTACCCTCCCCCCCATCCTCATCCATAGGTGTACGATTTTTGTCCAGTCTCTTCCCGCACCCCCCATACCCCTATACCCCCGAGAATAGTCAGTCCATTCCCTTTCTATGCCCCTGATTCTATTATATTACATAGTTTATTCTGGTCATCAGATTATTTATTCACTTGATTTTTAGATTCACTTGTTGATAGATGTGTATTTGTTGTTCATAATTTATATCTTTACCTTTTTCTTCTTCTTCCTCTTCTAAAGAATACCTTTCAGCATTTCATATAATACTGGGTTGGGGGGGAGGAACTCCTTTAGCTTTTCCTTATCTGTGAAGCTCTTTATCTGACCTTCACTTCTGAAGGAGAGCGTTGCGGGGTAAAGAAATCTTGTTGAAGCTTCTTGCTATTCATCACTTTGAATATTTCTTGCACTCCCTCCTCTGGGC
>NW_005871067.1:9115204-9135674 GCF_000147115.1 Myotis lucifugus | reverse complement strand
AGTCAGTGTATGCTTAATTTCTAGTTGGTCCTTTTTTTAAATTTTTTAAATTAAATCTTTATTGTTCAGATTATTACATTGGTTCCTCTTTTTTCCCACCATAACTCCCCTCCACCCTGTTCCCACCCCACCCTCCGCCCTCACTCCCCACCCACTGTCCTCATCCATAGGTGCACGATTATTGTCCAGTCTCTTCCTGCATCTCCCATTCCCCTTCCCCCCCCAAGAATAGTCAGTCCATTCCCTTTCTATGTCCCTGATTCTATTATAATCACCAGTTCATTCTGTACATCAGATTATTTATTCACTTGATTCTTAGCTTCACTTGTTGATAGATGCATGTTTGTTGTTCACAATTTGTATCTTTACCTTTTTCTTCTTCCTCTTCTTAAAGAATACCTTTTAGCATTTCGTATAATACTGGTGTAGTGGTGATGAACTCCTTTAGCTTTTCCTTATCTGTGAAGCTCTTTATCTGACCTTCAATTCTGAATGATAGCTTTGCTGGGTAAAGTAATCTTGGTTGTAGGTTCTTGCTATTCATCACTTTGAATATTTCTTGCCACTCCCTTCTGGCCTGCAAAGTTTCTGTTGAGAAATCAGCTGACAGTCGTATGGGTATTCCTTTGTAGGTAATTGAGTCTCTTTCTCTTGCTGCTTTTAAGATTCTCTCTTTGTCTTTTGCTCTTGGCATTTTAATTCTGATGTGTCTTGGTGTGGTCCTCTTTGGATTCCTTTTGTTTGGGGTTCTCTGCGCTTCTTGGACCTGTAAGTCCATTTCTTTCACCAGGTGGGGGAAGTTTTCTGCCATTATTTCTTCAAATAGGTTTTCAATATCTTGCTGTCTCTCATCTTCTGGCACCCCTATAATTCTGATATTAGTGCGCTTGAAGCTGTCCCAGAGGCTCCTTACACTATCTTCGTATTTTCGGATTCTTTTTTCATTTTGCTTTTCTGGTTGGGTGTTTTTTGCTTCTTCGCATTTCAAATCTTTGGCTTGATTCTTGCGCTCCTCTGGTCCGCTATTGGGTACAATACTCTTTATTTCAGTCCGTGTATGCTTAATTTCTAGTTGTTTCTTTATCATAGCATTGAGGGTCTCATTAGTTTTCGTGAGGCTCTCCTCAAGTTTATTGCAAGCCCTCAAAATTGCATTTTTTAGCTCTATATCCTCCATTTCTGTCATGTTTTTTTGTCTCCACATTTTTTATGCTTTCTTGGTGCACCCCCTTGTGGTCTTCGTGCGCAGTCTTGTTCTAGTTGAGCCTTGATTGTTGTAGTTAATACTAGAGGGATTTGACCACCAGGCCGACTGGCTGTGAGAATCAGCTGTGGGAAAACTTCTGTCCTCTGGAGAGGTGCTAATCTAGCTTTTGCCTGAGGCGATCAGGCAAATGGCTCTACGCAGGACTTGGGCGGGGCGGGATCAATAGGGCAGGCGGAGGGAGCAGTTATGGCTGCTCTCAGGGCCGTTCCCAGAGGCTCTGCTTCTCAGAACCCCAGCAATGGCTGCAAACCTCAGAGAGAAAGCTGCCCTCACGTTCCAACTGATGCTAGACAATCCCGCTTCTCCCGTTTGAGTCTGAGTCCCTAGAGACTCGCCGGGATCTGGAGCTCAGAGTCTGAGACTCCCTCCGGATTGAAAACGACAACCGCGCCCTCAGCCACCAGCCCGCTTTTCGCGCGCACCTCCGAACCTTTAAATTTTCCACACTGAGCCTCCTCTGAGCCTCGGAATGCTGTTCTCTTTCATCTAGTTGAAGAGTCTCTCCTCAGCCAGCCTTCCTGTGGTTCTGGGTGATGTCCGTTCCGTCTTTTAGTTGTATTTTTGAAGTGGTTGTTTGCGGCAGCAGTCTCCGGTGTTTACCTATGCCACCAACTTGGTCTCTCTCCTGTTCTAGTTGGTCCTTTTTCATATCCTCGAGGGTCTTACTAGATTTCTTGAGGGACTCAATTTATCAGCGGTTTCTAGAAAATTCTTAAAAAACCTTACAAGTGTGGTTTTGAACTCTATATCCAGTCATTTGCTTCCCTCCATTTCTGTCATTTGTGACCTGTTTCTTTGTCTCCGCATTTTGGCTGCTTCCCTGTGTTGGTAGAGTGGCTTTGTGTGCTAGGTGTCCTATAGGGCCCAGTGGCTCAGCTTCCCCAATTACCTGCGGTGGACACTCTTGGTGCACCCCTTTGTGGGCTTTGTGCACAGTCTTGTTGTAGTCTTGTTGTAGTTAAGCCTTGATTGTTGTATTTATCACTGGGAGGAATTGACCTCCAGGCCAACTGGCTGTGAGAATCAGCTGTGTCTACAGTGGGAGAACTTCTGTGCTGGAGACACCCTTATGGGGCAAGACTTGCTTCAGTGGAGCTTTGGTGCTCACTGAGTTTGCCCCCTGAGTGTGTCCCTTATGGATCTGAGGAGTTGTAATTTGGATGGTCCCACTCTGACCACTGGGTACACTGGCTCTTGGATCTCTAAGGAGGTGCTAATTTAGCCTCTGCCTGAGGCTACCCAGCAGGAGCTATGGAAAGATCTGCAGATTCCTCTTCCTTGTTTGGGGTTTGGAGGTGCCTAGATGAGGCCCAGCTCTGAAGCAATGCAAGCTGCTGTGGGGCCTTGGGCCTTCTTTTGGAAGTTCTGGGTCTCTCTGACCCAGCTGCAGTTTATTAGGTAATTTTCAGATTGCAAAGGGCCAGGGCATTCATATGCAAAAGCCTCTGCCGCAGCCTGGGTGGGGCGGGGTCTCAGGGAATCAACAGGGTGGAGCAAGCTGCTATGGCTGGTCCTCAGTCCTGCCCTAAGAGGTCCGGGATCTCAGTGTCCCTCGGTAATCGCTGCAAGCACCTCTGAGAGAAAGCCACCCTCGAGTTCCGACTGATGCCAGACAGTCCAGTTTCTCCCCGTATGAGTCTGGGTCCCCAGAGACTCGCCTGGAACTGGAGTTCAGAGCAGTCGGGAGCTTGAGACTCCCTCCCAATTGAAAAAGACAACCGCTTCCTCAGTTGCCAGCCCTTTCCATGTGCGCCTCTGTACCTCTGCACTTTACTTCCGCAGCTCCTCTGAGTCTCAGTGTGCTTTTCTCTTTCCTTCTAGTTGTAGAATTTCCACTCAGCCAGCCTTCCTGTGGTTCTGGATGATGTCTGTTTTGTCTTTTAGTTGTATTTTTGAAGTGGTTGTGCGAGGCAGCAATTTCCGGTGTTTACCTATGCCGCCATCTTGGTTTCTCAACTCTACATCTTAAAGAACTAGAAAGAGAACAAGAAAAGCACAGAGTAAGTAAAATGAAGGAAATAATAAATATTAGATCAGAAATAAATAGCATAGAGACTAAAAAATGAATACAAAAAATCAATGAAACCAAGAGTTGGTTCTTTGAAAGGATAAACAAAATTGATAAACCATTAGTCAGACTCATCAAAAAACAAAGAGAGAGGACCCAAATAAATAAAATCAGAAACAAAAGTGGAGAAGTAACCACAAACACCTCAAAAATCCAAAGGATTGTAAGAATATGCCAACAAGCTAGACAATGTGGATGAAATAGACAAATTCCTAGAAAATACAATCTCCCAAAACTGAATCAGGAAGAATCAAAAAACCTGAATAGGTCAATAATGACTGATGAAATAGAAGCAGTAATCAAAAAACTCCCACCAAACAGAAGCCCAGATCTGGACAGCTTCACAGGGGAGTTTTACCAAATATTCAAAGAAGAACTAACACCTATACTCCTCAAACTATTTCAGAAAATCCAAGAGGAAAGAACACTTCCAAACTCTTTTTTGGAATTATCCTAATTCCAAAACCAGATAAACACACTATGAAGAAAGAGTATTATAAGCCAATATCCCTGATGAACATAGATGTTAAAATCCTCAACAAAATATTAGCAAATCACATCCAGGAATATATTAAAAAGATTACACACCATGATCAAGGGGGATTTATTCCAGGGATGCAAGGCTGGAACAATATTCACAAATCAATAAACATGATACATCACATAAAGAAACTGAAAGACAAAAATCACATGATCATATCAATAGATGTAGAAAAAGCATTCAACAAAATCCCACACCCAATTTGATAAAAACTCTCAGCAAAGTTGGAATAGAGGGAACATATCTCAACATGATAAAGTCCATATATGACAACCTACAGCCAACATACTCAATGGGCAAAAACTAAAACCATTTCCCTTAAGAACAGGAACATGACAGGGATGCCCACTTTCACCACTCCTGATCGACATAATATTGGAAGTGCTAGCCATAGCAATCAGACAAGAAGAAGAAATAAAAGGCATCCAAATTGGAAAGGAATAAGTAAAACTGTCATTATTCACAGGTGACATGATATTGTACATAGAAAACCCCAAAGACTCCAGCAAAAAACTAGTAGACTTAATAAATGAATTTGGCAATGTAGCAGGATACAAAATGAACACCCAGAAATCTATGGCTTTTTTATACACCAACAATGAACTCACAGAAAGAGAAACTAAAAAAAACAATCCCATTTACTGTTGAAACAAAAAAATTAAGATACCTAGGAATAAACTTAACTAAGGAGGTAAACGACCTATACTCGAAAAACTATAGGACGTTTTAAAAAGAGATAGAGGAGGACATAAAGAAATGGAAGAATATACCGTGTTCATGGATTAGTAGAGTCAACATCATTAAAGTATCTATACTACCCAAAGCAATCTATAGATTCAATGCAATCCCCATTAGGATACCAATGGAATATTTCACAGACCTAGAACAAACTTTCCAAAAATTCATAGGGAATAAAAAAAAGACCCCAGATAGCTGCAGCAATCCTGAGAAAGAAGAACAAAGTTGGAGGGATCACAATACCAAATATCAAGCTATATTACAATGCCACTGTTCTCAAAACTGCCTAGTATTGGTGCAAGGATAGACCTATAGATCAGTGGAACAGAACAGAGAACCCAGAAATCGACCCAATCCATTATGCGAAATTAATATTTGACAAAGGAGGCAAGAGCATACAATGGAGTAAAGATAGTCTCTTCAATAAATGGTGTTGGGAAAATTGGACAGGTACATGCAAAAAAATGAAACTAGATCACCAAGTTACACCATACACAAAAATAAACTCAAAATGGATAAAGGACTTAAACATAAGATGGGAAACCATAAAAATCCTAGAAGAATCCATAGCAAAATATGGAGCAGGAAAATATCAGACATATGTCGTAGCAATATCTTTACAGATACAGCTCCTAGGACAATGGAAACTAAGGAGAAAATAAACAAGTGGGACTACATCAAAATAAAAAAGCATCTGCACAGCAAAAAAAAAAAAAAATAACCATCAACAAAACAACAAGAAAGCCCACTGCATGGGAGAACATATTTGCCAATGATATCTCCGATATCATTGGGTCTAATCTCCAAAATTTACAGGGAACTCATAAAACTTAACAAAAGGAAGATAAACAGTCCAATCAAAAAATGGGCAAAGAACTTAAATAGACACTTTTTGAAAGTGGACATAAAGAAGGCCAAGAGATATATAAAAAACATGCTCGAAGTACTAATCTTCTGAGAGATGCAAATCAAAATGACAATGAGGTAATACGTCACACCTGTCAAAATGGCTATCATCAACAAACAACAAGTGCTGGCAAGGATGCAGAAAAAAAGGAACCCTCATGCACTGCTGGTGGGAATGCAGGCTGGTTCAGCCACTGTGGAAAACAGTATGGAGTTTCCTCAAAAAATTAAAAATGGAACTCCCATTTGACTCAGTCGTCCCACTTCTAGGAATAGAAATCAGAAATACCAATCAGAAAGGATATATACACCCCTATGTTCATAACAGCACAATTTACAATAGATAAGATTTGGAAACAGCCTAAGTGCCCATCAGCAGATGAGTGGATTAAAAAACTGTGGTACAGACCTAACCGGTTTGGCTCAGTGGATAGAGCATCGGCCTGCGGACTGAAGGGTCCCGGGTTCGATTCTGGTCAAGGGCATGTACCTGGGTTGTGGGCACATCCCCAGTGGGGGGTGTGCAGGAGGCAGCTGATCGATGTTTCTCTCTCATCGATGTTTCTAACTATCTATCCCTCTCCCTTCCTTTCTGTAAAAAATCAATAAAATATATTTTTTTAAAAATACTGTGGTACAGCTATACAATGGAATACTACATTGCTGTAAAAAAGAGGGAACTCTTACCATTTGCAACAGCATGGATGGACTTAGAGAGCATCATGCTAAGTGAAATAAGCCAGTCAGGGAAAGATAAATATCACATGATCTAACTCATTTGTGGAATATAATGAACAACATAAACTGATGAACAAAAATGGAGCCAGTGGGGAAAAAATAACTTAGAATCTAATGGAAGTAATCCTGTTATTTGCAGATTTTTAATATTTCCTACAACTTTTATGATATCATACTTTGCTAGTACAGTTTTAATAATGTTATTATACCTAAAGTCCTTTTTCTTGAAATATTAATGTTTATTGCATGTAATATTATTATATTTAAGATCGTTTTTTGCTTGAATAATTGGTGTTTATTGCATGTAACATTATTATATTTAAAATTGTTTTTCTTGAGATATTAAAATAAAAATAAAGTAAGGACTATTAGAGTCAGAACCTTGGGGATATTTTAAGCTTAAGGTTTCTCTATTGTTAAATGGGATAATTCATTCTCATTCCCTGATAGGTCATAAGGGATGAAATTAGATGAAGTGGGTAAAGCCGTCAGGTCCTGACAGGGGAATTCTCAGAACGAGACAACTGTCACCCTTCTCCACTAAACCAAGATGCTTGACTGCTTTCTTGCTGCAATCACACAGCATTTATTTTGTGTTGCTCTACCTTGTACCGTTATTTTTTTTATTTATCTAATAAGTTTGACAGTTCTCCTAGGAAAACTGTTTTCATACTCAAAACCTGAAGGAACTCTGCACATAGCAAGCATTTGGGCAAGTTGTGCCTGCATCAGAGTGCCTGGCCAAGGGGACTGAAATACAGCTTACACTTTGTTGTGAAGCTGGCACCCACAATGCTGCATCCACTGGGACTGAAGTGGGAGGTTTTTGGGCTATTGGGGTGGTGGGCAGTCTTCTCAAGTTGTAGCTGAAATTTCATCTCTGTGGAGACCTCCCTGATATCTACTCTGTGCCTGCAACTCTAAGTGACACACCAAATTGTATGACAATTGTTGGTTATATGTGTCTCTCCTAGTGAGATCTAGTGTACTGAGGTCCAGTGCTCTGTGTCCACATGGTTAGTACAGGCACCTGGCACTCAGGAAAGTGTTCAATAGCCATTATGGGATGCATGATGGCTCTTGAAGGAAAGTTCAAGTGGAAAGCAGAAAAAGTGCAGAGTTAGGATGGAGTTGCAGAAGAAAAGCATGAAACACTAGAAGTGGGAAGGGTGTGTAGGCACCCATTCCTCATGGCTCTCAGTGGAACCACTAAATGCTAGATTGAACAGAAGGTACAACAGATGTACAAAGCAGAATTTTTGCATCTATGGATTACTATAGACTGTCACAACCTTATCCTATGTTGTGAATAGGACAAATGAAAATAACTCTCTCATGGGTAAGGAAGCTGTTTTATAGGCTGCAGGAGCTCATATTGCTATAAGTCTTTGTTGTTTAAAAAAGGGGGAGCTTAGTTTCATCATGGTTTTCAGGTCTTGAACAAAAATTTTATTTGCGATTGGAGGTTCTACCAAATCGCAACCTGTTAAAGATTCTCACACCTCATGATTCCCATTATGTAAGCGTTGGGTGGCAGTCACTCACCCAACGCTTTGGTGCAGAGAAGAGGCTGGGGAGAAAAGCAGAGCAGGGAGACATGGCCATGAGTCATGCATTGGGATGTTCTTAAGTTTCCAAATCTAAGCAGCCATTTCTCCCCAGAAGCCTCTGAGGAGGTGATACAGCCTTCCACACCCTGTATTTTGAGCTTTACAGAGGAAACAAATGCAGAGGCCAAGCTTACGGGTCTGAATAGTCTCAAGGAGCCCTCAGTGACTGGATTGGAAGAGGGGCCATCTGCCCCACTATTCTGGGAACCAGACTGATAAAAATTCCAGGTTGCCAGTCAAGGATATCTGATGAAAAAAGGCAGAGTAATATTTTGGGCCACTCACAAAGGAGTACCTCTGGGTCAGGAAAAAAACACCCATCTTATTCCCTGAAAGTGAAACAGCACCAACCTCACCTAAAGCCCTGTTAGAAATAGATGCTTGAGTGATTAAGATTGACAGCTGGCAGACAGGCAAAGAGGGAAAATTGGCCCTGCCTGCTTGCAGCCATGGCCTGGATTTCCTCTTACAAAGATAGAAACAAGCAGAGGACCAGTGGATCCCTTGGAGCTTCAAGCAAGAAGCTAAAAGACAATGCCTCACAGTGGTCAGCACCTAAGTATCTAAAGAAAGCCCAGAACTGGCAGACAGAAGAGTGGGGTCCTAAGCCAGCTTCCATGGGGCATTAAAAGTTGGCTGAAGCAAACATTTAATTTTTTTATTTTTTTTAAAAAAATTGTCTATTATTATTTAATTTTATTTTTTGCAACTTTTTCTTCCTCTCTTCTCTTTTTTCTACTGTTTTTCTTCTCCTTTCCCCATTTTACTTTTTTTCTTTCCTTTCTTTTTTCAATTTTTAAAAAATTGATCTTCTTTATCTGCTTTTTTGATGTGTTATTATTCTAATCTCTGTTGGTTTATTCATATATCTAATTTCCTCTTCCCTGCTCCTACTCCATTTCCCCTTCTCTTTTCTTAACTACTCATTTTTTCTCTCTTCTCTTGCTGTTTTGTTCTCCTAATTTTTAAACTTGTTTCAATTGCTAAATTTAGGCCTATCTGCTCTCTCCTCTTTTCTCCTTTAAAATTTTTTTTAAATTTTTTTCTTCTTGTCTTATCATTTCTTTTGTCCCTCCTCTATTCTAAACCATGGTCCTTCCCCTATTCATCCAATTCCTTAACCTTATTTTCTTTATTTAAGCTCTGCATCTACAGATCTGCTCCCCATTTTTCTGGGTGTTTTTTGTTTATGCTTTTTGGTTTATTTGTTTGTTTTGTTGTGTTTTCTCCCAATATTCTCTTTCATTTTTTTTCTGGCTATCATTCTTGCTCTTTTCTCTTTCCAAATTCTCTTTTCTCTGGTGGTCACTTTTATTGGGGTTATAGGTGTCTGTGTAGATTTTGTGTTCTGTTCCTTCTGTGTCGCATTTGTCGTGTTATATTTTGTGCTGTTTGGTCAGCACCTCCAAAACAGCTGGCATGACATGGTAGGGAGTGAGCCACATAATCAGACACCGTGGGAGAAGACTCCATCCAGGAACAGGACAATAACTTTTAAGACCCAACTATAACAGTAGAACCCAAATATCTCAAGTAGGGGGCCTCCCTATAACACACAGCTTAGGAGACCTGAGAGACTACATCACTGGGTCCAATGAAACATATAATACATAAGACCAATTAAAAAATCTGGGTGTCATAGCAATTTGATCTAATGCATATACACAATTACAAAAGAACAGCAAAAATGGGGAGACAAAGAAATAATCCCCAAATGAAAGAAAATAAGGAATTGCCAGAAAAGGAACTAAATGAAATTGAGGCAAGCAATTTGTCAAAGAAAGAATTCAAATCCCTGGTTATACGGATGCTCAAACGTCTTGATGAGAAATTTACCAACATGTGTAAAAATGAAGAGGAAATGAAAAATGACATTTCTGCAATAAACAACACCATGTTTCAACAGCAAACTAGAAGAAGCTGAGGACTGAATCAGTGTTAGAAGACAAGGTAGAAAAAGACACCCAAGCTGAGCAGCAACTGGAAAAAAAAATTAAAAATCAGGATGAGTGTCTAAGGGAGCTTTGGGACAACACTAAACAAAACAACATCCACATAATAGGGGTGCCAGAAGGAGAGGAAGCTGAGCAAGGAATAGAAAACCTGATATTATTTGAAAAATAATATCATAAAACTTCCCTGAATTAGGAAAGAGAAAAGTCACATAAGGCCAAGAAGCACAGAGAGTGCCAAACAAGATGAACCCCAAAATACTGACATCAAGAAACATCGTAAATTGGCAAACATCAATGACACAGTAAGAAACTTAAAGGCTGACAGAGAGAGACAGAAAATTACCTACAAGGTAATTGTTAACTGATTTATCAATGGAAACACATTAGGCAAGTGCCAGAAGCTAATACCAGCATGTCATAAGTGCAAGAAGTTTCATCAAAAGGTTGATGGAAACTTGAGGATTGCCTGCTGGAAATGGCTAAGGGCATTTTCCCACACCTAAAGATTTGCATTGATGAAAGCTTGCTGCCAGACAGCTGAGGGCATTTCAATCTACATGTTATTGCCTCCTGCTGGCCAAAAACCTGAGCAGCCATAGGCAGTTCCCCCAATCCAACAATGCCTCTGTATACTAAACCTTGGCCTTTGATGTGTATATCTACCTTGACTTAGAACAAATTGTGTTAATAAAGAGCAAGGGGTACAGAGAGACAAGAGAACTTGGTTCCCAAAGCCAAGCTCTTCTGGCTCCCCAAAATGCCTTCCAAAATTATGTTTCATCTCTAGACTCTTTAATAATTTACCACAGCCCTTCTCCAGACACCTGAACCCTTCTAAATGCAGAGAAACACACCGGCAGGTAAGAAATGAATGGAATGAAGTATACAAAGTGATGCAAAACAAGGGACTAAATTCAAGAATACTTTATCCAGCAAGGCTAACATTCAAAATTGAAGGTGAAATCAGAAGCTTCGTAGACAAGAAAAGGCTAAGGGAGTTTATTACCACCAAGCCAGGAAAATGAGAAATGCTAAAGGGACTTTTTTAAAAAGAAGAAATAGAAAGGGAAGAAGGAACACAGGCATAATGAATAAAAATGGCAACAAACAAGTACCTATCAATAATAACCTTACATGTAAATGGATTAAATGCTCCCAACAAAAGACATAGGGTAGCTGAATGGATAAGAAAACATGACCCATATATATGTGTCTACAAGAGACCTACCTCAGAACAAAGGACTCACACAGACGGAAAGTAAAGGGATGGAAAAAATTCTTCAGGCAAAGTGAAATGAAAAAATAGCTGGGGTTGCAAAACTTATATCTGACAAAATAGACCTCACAGTGAAGGCTATAACAAGAGATAAGGAAGGCCACTTCATAATACTACAGGGATCTATACAACAAGAGGCTATAACTCTGGTAAACATATATGCACCCAATCCAGAAGCATCTAAATATATAAAAAAAAAACTTCTGGAGGAGATCAATCAAAGGACTTATATGCATGCATATTCGCATAAGCAATGGACGTGAACACTGGGGCAGTGGAGGCTTGTCCTGGGTGTTGAGAGTGGCCAGGGAGGGTCAATGGGGGAAAAATTAGACATGTAATACTTTAAACAATAAAAATAAATAAATTAATAAAGAAAAAAAAACTTCTGGAGGATATCAAGGGAGAGATCCACAGTAATACCATCATAGTAGGGGAGTTTAATACCCCACTGACATCACTGGGTAAATCATCTAGACCAGTGCTTCTCAACCTTGGCTGCACATTAGAACCACCTGGGAATCTTTTTAAAATCCTGTTTTCTGGGCCTCATCCTCCAGAAATTCTGTTTCTTTGTTATGGGGTGGGGCCACAATACTAGTAACAAAGAAACAGAATTTCCAGAGGATGAGGCCCAGAAATCAGGATTTTAAAAAGATTCCCAGGTGATTCTAATGTGCAGCCAAGGTTGAGAACCACTGATCTAGACAAAAAATCAACAAGGAAACAACAATCCTAAATGACACTCTAGAACAGATGGAACTAATTGACATCTTCAGAACATTCCACCCCAAAGCTACAGAATATAATTCTTCTCAAGTGCACATGGGAAATTTTCAAAGATAGACCACATGTTAGGGCACAAGCTAAGTCTCTATAAATTCAAGATCAAAATCATACCAAGCATCTTCTTAGACCACAAGGGCATGAAATTAGAATTCAGCTATAATAAAAATGCTCAAAAACAGTCAAATATATGGAGGCTAAATAGCATGCTATTAAACAATGAATGGGTTACCAAAGAGATCAAAAAATTCATGAAAAACATCCTGGAAACAAGTGAAAATGAGCACATAACAATCCAAAATCTATGGGACACAGTGAAAGCAGTCCCGAGAGGGAAGTTCATAGCACCACAGGCCTACCTCAGAAAAGAAGAAAAACTGGTAATAAGTTATCTAACCCTACAACTTAAAGAATTAGAAAGAGAACAACAGGAAAAGCCCAGAGTAAGTAGGAGGGGGGAAATAATAAAGATCAGAGTGGAAATGAATGACATAGAGACTAAAAAATGATACAAAAGATCAATAGAACCAAGAGCTGTTTCTTCAAAAAGATAAACAAGATCGATGGACCTCTAGCCAGGATCACTAGTAAACAAAAAAGAGGACCCAAATAAACAAAATCAGAAATGAAAGAAGTGAAGTAACAACTGACACCACAGAAACACAAAGGATTGTAATAAAATACTATGAATGACTATATTCCAACAATGGGACAACCTGGTTGAAATGGACATATTCCTAGAAAAATACAACCTGACAAAACTCAATCAGGAAGAATCAGAATACCTGAATAGGCCAATCACTATTAATGAAATTGAAGCAGTAATAATAATAAAAAAAAAAACTCCCAGCAAACAAAAGCCCTGGTCCACACGGATTCACAGGGGAGCATTGTCAAATATTCAACACCTCTACTCCTCAAACTATTACAAAAAATTCATGAGGAAAGGAACACTTCCAAACTCCTTCTATGATGCCATCATCACCCTAATTCAAAAACGAGATAAAAACATGACAAAGAAGAGAACTACAAGCCAATATCCCTGATGACCATAGACACTAAAATCCTCAACAATATTTTAGCAAACCCTAGCTAGTAACACATTAAAAAGATTATACATCATGACCAAGTGGGATTTATTCCAGGTGTGGAAGGCTGGTACAATATTCGCAAATCAATAAATATGTATAGCACATAAACATATTGCAAGGCAAAAAGCACATGATCATATCAATAGATGCAGAAAAAGCATTTGACAAAACACAAAATCCAAAAATGTTCAACGAAGTTGGAATATAGAGAGAAACTTACAGCCAACATCATATTCAATGGGCAAAAACTAAAACCATTTCCCTAAGAACAGGAACAAGACAGGGATGCCCACTTTCACCACTCTTGTTCAATATAGTTCTGGAAGTCCTGGCCATAGTGATCAGACAAGAAGAAGAAATGAACGGCATCCAAATTGGAAAGGAAGAAGTAAAATGTTCACTATTCGCAGATGACATGATATTGTACATAGCAAACACTAAAAACTCCATCAAAAGACTACTAATTTTAGTAAGTGAATTCAGAAACGTAGTAGCATACAAAATTAACACCCCAAAATCCATAGCATTTTTATACACCAATAGTGAACTATCAGAAAGAGAAACTAAAAAAACAACAACCAAAAAAAACCCCCCAAAAACCCATATACCATTGCAACAAAAAAATTAAGATACTTAGGAATAAACATAACCAAGAAGGTAAAAGACCTGTACTCTGAAAACTACAGGATGTTGAAAAAAGAGATAGAGGAAGACATTAATAAGTGGGAGAATATACCATGTTCATGGATTGGTAGAATTAATATAATTAAAATGTACATAATACCCAAAGCCATCTATAGATCCAATGCAATCCCCATTAAAATACCAATAGCATATTTCACTGAACTAGAACAAGCACTCCAAAAATTTATATGAAATCAAAAAAGAACCCGAATAGATGCAGCAATCTTGAGAAAGAGCAACAAAGTTGGAGGAAACACAATACCAGATATAAAGTTATACTACAATGCCACTGTGCTCAAAACAGCCTGGTACTGGCACAAGAGCAGGCATATAGATGAATGGAACAGAACCCAGAACCCAGAAATTGACCCAAGCCACTATGCTCAATTAATGTATGCCAAGAGCATACATTGGAGCAGAGACAGTCTCTTCAATAAATGGTGTCAGGAAAATTGGACAGGTATATGCAAAAAAAAAAAAAAAGAGAAAGAAAAAAAAAGAAACTGGACCGCCAACTTACACCATACACAAGAATAAACTCAAAATGGATAAAAGACTTAAATGTAAGATGTGAAACCTTAAAAGTCCTAGAAGAAACCATAGGCTCCAAAATCTCAGACATCTCTAGTAGCAATGTTTTCAGATACATCTCCCAGAACAATGGAAACTAAGGAGAAAATAAACTAATAGGACTACAGTAAAATAAAAAGCTTTTGCAAAGCAAATGAAACCATCAACAAAACAACAAGACAGCCCACTACTGGTAGAACATGTTGGCCAATGATATATCTGATAGGGGTTAATCTCCAATATATATAGGGAACTCATACAACCTAAAAAAGAAAGACAAACAATCCAATTAAAAAATGGTCAAAGGACTTTGAACTCCAATGAGGAGGGTTCTGGGCTACTCTGGTCTCAGTGGCTTATTCTGGGAGGATGCCTAATGACCCTGCTGACCCCTGGAGCTGCTTTGAGCATGAAATGAGGTAAACCCCGTCAACTGGTTAACATTCCTGCCTACTTCACAAGGTCCATAAGCATCAGTTACGTTAATATTGAAATGATTTGTACTTTATACTGTAATGTTTTCTTTCCTATTTTTAGATATTGTAAACATATGCAAACTTATAAGACTAGTAGGAAAGGTATACATATACTCCACTCTTCAGAATTAATAGTAATTCATTATGGTCATACTTCCAGCTATTTTTAAAGAAATAAAATGTTGTAGATTTAAAGAAAAAAAAATAAAAATAAATAAAAATAAATAAAAAATGATCAAAGGAACTAAATTGAAACTTCTCCAACGTGGACATACAGATGGCCAAGAGACATATGAAAAAAATGCTCAAAGTCATTAATCATTTGAGAGATCCAAATTCAAACGACAATGAGATATCACCTCACACCTGTCATAATCGTTATCATCAGCAAATCAACCAATGACAAGTGTTGGGGAGGTTGTTGAGAAAAATGCAGACTGGTGTAACCACTATGGAAAACAGTATGGAGATTCCTCAAAAAAGTAAAAATGTAACTGCCATTTGACCCAGTGATCCCACTTCTAGGAATATATCCTAAGAACCCTGAAACACTCATCAGGAAGAATATATGCACCCCTAAGTTCATAGTAGCACAACTTACAATAGCTAAGACTTGGAAACAGCCTAAGTGCCCATCAGCAGATGAGTGGATAAAAAAAACTATGGTACATTTACACAATGGAATACTGAGGCAATAAAAAACAAAGAACTCTTACCATTTTCAACAGCATGGATGGACCTAGAGAGCATTATGCTGAGAGAAATAAGCCAGTCAGAGAAAGATAGGTATCACATGATCTCACTCATATGTAGAATCTAATGAACCAAATAAACTGATGATCAAAAATAGTCCCAGAGTCATAGAAGCATGAACAGACTGTTGAACCTCAGAGGGAAGGCAGGGGAGGGCTGGTGGGAAGAGATCAACTAATGAACTTGTATGCATATATGCATAACCTGTGGACACAGACAATGGGGTGGTGAGGACCTAGGGTGGAGAGGGGGGTAGATGGGAGTGGGCTAGAAGAAGTTAATGGCAGGGAAAAGGAGGACCTGTGTAATAGTTTCAACAATAAAGATTAAAAAAAAAAATTCAGTGCCAGAAGCAGGAGACAGCAAGGCAGAGACTATAAACTCCTTGCTATTCATATGTGTCCTCTGCATTGTCTAATGCACATAAGAGGACACTGAGATTGTGACTGGGCCATTTCTTTTCTTTTTTGTTTTTAATTAAATCTTTATTGTTCAGATTATTACAGTTGTTCATCTTTTTCCCCCCACATAGCTCTCCTCCACCCAGTTCCCACCCCACCCTCTGCCATTACCCCTCCCACTGTCCTCATCCATAGGTTTACGATTTTTGTCCAGTCTCTTCCTGCACCCCCACACCCCTTTCCCCCCAAGAATTGTCAGTCCACTCCCTTTCTATGCCCCTGGTTCTATTATATTCACCAGTTTACTCTGTTCATCAGATTTTTTATTCACTTGATTTTTAGATTCACTTGTTGATAGATATGTATTTGATGTTCATAATTTTTATCTTTACCTTTTTCTTCTTCCTCTTCTTAAAGAATACCTTTCAGCATTTCACATAATGCTGGTTTGGTGGTGATGAACTCCTTTAGCTTTTTCTTATCTGTGAAGCTCTTTATCTGACCTTCAATTCTGAATGATAGCTTTGCTGGGTAAAGTAATCTTGGTTGTAGCTTCTTGCTATTCATCACTTTGAATATTTCTTGCCACTCCCTTCTGGTCTGCATAGTTTCTGTTGAGAAATCAGCTGACAGTCGTATGGGTACTCCCTTGTAGGTAACTGACTTTTTCTCTCTTGCTGCTTTTAAGATTCTCTCTTTGTCTTTTGCTCTTGGCATTTTAATTATGATGTGTCTTGGTGTGGTCCTCTTTGGATTCCTTTTGTTTGGGGTTCTCTGTGCTTCCTGGACTTGTAAGTCTATTTCTTTCACCAGGTAGGGGAAGTTTTCTGTCATTATTTCTTCAAATAGGTTTTCAATATCTTGCCCTCTCTCTTCTTCAGGCACCCCTATAATTCGGATGTTGGTACGCTTGAAGTTGTCCCAGAGGCTCCTTACACTATCTTCATATTTTTGGATTCTTTTTTCTTTTTGCTTTTCCGGTTGGGTATTTTTTGTTTCTTCGTATTTCAAATCTTTGACTTGATTCTTGGGATCCTCTTGTCTGCTGTTGGATCTCTGTATATTATTCTTTATTTCAGTCAGTGTATGCGTAATTTCTAGTTGGTCTTTTTTCATATCCTCCAGGGTCTCACTAAATTTATCGGCGGTTTCCAGAAAATTCTTGAAAAACCTTATAACCGTGGTTTTGAACTCTATATCCAGTCATTTGCTTTCCTCCATTTCTGTCATTTGTGATCTGTTTCTTTGTCTCCGCATTTTGGCTGCTTCCCTGTGTTGGTAGAGTGGCTTTGTGTGCTAGGTGTCCTATAGAGCCCAGTGGCTCAGCCTCCCCAATTACCTGCGGTGGACACTCTTGGTGCACCCCTTTGTGGGCTTTGTGCACAGTCTTGTTGTAGTCTTGTTGTAGTTAAGCCTTGATTGTTGTAGGTATCACTGGGAGGAATTGACGTCCAGGCCAATTGGCTGTGAGAATCAGCTGTGTCTACAGTGGGAGAACCTCTGTGCTGGAAACACCCTTATGGGGCAAGACTTGCTTCAGTGGGGCTTTAGTGCTCACTGAGTCTGCCCCCTGAGTGTGTCCCTTATGGATCTGAGGAGTTGTAATCTGGATGGTCTCACTCTGACTACTGGGCACACTGGCACTTGGATCTCTAAGGAGGTGCTAATTTAGCCTCTTCCTGAGGCTACCAAGCAGGAGCTACGAAGAGATCTACAGATTCCCCTTCCTTTTTTGGGGTTTGGAGGTGCCTAGATGAGGCCCAGCTGTGAAGCAATGCAAGCTGCTGTGGGGCCTTGGGCCTTCTCTTGGAAGTTCTGGGTCCGTTTGGCCCAGCTGCAGTTTGTTAGGTAATTTTCAGATTGCAAAGGGCCAGGGCATTCATATGCAAAAGCCTCTGCCACAGCCTGGGTGGGGCGGGGTCTCAGGGAATCAACAGGGTGGAGCAAGCAGCTATGGCTCATCCTCAGCCCTGCCCTAAGGGGCCCCGTGTCTCAGTGTCCCGGTAATTGCTGCAAGCACCTCTGAGGGAAAGCCGCCCTCAAGTTCCGAGTTCTGCCCGCTGCCAGACAGTCCAGTTTCTCCCTGTATAAGTCCTGGGTCCCCAGAGACTTCCCGGAACTGGAGTTCAGAGCATTCGGGAGCTTGTGACTCCCTCCTGATTCAAAAAGACAGCCGCGTCCTCATGTGCCAGCCCCTTTCCGCACGCTCGATCCTCCGTACCTCTGCACTTTACTTCCGCAGCTCCTCTGAGTCTCAGTGTGCTTTTCTCTTTCCTTCTAGTTGTAGAATTTCCACTCAGCCAGCCTTCTTGTGGTTCTGGATGATGTCTGTTTTGTCTTTTAGTTGTATTTTTGAAGTGGTTGTGCGAGGCAGCAATTTCCGGTGTTTACCTATGCCGCCATCTTGGTTTCTCCGCCATTTCTTTTCTGAATAACTAGAGGCCCAGTGCACAAATTTGTGCACCAGGGAGGTCCCTCAGCCTGGCCTGCAGGATCAGGCCGAAACCGGCTCTCTGATATCCCCCGAGGGGTCCCGGATTGTGAGAGGGCACAGGCCAGGCTGAGGGACCCCACCATTGCATGATCGGGGCTGGAGAGGGACGCGGGAGGTTGGCCAGCCAGTGAGGGACTGTTGGAGGGCTCCAGGGAGTGTCCGGCCTGTCTCGCTCAGTCCCGATCGGCCAGACCCCAGCAGCAAGCTAATCTACCAGTCGGAGCGTCTGCCCTTTGGTGGTCATTGCACATCATAGTGAGCGGTTGAGCGACCTTAGCATATCATTAGCATATTACACTTTGATTGGTTGAACAGACAACTGGACACCTAGCATATTAGGATTTTATTATACAGGATATTTTTTTAAAGAGTGGGCCACTTCTGCTCCGTTGTTGGCATGTTGGCCCTGGGACTAAAGGATCTTGGGTTTGATTCCGGCCAAGGGCATGGACCTTGGTTGCAGACTCAATCTCCAGCAGGATCGATCAGGGCTCGAGGGGGAAGGCAACCAGTCCATGTTGTTTCTCTTTTTGTGTCTCTCCCCCTCCCTTCCATTATCTCTAAAAAATCAATGAAAAAAATATCCTCCAGTGAGGTTTAACAACACTAAGAAAAAAGTGAGCCACTTCTGAGTGCCTGAGGACCTAATTAGTTTACTTGCAGTAAACACATCAAACACAATCTGTATCTTTTAGCAGTCCAAATGTTTCCTGGTGTTTCACACTCAGAGCAATCTCAAGCTTAACATCTAGCCTGGAGCAGAGGTAAATGGGTCAGATGTAGAAAGTTGATTTAAATTCGAGTTTAAGGTTCTTCTACAAATGCTGTTTTAAACAAGGTCATTGCTTAACTACAACAGTATGATAATGCAAAAATGACATCTACCATGGAAGGAAAATGCAGTGCTTTGAGAACCTGAAAAGCAGTTAAGTACAAGGCCTTGCATTTACTAGTACATTTCTGGGGTACCTGGACCTTTTGGAGGACTGATTTTTCTTATGCACAGGAGCAAATTGAATACGTCCTATGTGGCTTTATTCTACTTTCACCTCTGCAGTAAATGCCTTTTCTATGAAGAGCTCCTGGCTGATGGAGAATCAAAAGTTATCAGTATGTTGCTGGCATTTCTTAAGAGTATTAGTAGGAGTCCATAGTGACTTCAAAAGCCAGGCTACCTAGGGTGTAGTCAGGCCTTGAGGCAAGGTTCTACATTAATGTTGCTCAGTGCCCATAAAATTGTATCTCTGTTAGATTAGATAATATTAAATCTTAATGGCTGTTAAGCAAATAAATATGTGTAAGAAAATGACAATCCACATAATTATATAACTTTTTAAGCACCATTTACTACTCAAGAGTGAATAGATTTTCTTCTGCCTATGCCAGCGCAAACCAGTTGTTCTGGTGCAGTCCATGGGCGAAATTATCCTCTTTACTCTGAAAAGCTAATAAGGAACAAAGGGCACGAAACAGTAACCATCAGAGTGGATATGAGATTTGTTGGTCTTATATCTCTGCTGGTAACAATCTTACTTTGGTCTCAGGCTCCAGGTAGAAAATGAGAAGTCTCTGGGGTGAGCGGTAAGGGGTGAGGGGTGAGGGGTGGGTGAGGGAGGGTGGCGAGGGGTGTTGGGAGGAGTGGGGACGGGCAGGAGAAACGAGGTGACCAACGCTGGTAGGCCCCCCGCACCGCGGTCCCAGAGAGGGGCTTGGTCTCCGACAGAGACAAGCCTGCGGTTTCGCAGGAAGACATAGAAGACAGCCGGGTCAGGGGCCATAGGGCTCTGGCTGCGAGGTGCCGGCCGCAAATTTCGGCGCAAGGGACCGCGTGGTGGGCCGCGCTCCCGCTTTGGCGCGGGCTCCCAAAGCTGCCGGGGCGCGTGGCAGCAGCGGGCGGCGGGGGCGGGACCGCGAGCAGGACGGCTGGCAGCTTTCCAGGTCGGCGCACTAATATGGGCGCTGAGGCTTCGCGGCTCCAGCCTGACTGACGCCGGCTAGGGCCGGGGCTGGGGCCGCTGCCACCGCTGCAGCCGCAGATTTGGTCCCCACCTCCAGCGTCAGGGACAGCAGCCACGGGGCGCGCGCAGCTAGGCCGTGAGTGCTCGGGTGCTCGGAG
>NW_005871067.1:9084791-9114301 GCF_000147115.1 Myotis lucifugus | reverse complement strand
CAGAGGGGAGGGTGGCGAAGTCGGAAACAGATACCAGAGATTAAGTGACGCCAGAATTGTGATGGGAAGGAAGAGCGCGCGGGGCGGGGGGGGGGGGGGGGGGGGGGGGGGGGCATTGTTTATGAGCTGACAAGTCTTCCAGTTACTATTCCTTCCTCCTCCCACCCTTTACAGTGGTAATTTGAAATGATAGTTTAGAAATACTCTGTTGACATGTTTCTGGGCTAGAACTGGTACTCCTAAAAAATAACCTACAAATGATGTAAATCTAGTTTGGAATAAACTTGCATGTAAATTCTTTACCTAGTAATTCACAGATACACACCCTCAGAGCAACGTGGATTGCTTTTAATTAGTTCAATTTTACAAATACTGTTTCAGTGCCCTGCCTAATTTATCCGGTGATCTTTTGGAAATGTGGGTTAGCAAG
This sequence comes from Myotis lucifugus, assembly GCF_000147115.1. NCBI lineage: Eukaryota > Metazoa > Chordata > Mammalia > Chiroptera > Vespertilionidae > Myotis > Myotis lucifugus. The sequence continues at coordinate 9,113,871 of NW_005871067.1, read as the reverse complement.
AATAATAGAGGATAACTGTAAAGTCATAAGGCATTTAATAATGCTGTCTCCTTGGCCTTAAGCATTTGGGGCATCCTTCTGGGTGAGTGAAATGTTAATACTACAGGTTTCTGCCTCAGGATTCCTGTCGTTGTAAGGGAATGCCATTGGATGTTTACATTTTAAAATAGTGATCTATATTTAAACAAGAAGTAAAAGTAAAACCCAAACACATTCTCCTAACTCCAGATAGACAATTCAACATGTGAGCTTCCCTGTGCTTGTAGAAAACCATGAACAAGATTTTGGACCACTTTCAAGTTTGTGGTTATCCAAGAAGGACACTGCAGATATGGAAATGATGTAATAGTTTATAAATAAGAAGCACTTTACACATAATATGACATAAGTTTCAAATAATAAAAACAACTTTTAGTGATAATAATTGCCTTCATCCATGCCAAGTCAACTAGACACAACCAATTCCCATTTTTATGCTTGACTGGCTATCTTTGTCAGAAATGTTTTGTGCTTCAGCTCCCTGGTTTTGTAACCCGACAATCAAGGGGTCCTGGCTGCCTGTCACCACTTGAGCCAATTAAGCAGAGACAGGGTTGAATCATATATGAGCATTTATTCCAATAATGTGGGCAGTATGGGAGAGAGCAGGTCATCCACAAAAATCTGCTCTGACCTCCCTTGCCAGTTGGCTGGTTATATACACACGAGGGAGAAGATAGTTACATGCACCTGCGAGCTACAAATATAACATGGAAAGGGGAGGGTAGAGTCTGCAGTCCAGCCTTCAGGAGCTCAAAGTCTGATAACCAGGTGGCTAATCTTCTATGATGTTACAAACAGCTCAGCCTGTTTCTGGGACTCGAGAATGGTCAGCATTCCAGGGAAAAACTCCCAGAGGGGATCAGGGTCCAGGTGCAGCAACCAAATCAAAGCGTGTCCTGTCCTTGGTCTGTTCTCAAAATGTTATTTATTTTCTGAGTAATGGACCCATGGAGGTGTCTTATTTTTTACAGGCCTGTTTCATCCTCCAGTTTCCCAGGGTGTGTAAGAAAACTTATCTATAGTTAGTAAGGTGGATAATTATTAGACAACTATGGCTCTATTCTCATTACATGACCTTCCCCACGTTCAGTTTCAGGTTGTGTTTAAGAGAGTGCCAATATATTCTCGATCTGAGCAAACTCATTTTTTATCAGTACAGTGCTTTCTAAAAATCAAAGATAAAAACAAGTTTTAGGTTAAACCCTAAGTATTTTACAATTCTCACACCTTTGTCATCAATATTTTAAAGTCGGCATGAGCTATTTGACTCTTCTCTTCTTAAAATCTTTTTCTTTTATTTTTATATCTCCAGTTAATGAGTAATCAGATATTATTCATAGATGTCAACTATGCATCTCTAATTGCCCAAGACAAGGAATGGCAAAGAAGAGATTTGCTTTTTAATGAAACATTACCAAGAATATCTATAAGTAATAACTGGTAAACTTGTTTATCCTTTCTAATTGTGCAATCAGTTGGAGAAAAACGTGTCAAGAAATTATTTTATAAATATTATCTTTATATAGTTATGTGTTGCTATATAAGTTTACAAGAGTCGTATCCTCTTATTGGATTGATCCATTTATTTATGTGTAGTGATCTCTTTGTGTCTTTTATGGCCTTTGTTTTAAAGTCTATTTTGTCACATATATGGATTGCTTACCCCAATTTTTTTTTCCTTTTCTATTTGCATGGAATATTTTTTTCATCCCCCCAATTTCAGTCTGTGTGTAACTTTTGAACTGATGTGGGTCTCTTTTAAACAGCATAAATATGTGTCATGTTTGTTTTTTTAAATCTATTCAGCTATCTTATATCTTTTGAATGGAGCATTTAACCCATTTATATGTAAGGTTACTATTGATCAGTACTTATTTATTGCCATTTTATTCTTTATAGCTATGTTCCTCTCTTTACATATTTCTTCTTCTTTTAAAAGCAGGCCCTTTAACATTTTTTGTAATACTGGTTATGCCATAATGAATCTGTTTAGCCTTTTTTTGCAACGGGGGGCGGGGGTCAATTTTAAATGATAGTCTTGCTGGATAGAGTAGACTTTGTGGCAGTTCCTTGCTTTTCATCACTTTGAATATTTCATGCTAATCTGTTCTGCTAAGGTGTTTCTGTTGAGAAATCAGCTGACAGCATTATGTGGACTCCCTTGTATATAACTAACTGTCTCTCTCTCTCTAGCCATTTTAATTACAAGGTATCTTGTGCCGGGTTCTTTCCACATCTACTAGGGTTCAAGGAATCTGGAAAAGGGGCTGTGCATAAATGAATGAAGAGGCTAGAGAAGAAATATGAATTTGGAAGGCATTTTGGGGAAAGCCAGATGGAAACTTAGTTCTAGTGACTAAGCTCCCCAAATCTCCAGACCCCTAGCTTTTTATTAACACATTTTGCCCTATAGCAAAGCAGATGTACATATCAAAGGTAAGGTTTGGTAAACAGTAAAAGATTATCAGGTTGGGGGAACTGCCCTCAGCTGTCTGGCAGCAGGCAATAACATGCAGATCTTCAGCCCTGCTGAAGCCACAAGGTTCATCAACCTTTTGATGAACTTCTTGCATAATTATGACCTGCTGGAATTAGCCTCCAGCAGTCTTGGTGTGGGCCCTTTTGAGTTCATCTTGATTGAGACTCTCTGTGCTTCCTGAACTTGTGTGTCTTTTTCCTTTACCAGGTTAGGGGAGTTTTCAGCCATTATTTAATCTTCAAACAGGTTTTTTATACTTCACTCACTCTCTTTTTCTTCTTGGATCCCTATGATATAGATGTTATTATGCTTCATTTCCCAAAGGTCCCTTGGTCCTTCTTCATTTTTAAAATAATATTTTCTTTTAGATGCTTTGCTTGGGTGCTTGCAGTTATTGTGCCCTCTAAATCACTGATTCGATCCTCTGTTTCATCTAACCTGATGTTGATTCCTTCTAGTATATTCTTCATTTCAGATAATGTAGTCTTCATTTCTGGTTCTTTTTTATGGTTTTTATGTTCTTTGTAACGCTTGCTATCTCTTTAAATTCTCATTAAATCATTCATTCTTCCCCTAAGGCCCTTAAGCATCCTTATAACCATTGTTTTAAACTCTGCATATGGTATTCTGGTTGCATCCATTTCATTAAATACTTTTTATGGGGTAAGAGTTCTTTCTTTTTTAAAGCTGTATAGTGTTCCATTGTGTAGATGTACCAGGGTTTTTTAATCCACTCATCTGCTGATAGACACTTACGCTGTTTCCAGATCTTACCCATTATAAATTGTGCTGCTATGAACATAGGGGTGCATCTATTCTTTCCGATTGGTGTTTCAGATTTCTTGGGATATATTCCCAGAAGTGGGACCACTGGAAGTGTTCCTTCCTCTTTAATTTTTGGGATAATCTTGAGGAGGAGAAGTTTTAGTTCTTCTTTGGATGTTTCCTAAAACTCCCCTGTGAAGCTGTCTGGACCAGGGCTTTGGTTGCTGCAAGTGTTTTTATTACTGCTTCAATTTCATCCATAGTTATTGGCCTATTCAGGTTTTCTGATTCTTCCTGATTGAGTTTTGGAAGCTTGTATTTTTCTAGGAATATGTCCATTTCATCTAGGTTGTTTTTTTTTTTGTTGTTGTTGGAATAGAGTCATTCATAGTAATGGTTTACGATCCTTTGTATTTCTGTGGGGTCGTTTGTTACTTGACCTCTTTAGTTTCAATTTATTTCGGAGTCTTCTTTCTTTGTTTCCTGGTGAGTGTGGCTATAGAGGTTCATCAAACTTGTTTATTCTTTCGAAGGACCAGCTCTCTACAAGGATTTATTGATCTTTTGTATCGGTTTTTGGTCTCTATGTCATTTTTTAAAATTATTATTTTATTCTTTATTCTTTATTGATAAAGGTATTACATATGTGTCCTTATTATCCCCCCCCTTACCTTTCTGCTCCTTCCCTTACCTCCCTAGTGTCTGTGTCTATTGGTTATGCTTATATGCATGCATACAAGTCTTTTGGTTGATCTCTCCCCCTTCCTCCCACCCTCCCCTGCCTTCCCTCTGAGGTTTGATGGTCTGATTGATGCTTCTCAGTCTTTGGATCTGTTTTTGTTCATCAGATTATGTTGTTCATTATATTCTACAAATAAGTGAGATTATGTGATATTTATATTTCTCTGACTGACTTATTTCGCTTAGCATAATGCTCTCCAGGTCCATCCATGCTGTTGTGAATGGTAAGAGTTCCTTCCTTTTTACAGCAGCGTAGTATTCCATTGTGTAGATGTACCACAGTTTTTTAGTCCACTCATCTGCTGATGGGCACTTAGGCTGTTTCTAAATCTTAGCTATGGTGAATTGTGCTGCTATGACTGGATCAAATGGGAGTTCCATTATTAGTTTTTTGAGGAAACTCCATATGCGCCACTGGGAGAACATTCTGCATTCCCACCAGCAGTGCAGGAGGGTTCCTTTTTCTCCGCATCCTCGCCAGCACTTGTCATTTGTTGATTTGTTGATGATAGCCATTCTGACAGGTGTGAGATGGTAACTCATTGTCGTTTTGATTTGCATCTCTCGGATAATTAGTGACTGAGCATGTTTTCATATGTCTATTGGCCTTCTGTATGTCCTCTTTCTAAAAGTATCTATGTAGTCCATTGCCCATTTTTTGATTGGATTGTTTATCTTCCTTTTAAGTTGTACGAGTTCCCTGTAAATGTTGGAGATTAAACCCTTATCAGAGATAACATTGGCAAATGTGTTCTTCCATGCAGTAGGCTCTCTTGTTGTTTTGTTGATGGTTTTCTTTGCTGTGCAGAAGCTTTTTATTTTGATGTGGTCCCATTTGTTTATTTTCTCTTTAGTTTCCATTGCCCTAGGAGCTGCTATCGTGAAGATATTGCTTCAGCATATGTCTGAGATTTTGCTGCCTGTGGATTCTTCTAAGATTTTTATGGTTTCCCGTCTTACGTTTAAGTCCTTTATCCATTTTGAGTTTATTTTTGTGTATGGTGCAAGTTGGTGGTCTAGTTTCATTTTTTTGCATGTATCTGTCCAATTTTCCCAACACCACTTATTGAAGCGAATGTCTTGACTCCACTGTACGCCCTTGCCTCCTTTGTCAAATATTAATTGAACATAATGGCTTGGGTCAATTTCTGGGTTCTCTATTCTGTGCCATTGGTCTGTATGTCTGTTCTTGTGTCAGTACCAGGCTGTTTTGAGAAGAGTGGCTTTATAATATAGCTTGATATCTGGTATTGAGATCCCTCCTACTTTGTTCTTCTTTCTCAGGATTGCTGCAGCTATTCGGGGTCTTTTTTTATTCCAGATGAATTTTTGGAGAGTTCATTATAGGTCTGTGAAATATACCATTGGTATTTTAATGGGGAGTGCATGGAATCTATAGATTGCTTTGGGTAGTATGGACATTTTAATGATGTTGATTCTACCAATCCGTGAACACGGTATGTTCTTCCATCTGTTTATGTCTTCCTCTATGTCTTTTTTCAGTGTCTTGTAGTTTTCCAAATACAGGTCTCTTACCTCCTTAGTTAAGTTTTTTCCTAGGTATCTTAATTATTTTGGTGCAATGGTAAATGGGATTATTTTTTTAAATCTCTCTTTCTGTAATTTCACTATTGGTGTATACAAATGCCATAGATTTCTGGGCGTTAATTTTGTATCCTGCTCCATTGCCGAATGCGTTTATTAAATCTAATAATTTTTTTATGGAGTCTTTAGGGTTTTCTATGTACAGTATCATGTCATCTGAGAATAATGACAGTTTTACGTCTTCTTTTCCAATTTGGGTATCTTTTATTTCTTCTTGTCTAATCACTATGGCTAGCACTTCCAGTACTGTGTCAAACAGGAGTTGTGAAAGTGGGCATCCCTGTCTTGTTCCTGTTCTTAGGTGAAATGGTTTTAGTTTCTGCCCATTGAGTATGATGTTGGCTGCAGGTTTGTCATATAAGGCAAACCTATTATTATGTTGAGGTATGATCCCTCTATTCCCACTTTGCTGAGGATTTTTATCAAGAAAGGGTGTTGGATTTTGTCAAATGCTTTTTCTGCATCAATTGATATAACTATGTGATTTTTATCTCTCAGTTGGTTTATGTGATGTATCACGTTTACTGATTTGTGGAGATTGTACCATCCTTACATCCCGGGATAAATCCTACTTGGTCATGGTGTATGATCTTTCTAATGTAATGCTGGATCCGATTTGCTAGAATTTTGTTGAGGATTTTGGCATCTATGTTCATGAGGGATATTGACCTGTAATACTTTTTCTTTGTGTTGTCTTTATCTGGTTTGGAAATTCGGGTAATGCTGGCTTCATTGAATGAGCTTGGGAAGTATTCCTTCCTCTTTAATTTTTTGGAATAGTCTGAGGAGGATAGGTTTTAGTTCTTCTTTGAATGTTTGGTAAAACTTCCCTGTGAAGCCATTTGACCCTGGGCTTTTGTTTGCTGGAAGCTTTCCAGGGTGTTCTTTATGGCCTGCCACTATATTCTTCTTCATTTCCTCTTGATTCTTACTCATGTTGGTGTATTTCTCATTCAACTCCTTATAATTCACATTAAGTTGCATATAATCTTATTCAGACAGTTGAGCATCCTTATAAGCATTACTCTGAATTCTTTCTCTGACAAATTACTCACCTCCATTTCATTTAGTTCCTTTTCTGGTGATTCTTCCTTTTCTTTCCTTAAAGGTTGTTTCTTTGTCTCCACATTTTTGCTGTCCCTTTGCATTTTTTTCTGTGTAATGTGAATTCCTGTTTCTTTCTGGCCCTGGGCAACCTGAATGAGGTCCAAGAGGTTGAATCCCCTAGTGATCCAGTGATCAGGGACTCCTTAGCTTAGAGGCTGAGTCTTACTTGAGTCTCAAGCCTTCATTGTCTCTGCTCTGAGTTGTATTCCATTCCCCCATGAATCTTGTCCCTCGGGTGTCTGCTGCAGATGCTTGGGGTTGGTGGAGTGCATTCACAGTTCCTCTGGTGTGTGACAACCTGTGAGGTCCCAGAGCCCTCTGGCATGCAATTCACTATGAGGCCCCATCACCCATGTCAGGGTGGTGCACAAGATCCCTCTGGTGTGCACTTACTGGCCACAGTCTGGGGGCCAGGGTGCAATGGTGCAATGTCTCTCTGGCATGCACACTCAGTGTGGGACCAGGGGTAGGGTGGGAAGTGTGGGGGTGAAGGGGTATGGTGCAAAAGGGCCCTCTGGCATGCACTCACAGTGGGTGGTCCTGGTGCTTGTGCGGGATGGCGGGAGGTCTCTCTGGTGTGCACTCACTGTGCACGATTGGGAGCCTGAAGTGAGGTAGGGTGCCACTCATGCAGGGGGCTTGTTGGGGGTCCCTTGCTAGTATGGCTGGCCAGCAGTTTATGTGTGGGTTTGGGGTGGTGTCCGGAGCCATTCTGGGTGTTGCTGTGACTGTGCTCCTAGCCTCTGTTGCTCCCCTCTTCAAGATGGCATGGTCTCCATGCCAGAGCTGTGCTGGCCTGGGAGTATCTGTGGCAGTAGCAGGGGCTCCCCATCCAAGAAATTCTGATCCACCAGCCCCTGAGACTCCTGTGAGATCTAACTGTCCCTCACTCACTCCCCACACACACACGTCCACACACTCCCCTCTCACTTTTTTACTCACTGACCCTCTCTCCCTCACTGCTGCCCTGCTGGCCACCATGTTGGGATCCTCTAAGATGCTGTTCACTGCTTGTGACTGTGTCTGCTGGACCTGGGTGTGCTTGGAAAGGGCCAATTTGTCTATAAAGGTTGGTGTCTTCCAGCTTAGAGCTGTGGGCAGATCTGTAAAAGGACCAAGGCTTTCTGAATTCTGCCTCCACCTGTCAGCTACTCCCTCTCCCCCTGAGGTTGTCTCATCTTCCTCAAGAGCCTTCCAAAGGAAGACTGTAGAGTGGGCCCAGGTTGGCCATGAACCACAGTCACTTTCACTGGTTGCAGGCTCGATTGGGCGGGGCAACTGGGATTAGGAAGGCACAACCAGTTGGTCCCATACTTGGGGATCACAACATTCAGTGATGGGAAAGTGGCTCTACTCCAGAGCCAAACCACTCAGTCTCTGTGGAGTCTCAACTCTAGTTCCCCCTGGAGGGGCTCACTGCAAGTTCAAGTTGAGTGCAGCCAGCTCTCCCCTTTGTAGGAGCCCAGCCATTCTGGGCTCAGGGCTGATCAAGAGTCTCCTATTTGGGGATGATGCCAGCCCAGCCCACAGGAGGGGGCTAAGAACTTTGTCTGTATCCCAGACCATAGTCTCTGAGGGACTCATACTTTGAATATCTTAGCTTTAAGTTGCTCTCCCTTCCCCCCATGGAATTGAGCCCAGGGGGTTGGGATATCTGGGATTTGGCAGGGCTGATTTGGCCTGTTAGGAATGGTGCCTGCAAACCTGTAGGTGAGATTGGGGCACTTCTTCTCTTTCCCAGAGTAGTGCTGGGTGAATTCACAGAGAAGATAAGAGTGACATCTCCCCACTCCCTGCTGACAATGTAGCCACACAACTCAGAACCCATTTATTTTGTTCCTGGACAAAGTCTTTCCTGGAAGATATGCTCTAAAGGTCCCAGCTCTGCCCAGCACTCTGGTCTCCCTGCACCACTAAACTCACCAGGATGGGACCAGCCAAGTGTGTCAACAAGTGACAGGGGCAGGAGTGCTGGCTGTGTGCTCAAGGTAGGGAAAAGTAGCCCTCTTTCCAAAGCCACACAGTTTAGTTACTGTGGGTCTCCACCAAAAGCCTCCCCAGAAAGAGGACCTTGAAAGTCACTGCTGGGTGCAGCCAGCAGATCCATCTACAGGACCTGAGTATGGCAGAGTGGCTTTGCCAGCAGTTGGGAGCCAGGCAGTGCACTCCCCAGGCTGGTGCTGCAACAATAGGAGTGCTTGTCCCTGGGATGGTGGCATCTGGGTCTCCCAGGCAGACTGAATCCCCATTTCACCACTAGATGCTTTGTGATCCCCCTTTCCCGTTCCTGTTGCTCTGAGTTGGGGATCCTTGCATGAGCTTGAGACCTCATGCTCCTGAGTGGAGACAGTTTTGCAGCCATGATGTCTCTCTGGCTTCTCAGCTGCCACCATCCCTGGGCACAGGGGCTAGCCCTTTCTGTGTCTCCGCCCCTCTTACCAGTCTCTATGTGGCTTCTTGTGTAAATCCTTGGTTATAATACTTCAGTTTAGCTAGTCTTCAGTTGGTTATTCAGGTTGATTGCTCTATAATTTAACTGTAAATTCTATTTGGGGCTCGGAGCAGGTGAGTGTAGTTTCTACCTACTGTGCAGCCATCTTAGAATCTATCTGTTCCATTAGTCATTTCTACCTAAGGTTTGAAAACTAGTGTAGGACATATATCAGGTTGTGGAATTACTAGATCTTATGATTTTCAAATTTCAGTTTCACATGATGATGGCAAATTGCTTCCAAATCTACCTATTTTTGTTAATCATTTTCTTATCTACTCTTGATATTTCAGGCAAAATAAGTTCTCAACAAGAAGTCTATTAACTTAGTCATTCAAATAAGGACATTAATGATTTTCACTTATGTTCTAACTAGAGGCCTGGTGCACAAATTTGTGCATGGATAGGGTCCAGCCAGCTGGTTCCACCCCCGATTGGGGGAGCAATTGGGGGCAGGGCCGGCCGGGGAGAGGGGCCGAGGGTGGTTGACCAGCTGGCCCTGCCCCCTGGTCGAACTCCTGGACAAGGGGACAATTTGCATATTAGCCTTTTATTATATTGGATTTTGCAACTAAAATTTTTAGCTAGCTAAAGTGCCAGGATTTCTAGAAGACTGGAGAACACTGACTTGTCCTATATTCTGTTAGTGATCTTGCATTGGAATGTCTTCATATATTTTGCTTAAAAATACCTCTTGCTGCCCTAGCCAGTTTGGTTCAGTGGATAGAGCATCGGCCTGAGGGCTAAAGATTCCAGGTTCAATTCCATTAAGGGCACATACCTTTGTTGTAGGCTCAATCCCTGGCCCTGGTCGGGGTGTGTGGGGAGGCAACCGATTGATGTGTCTCTTTCACATGGATGTTTCTCTGTCTCTCCCTCTCCCTTCCACTCTATCTAAAAATCAATGGAAAAATATCCTCGGGTGAGGATTAACGAAAAGAAAGTACATCTTGCTTATTATTCTGTTTGCTTTGCTATTCAAGTGTGCAACTATTGACCTTCCTCAGTTGTAGCTTCATGCTTGATTATTTTAAAAGTTAAACATCACTGAGAAATTATCTGCTAAGTAAACCTAAACCTAATGAGAAAACAACTGTGTTGTTCCTAGTATCATATGACATTTCATTCTTAAAAGACTGGAATTTTTATGGACAGTCATTATGTCAATTTTAAAGCTCAGAAGGTTGTTTAAGTATTTAAGCAGGCTGTTTGATGGAAAGTTTTGGTTGATTTTGTCAAAACGTGGCTTTTTGTAGACCCAGCCTTACAATCTAGAGCTTCATAATAAGAACTTAGTTTAACTAGTTTGTAGGTTGAGAATGTCTTTCCTGATATTTTCCTTACACTTGCTAGGGTAGTGCTTCTGTATGCTGTTGCATTTCTTCTTGGCTTTCACTGTGTTTAATGACGCCTTAACATGTAAAAACCGTAGGGGCTGGGAGGAGGGGGGCAAGAAGGGGTTGGGAGATAGCTGTAATACTATCAACAATAAAAAATACAGTGGGGCCTTCACTTACAAGTTTAATTCGTTCCATGACGGAGCTCGTAATTCAAATTACTCATATGTCAAATCATAAAGTGAACGAGTGAGACACATGATGCTGGGCTGATGTTGTGGCGTTCACTGTGACGTTCGCTGCGCCAACTAGCGGTGGGGTATCTGAAGCTGGCTCGTAACCCAAATTTTAGCTGGCAACTCAAAGCAAAAAATCGGCCAAGAGATGGCTCGTATCTCGAAAAACTCGTTAGTCGGGACACTCGTAAGTCAAGGCCCCACTGTATATTTAAAAAAACAACAACAAAAAACAAACAAACAAAAAATACATCTACAAATCTCCTTGTTAGTCTAGATTCAGTGACCAAACCTACATAGGAAGAATTTTTGTTCTGCCCAATGACTGATTTCATTATTCATGGATATCCTCCTGGCTAATGGACAATCAACCATAACCTTGTAAGGCACTTACTTTCCCAGATGGCTCCAACATGAGGTAAACTTCCCTTCAGTTTAATCTTTCAAGTCAGTGGTGCAATAGAGCCTAGTCACCCACTAATACCATTTGGTATGTATTTCAAAGAGAGTATCATCATCACTGATAAATATATTCCCAGCTTGGTTTGACACTGTCATTCTTCTGAATGTGTGTTTTTCTGGATTGAGAATGTACAGAGCTCATTACAATGTTTGAGCTCGCTTTTATTCCTATACAGATTTGGTTTTGGTTTTGTTTTCTTTTTAGTTTCTGTAATTCTTTCTCCACAGTGAGAATCCACACTGGAGGTCTAAAGAAGCACTATTTGAAAGTAGGAAAGCAGAGTAGCAGTACACAGATGCCACATGGAGTGGAAGGAGTAGATGAATTTATAGTGTAGAAATATTAATACTCTAATTGGTGTCATTTGTTCACTTACACTATATCTACATTATCAGAGAGTTACACCTGGAGAAAAATGTAAAAAATTGAAGCAGCTCACGATCCTGCCCCAGAGTCCATCCAGCTTTGGTCTAAAGAACAGGGAGACTGACTTTTGGGTGCCAATTACAGACTGGGTCTCATAGGGCCTGGTACAATGAGAAAAATTCATTGCTGCTAGGCTGACCGAGACTTTTAGACTCTGTGATGATATCACTCTGTTGCCACCTTTGTTTAAAATAAGAATAAAACAAAGTAAAAAATACCCCCCAAATATTCATTATTGTGTTTTTAAGACTAAATATTTTGAAGCAGTTTAATGGCATTTTGTTCATTTTTAGCACACAACATAGCACCCAACACTTGGTGGAAACTCAATAAATATGTTGACTGAATAAAAGAAAGGATGAAAATGTTGAGAATTAATTCAGACTGGTTTCACAGAGGATATTTTAGTGGCTTTTTAGAAGTAATCACTACTCCTTCTAGTATACGCTCAAGTGAAGATAGTTAAAATGTTTTTAGTCATACTTGGCAGATGGCCATTCTTCTGAATATTTGCATTTCTCAGAGGGCCAAAGTGGGAAAGAGGACAAGTGAAAGGTTACTGGGTTTACCATAATTACAGGCTGGAGTTATTGAAATTAATAAATTTTTAAGTAAACCCTATATATATTATTTGTGTGCTGACATATGAAAAGTTCTGAATGACAAATAGGTAAAATTTCAAAATATGTTTTGTCCTCCTGTGGTGTGGTTGTTTGTGATGCACTGTTATTGCTATGCCACCAGCTAATTCCAATTATGGACTGAACAGCATTTATTTATTTATTTATTTATTTATTTATTTATTTATTGCATATGAATCTATGTATGTGTTGGAGGGGGTACTCATTTATCTTGCTCCTAAACTTTTATTAGGGTTAAAAAATGACATCCAACCTGTCCTGAGGCGACTTTACAACAATGATAAAATGGAAATAAACCTCATTGCCCACAAAATAAATCTTAAAACATCTCTTATTAAAAGAGAGAACTACCTTTTTCCTAATTTTGATCTAAACTATTCTGTGTGGATATTATCTGATGTTTAGAATACAGCTTATCTGTTTTCTGATGACATACTAGGAATATTTTTTAAAAGTGGTTTATTGACTACATCCGTAAAATAATACTGTGTTGCTCACAAAAAAACTGGAACAGTTGTAAAATTCTTAAAGTTTTAAGATATTTGGTGTTTTTATAAAATATATTTAGTGATTTCAGAGAAGAAGGGAGAGGGATAGAGAGACAGAAACATCAATGATTGGTAGGCTGCCTCCTGCACGCCCAAAAGTGGGGATCGAGCCCGAAACCCGGGCATGTGCCCTGACCAGTATTGAACCCGTAACCTCCTGGTTCATAGGTCAATGCTCAACCACTGAGCCATGCCAGCCAGGCAAGATATTTGTTTTTTGATGGGCAATGAGTTTATAAGATAAAGTGTCCCCAAACTAATTTTATTTGTGTTGAAGTTTGCTAACTATGGTGGTCTATCGTGCCCAATGAAACATTTAGATAAGAGGGCCAGAATACATTTTGAAACAAGTTAGAATTTTATTTTAGAAGTGAGATTTCTTAATTCTACCAAAGAGTCTAGATTGTTTATGATTAAAGAATTAGATGTGCCTTTAAAATCAAAATTTAAAGTTTAGCAATTAACTCTATCAACTGTGACATCAATTACGGGGTAAATATTTATTGAATAATTATTTTTGAAACAGCTATATGTGATTCAGATTTTTGTAAATTTAATGATACTTTTACATTTATTATGATTCATTTTATAAGATAAATAATCTCTCCCAAATTTATATTTATGGGAAACCCAGATTTTTACAGGCCAGAATTGCTTAGAGTAAAGATGCCTTGAGTTGCATAGGATCTGGTTGCTAAGCTACAGAAAGTTTGATTTTTTTTTTTTAGGCCAAATCTTTTTCACTAGTGTATAAATAATTCAGTGAAAATAGATTTCTAAGGATCTTCAATTTGTAATTGATAAATCATTCATACTGAAATAGTTGGCCTTGATTCTTATTATCCTTGAGAATATTGAAAGTTTATCAACATATTAAGAGTTACAAATATAGGAGAAAAGAATGAAAGAAATGTACTGTCAGTAATGTGATAATATACACTTGTGCATACATGAAATTTCAATCAAAGCACTAATACAGACAATAAAGTGCATTATAATTTTTTTCTTCGTTATTTTTTTTTTAATCTTTATTGTTCAGATTATTACAGTTGTTCCTCTTTTTTCCCCCATAGCTTCCCCCCCCACCTGGTTCCCACCCCCCTCTGCCCTTAACCCCCCCCCACTGTCCTCATCCATACATGTACGACTTTTGTCCAGTCTCTTCCCGCACCCCCGACACCCCTTTCCCCCCGAGAATTCTCAGTCCACTTCCTTTCTAGGCCCCTGATTCTATTATATTCACCAGTTTATTCTGTTCATCAGATTTTTTATTCACTTGATTTTTAGATTCACTTGTTGATAGATATGTATTTGTTGTTCATAATTTTTATCTTTACCTTTTTCTTCTTCCTCCTCTTCTTAAAGAATACCTTTCAGCATTTCATATAATACTGGCTTGGTTGTGATGAACTCCTTTAGCTTTTTCTTATCTGTGAAGCTCTTTATCTGACCTTCAATTCTGAATGATAGCTTTGCTGGGTAAAGTAATCTTGGTTGTAGCTTCTTGCTATTCATCACTTTGAATATTTCTTGCCACTCCCTTCTGGCCTGCAAAGTTTCTGTTGAGAAATCAGCTGACAGTTGTATGGGTACTCCCTTGTAGGTAACTAACTGTTTTTCTCTTGCTGCTTTTAAGATTCTCTCTTTGTCTTTTGCTCTTGGCATTTTAATTATGATGTGTCTTGGTGTGGTCCTCTTTGGATTCCTTTTGTTTGGGGTTCACTGCACTTCCTGGACTTGTAAGTCTATTTCTTTCACCAGGTAGGAGAAGTTTTCTGTCATTATTTCTCCAAATAGGTTTTCAATATCTTGCTCTCTCTCTTCTTCTGGCACCCCCATAATTTGGATGTTGGTACGCTTGAAGTTGTCCCAGAGCTCCTTACACTATCTTCATATTTTTTTATTCTTTTTTCTTTTTGTTTTTCTGGTTGGGTGATTTTTGCTTCTTCGTATTTCAAATCTTTGACTTGATTCCTGCGATCCTCTAATCTGCTGTTGGAACTCTGTATAATATTCTTTATTTCAGTCAGTGTATGCTTAATTTATAGATGGTCCTTGTTCATATCCTCGAGGGTCTCACTAGACTTATTGAGGTTCTCACTAAATTTATCGGCGGTTTCTAGAAAATTCTTGAAAAACCTTATAACCGTGGTTTTGAACACTATATCCTGTAGTTTGGTTTCCTCCATTTCTGTCATTTGTGACCTGTTTCTTTGTCTCCGCATTTTTTAGGCTTCCCTGTGTTGATAGAGTGGCTTTCTGTGCTAGGTGTCCTATAGAGCCCAGTGGCTCAGCCTCCCCAATTACCTGCGGTGGACACTCTTGGTGCACCCCTTTGTGGGCTGTGTGCACAGTCTTGTTGTAGTTAAGCCTTGATTGTAGTTGGTATCACAGGGAAGAATTGACCTCCAGGCCAATTGACTGTGAGAATCAGCTGTGTCTACAGTGGGAGAACTTCTGTGCTGGAGACACCCTTATGGGGCAAGACTTGCTTCAGTGGGGCTTTAGTGCTCACTGAGTCTGCCCCCTGAGTGTGTCCCTTATGGATCTGAGGAGTTGTAATCTGGATGGTCTCACTCTGACCACTGGGCACACTGGCACTTGGATCTCTAAGGAGGTGCTAATTTAGCCTCTGCCTGAGGCTACCCAGCAGGAGCTATGGCGAGATCTGCAGATTCCTCTTCTTTTTTTGGGATTTGGAGGTGCCCAGTTGAGGCCAAGCTGTGAAGCAATGCAAGCTGCTGTGGGGCCTTGGGCCTTCTTTTGGAAGTTCTGGGTCTGTCTGGCCCAGCTGCAGTTTGTTAGGTAATTTTCATATTGCAAAGGGCCAGGTCATTCATATGCAAAAACCTCTGCACACAGCTTGGGTGTGGTGGGGTCTCAGGTAATCAACAGGGCGGAGCAAACAGCTATGGCTGATCCTCAGTCCTGCCCTAAGAGGTCCTGGGTCTCAGTGTCCCTCGGTAATCGCTGCAAGCACCTCTGAGAGAAAGCCGCCCTCGAGTTCCGACCAATGCCAGACAGTCCAGTTTCTCCCCGTATGAGTCTGGGTCCCCAGAGACTTGCCCAGAACTGGAGTAAGGGCCATCGGGAGCTTGTGTCTCCCTCCTGATTGAAAAAGACAACTGCGTCCTCAGTTGCCAGCCCTTTCTGCGCGTGCCTCCGTACTTCTGCACTTTACTTCCGCACCTCCTCTGAGTCTCAGTGTGCTTTTCTCTTTCCTTCTAGTTGTATAATTTCCACTCAGCCAGCCTTCTTGTGGTTCTGGATGATGTCTGTTTTGTCTTTTAGTTGTATTTTTGAAGTGGTTGTGCGAGGCAGCAATTTCCGGTGTTTACCTATGCCGCCATCTTGGTTTCTCTCAAAGTGCATTATAATTTGATTTAAATTAAGAATAGGCACTAGAGTTTACTTTGTTGCAAACCTGTTTGGGTTTCACTATGAGTTAAAGGTCTTTTTAAAATTTATTATCTAGTTTGTCTGCTGAGTTCTGACTATGTAATTAAAGTTTTAGGACAAATAACAGCTCCTGATGAATGGGTTGTCTCTATAAGATATTTGCTCTCTAAGTGGGAATGTAAGATTTACCTTGAGAGTGAAAAAACATTTGAGAGTAAACCAGACTACTTTCTTAACAGATACTGGAAATCCAGTATGCCTGTAGTTTTAACAAGAGCAGTGGGCACCTTAGAAAGACTAATATATGGTGTTGCCTCAAAATGTGTTGAGGAAGGGTGGGAAAAAAATAAATCTTTGTTAATAAAAAGTTTATGTAGAAAGAAATTAGAGAATGTATTCCCCTCCCTCCCCCCTTTTTTTGCATTTTTTCTCTCAGTTTTTTATTGTGATCTTTGACTCTGGAGATATTTTTCAGTTCATACTAAAAGTATAGAAGCAACAGTCTTCCACCCTTCTCTCTCACCACTATTCCCTTTCCAAAAGCAACTGATGTTGTCAGTTTCTTGTGCATCCTTTCAGAGTTATGAAAGTATTTATCTCCACCCTCTTCCTTTAAAGGGTTCAAAAGACAAATTAATCACTTCTTTCTGTAAAGAACACATAAATACTCTATATTACCATTTCAGAATTTCTTTTGACTTCCAAGTACTGAATAGCATGCTCATCACCAAAAATATGTAGAAGTGTTACTTTTTTACCTACTTTAGGGCACTGCCTACGTTAATAAGAATGTGACCAACTTACAGTTTGAGAGTTTATTGTAGTGATTTTTTGCAACTATTAGGTAAGTGCCCAAGTACCTGCTTCTTTGCCCAGCTCTGGTTACCTCTTTGTGTTATCAAGAGAACAAGAGCCCAATGGTAAAGGGCCCAGGTTTTAAACTGAGCCACGAGCAATCCTCCTTTTCAGAGAGTAGAGACCTATGTTTTCTGATGCTCCTCAGAGTGGGACTCAATGGCTTTGTTGTCATTCATGTTGACTGACTGGTCCTGCAGGAGCTTGCCTTCTGTTTTCTATCCAGTATTTCAGAAGACTCCTGCTTTCCCACTCTCTCCCTACTTCCTATATTTTCTTTGTTCCTCAAAGCTCTGACCACTCTCCCTCCCAGTCTAATTCAAATTTCATCAAGATAGAATCTTTCAGATTCTTATCTTCCTGTGATCAGATGGACAAACCTACCTGTATCTGCCCTCATTCTCTCCTCTTCCTTATTATGGTCTCCCCTTCCTCTTTCTATCTTTTGCAACATAAAGCTCCCCTGATTAATTCCTCTTTATCTGTAAGTTGTTCTCTAGACACCCCCATCTTAAGACAATAAAGCTGAACAACACTCCACTGACCCACCTTCCCCAGCAGCTTCTGCCCCTGTTGGCCTCCCATGTCTCACCTGTACTTTACAGCTGAGGGAGAATGGAGGGAGTGTGAGGCCTGAAGGCCAGACTGCAGGGGGTTCAGGCACATCTGTGGACCTCTGGTCTAGCAGATGTATAGGGGCAGAGAGTGGAGGCAGGTCTGGAGCCACTTTTCTCTCTGCTCCCAGGGAGACTGACTGAGGGTGGGCCCCATGAAGGAGGGTGTTGAGGGCAAAGTGAAGGGAAAATGGAGAGGAAAACAGGAGCAAGACCAAAAATGGGGTTTGTGAGCCAACATATATCCCAGCCTCATGGACACTCCTCCAAACAAAAACCCACTTCTCCCTTTGGCCATCATTCCTACCTGCTCCCCCTTCCCCATGGATACACGAGGGCTGCAGCATCATTTGTGGAGGCCATACCTCGCCAGACTTCTTCAGGGACCAGATGATATCCTGCAAGGCCCTCAGCAGCGGCTTCACCTGGTACTGGATGCCATGTTTGGCACAGAGATTTCACCAGGGGGGCAACCTTGTGGAAGTTGTGCCAGGGCATAATGGGGAAGAGGTGGTGCTTGATTTGGAAGTTGAGGTGCCCGCTGAACAAGTCGTTGAAGGACTACTCCACATTATAGGTGGCTGCCAGTTGGTTGCTGAACCAGTCCTGGTAGGGCTTTTGGTCATTCTCCATGAGGATGTGATTCATCTGCTTGACCCACACAAACCAGTGGCTCTCCAGGAACCTGATGAAGTTGAAGAAAAGGATGGCTCCCAGGACACCATAGAAAGGAATGTAGGTGAAGAAGAAATGAGTATAGTAGCTGATGGCCCAGGCCAAATCCACCCAGTCTTTGCAGACTGTTGTGGTCATAATGATCTGGTACTAGAAGTACTGTATTTTTCCGTGTATAAGACACTAATTTTTTTCTAAAATCGTTAGACTGAAAATCGAGGAGCATCTTATACATGGAAGTCAGCTGAGGAGGGAGCCGTGGGTGCGTAGCTGCCCATACCTTGTCAAACAGGCTTTCTCCAATCACAAACCTTATTGTTACTGATGTTAGCTGATGCCGTAATTGGAGGTGAAGGTGGAGAGTGCACAGATTCAACAGGGACCGGAGCGTTCTGAGCCCATAAGATGTCAAAAAATAAAAAGGTAAATACCGGTAAGCGATTGTCTTACTCTGCAAAATTCAAACTGAATGTAATCAGCTATGCAAAAGAGCATGGAAATTGAGCTGCAGAGAGACAATTTGGACCTCCTCCCACTAAGTATGATCAGACAGTGGAGAAAACAGGAAGAACAACTCCTTAAGATGCCAAAAAAGAAGAAGGCTTTTAGAGGAAACCAGCAAAATGGGAAAACTTGGAGCAGAGGCTTAAGACTTGGATTGTGGAGCAGCGCCAGAGTGGCTTATGTGTGTCACCCAAGCTTATTCAATGTCAGGCAAGAATGTTTGCAAGTGAAATGAACATTGTTGATTTCATAGGAAAGGCGAAATGGTGCTTCAATTTCATGAGAAGAGAAGGATTGGCCATGAGAACATGAACGAAGTTAGCTCAGAAAATGCCACTCCTATGTCATACAACTTAGGAAAAAATATGATTTTGAACCAAGTCATATTGCAAACTTGGATGAGATGCCTCTCAATTTTGATGTTCCTGCCAACAGAACTGTTGTTGTGAAAGTAATCAAAAGAGGCAATCAAAACAAGTGGCCATGAAAAGACACACTATACTGCTGTGCTTTCATGCTGTACAGATGGTACTAAACTGCCTCCAATGCTTATTTTTAAGAGGAAAACATATCCTAAAGAGATAATAATACCACCTGGCATTATTGTGCAAGTTCAAGAGAAGGGATGGATGAATGAAGACATTATGGCCATTTGGTTTGCAAAGGTTTGGTCCAGAAGACCTGGGGGCTCTTAAAGAAGCCAGCTCTACTTGTCTGTGATCAGTTCTGAGCACATTTAACAGAAAAGACAAACAGATTTTGCAAACACACCTAGCAGTTATTCTGGTGGACTTACAGGTCAGCTACAGTCACTAAATGTTTTAACCAAAAGGCTATTTAAAGCCCCGATGAGAGAAGAATGGAGTAGATGCAAAAAGCAGATGATAACTTGACACCGACAGGAAGAGTGAAAAAAACAACCATTACCGAGGTCTGCAATTGGGTCCTAAACACATGGTATGGTGTCAAATGAGAGTGATTGTGAAGTCCTTCAAGAAATGTGGAATCAGCAATGCCATTGAAAACCTGAGGATGATCTCACATATGTAGACAGTGACTCAGAAGACAGCAGTGATAAAATAAAAGTTGAAGAAATTGATTTGTCTGGGACTAATAGTGATGAAGAAGAGAGCAGTGATGCAACAGAGGCTGAATAAAGTGATATTCTGTATAATATCATAGTACTAGTATATAAACATGACCTGTCTTTATAGCTACAAATTTCTGCCTTAACACTGTTTTTGCCGCATCACTTAAGTTTTGGTATGTTGTATTTTTTTCATTCATCTCTAAGATTTTTAAATTTTCCTTGTGATTTCTTTTCTGATCTGATCATAGTTTAAGAATACGTTGTTTAATTTCCTCAAATTTGTGAATTTTCCAGTTTTATTTCTGTTGTTGATTTCTAACTTCATCCTATTTTGGTCAGAGATAATACTTTGTATGAAATATGCCATTTTAAGTCTGTTGAGACTGACTTTTGTGGTGTAGCTTATGGTTTACCCCAGAAAATGTTCTATGTGCACTGGAGAAGAATGTGTATGCTGTTGTTGTTTGGTAGAGTGTTCTGTGCATGTTTGTTAGGAATAATTGGTTTATTGTGTTGCTTGATATATTTGTTTCCTTACTTATCTTCTGTCTGAATGTTCTGTACATTATTTACAATGGGGTGTTGAAACTCCAATGCTTATTTTAGCATTGTCTCTTTCTATCTTCAGTTCTGTCAGTTTTGCTTCATATATTTTGTTAGTCTACCATTAGGTATGTAAATGTTTATAATCATTATAACTTCTTTCTGTGTTGAGGCTTTTAGTATTACATAATGTCGTCTTTATTTCTTGTAACCTTTCTTATTTAAAGTCTATTTTATCTGATATTAGCATAATAACTTCTGTTCTCTTTTGGTTGCTGTTTGCATGGAATAACTTTTTGTACACTTTCATTTTCAATCTGTCTTTGGATCAAAAGTGAGTCACTTGTAGGCAAAATGTAGTTGAATCACGTGTTTTTAATCTACTATGCCAATCTCTATTTTGGTTGGAGAGTTTAATCCATTTATGCTTAAAGTAATGATAAAGAGGGACTTCTGCCATTTTACTTTTTGTTTTATGTATACCTGATACCTTTTGTTCCTCATTTTCTGCATGACTGCCATATTGTGTTTTCTAGGTGGGAAGAGACATTCCTGGTGCTTTATACTCTGCAGTCTTCCTAGAGTTCTCTAGCAATCAATTTAGTCTGTTATAATATTCAGCTACTCCTTTTAGTTTCTTCAGCTTGTTCCCCTTCTCTCTTTTACTTTACCCTTTTCCTGTTTCTTCTAATTCAGTGAGGTTCTAAAAACACTTTGGAGCTAACAGGTTCTTTTAAGAATTTGACAAGAGGTTAAGATGGCAGCTGGCAGGATGGTAGTGAGGGAGAGAGTGTGAATATATTTCACAGACCTAGAACAAACTCTCCAAAAATTCATCTGGAATAAAAAAAGAAATTGACCCAAGCCATTATGCTCAATTAATATTTGACAAAGGAGGCAAGTGCATACAATGGAGTCAAGACAGTCTCTTCAAAAAATGGTGTTGGGAAAATTGTACAGGTACATGCAAAAAAAAATGAATGTAGACTTACACCATACACAAAAATAAACTCAAAATCGATAAAGGACTTAAATGTAAGATGGGAAACCATAAAAATCTTAGAAGAATCCACAGGCAGCAACATATCAGACATTTGTTGTAGCAATATTTTTACTGATACAGCTCCTAGAACAGTTGAAACCAAGGAGAAAATAAACAAATGGGACTACATCAAAATAAACAGTTTCTGCACAGCAAAAGGAACCATCAACCAAACAACAAGAAAGCTCACTGCATGGGAGAACATCTTTTTCCAATCTTATATTTGATAAGGGTCTAATCTCCCAAATTCATAGGGAAGTCATACATCTTAACAAAAGGAAGATAAACAATTCAATCAAAAAATGGACAAAGGACTTAAATAGACACTTTTTGAAAGTGGACATACAGAAGGCCAAGAGGCATATGAAAACATGCTCAAAGTCACTAATCATCTGAGAGATGTTAAATCAAAACGACAATGAGGTACGATCTCACACCTGTCAAAAGGGCAATCATCAACAAATCAACAAACAACAAGTGCTGGTGAGGATGTGGAGAAAAAGGAACCCTCATGCACTGCTGGTGGGAATGCAGACTGGTGAAGCCACTGTGGAAGACAGTATGGACTTTCCTCAAAAAATTAAAAATGGAACTCCCATTTGACCTAGTGATCCCACTTCTAGGAATAGAAATCAGAAACACCAATTAGAAAGGATATATGCACCTCTATGTTCATAGCAGAACAATTTACAATAGCTAAGATTTGGAAACAGCCTAAGTGCCCATCAGCAGATCAGTGGTTTAAAAAACTGTGGTACATCTACATAATGGAATACTATCCTGCTGTAAAAAAGAAAGAACTCTTACCATTCACAACAGCGTGGATAGACCTGGAGAGCACTGTGCTAAGTGAAATAAGCCCATGGGAGAAATTTAAATATCACATGATCTCACTCATTTGTGGAATACAATGAACAACATAAACTGATGAACAAAAATAGATTCAGTGACAGAGAAGCATCAAACAGACCTCAGAGGGAAGGCAGGGGATGGGGGGTGGTCAGAGATTAAAGGATTTATATGCATACATTTAAGCATAACCAATGGACACAGACACTAGGGGGGTGAGGGCTTGTGCTGGGGGGTGGGAGTGGCCAAGGAAAGGTCAATAGAGGGAAAAGGAGACATATGTAATACTTTAAACAATAAAGAATTTTAAAATAAATAAAAGTAACAGAAAAAAAGAATTTGAAGAAAAATACCTATGGCTGTCTCCCTAGAAAAATCTATATACACAATCACCCTAACTAAGCAGACAATTCAAAGGTCCATAGAGGCCCTGAAAACCCACATGGCCCTCTTGAATACAGCCCATATTATAAAAATGCATCTCTACCATCATCCTTTGGCACTCTGGGCAGAAGATATCTACCATTAACAAGATACTGACTAGGAGACTGGTGAATGGAAACTTTCTTCTCAGAGATTTGTAGGTTATCTCTGAACATAGCTTAAAAAGCCTCTTTCCCGGAATATGAACTCATGATACCATTCCATGTTTATTCAATTAATTGCATGCCACTAACTTTGAACGTGTATGAGGTAGTTATTTATACCTTACAATATAAGCTTGTGATTCCCTCTAATTTGTAACACATAGGTATAACAGACTAGTTTTTAAGTGAGGACAATTTAAATTAATAAAATATATACATCTATATGTGTGTATGTTAAGCCTGGTTTCTCTTTAAGAAATCAGTACAGTAATAAGACATGATATATACATATGCCAATATTGATAATAAGTCAACTATCTTCTAGATGGATCTGTTTATACACTTAAATAGCACTTATTGTTGTATTAATTACTGCTGACAAAAAGTGTTATAAAAGTCATCAAGAAAGCAGTATTCTTTTAAGGAAATTAAGTATTCCATTGGCAAGTGTGTTCAAGTTCTAAATTTGGTTAGTAAACTCTTAAAGAAGGGACACCAAGGTATATTTATGCTGCTCATGGATTAGAGGGTCAAAACTGATAAAGTTGAAAATTTAAAAACAAAACAATAATGAAACAATGATGTTCTGTCATGGTGAATGTTTCTGGAATGGGACCTTCCAGAATGGATGAGTGCTACCTGACCCCTGGACTAATTGTTGTGTACAGCTTGGTAGGTGATGTAGGCTTTTCTTAGCCACATTGACCAAGAAGCAGTACTCAGGGATCATTCACAGGTTCTAACTGTCCAGTGCTTAGGCATGGTCACTGAGCAACCAACAACATACCCATTTTAAATAGTATCTTTTGAATTTTATTTTCATATCATATCATATAGTAACATTGACATATTTTTTATCCAAAAATGATGTTTTTTGAAAAAAATAGTGAGAAGAATGTTATTGTTTTCTATCTTTGCAAATCTCTTTAATGGCTGATTTGATGGATAACACTTGGATTCTCATACTCACTTTTGCATACAGTCTGTTGTGATATGTTGTTTGAGTTGAAGTACATGAGAAAATCTAATGACTCAGATATGTAGTTGAGAAAGAGAGGACCTTGTAACTCCCATGAAAGGGACTCTGGGACTCAAGGGGTCCTTGAGTCACACTTTGAGAACCACTGTCCTATAAAGTAGTTTGGAAGAACATATGAGTGGTGAGATTATTAGTGATCCTACTTGTTTCCTTTTTCACTTATATATTCCACAACAGAGGTGGATTACTTGTTCAAATTATAAATGAGCAAGGAGGAAGCATGAGTATGTTGAGGAAAGATTTTGGAGGCCCTAGAGACCGAGGCAGAAAAGTTTATATTTTGGAAACCAAAAAGCAACTGTAATTTCTTAAGCAGTCAAATGACCTATTAAAATTGTATTTAGCCCTGGCTGGGTGGCTCAGTTGTTGGAGCATTGTCCTGTACACCAAAAGATTGCGAGTTCCATTCCAGGTCAGGTTCAATCCCTGGTCAGGGCACATATGGGAGGCAGCCACTCCATGTTTTTTTCTCTCACATTGGTGTGTGTGTGTGTGTTTCCCTCTCTCTCCCTTCCTCTCTCTAAAAATTAATAAACATATCCTCAGGTGAGGATTAAAAATTGTATTTGGGAAAAAATGGCTGGAATTAGAAGAGAGAAGCTACTTTATAGCTTGTCTCAGTAATATAGGTGAGTAGTGAGGTGGGCTATGCCTCAGATATTGGTGTAAATGAAGAGAAATTTTCAACATTTGCAAAAACAGATCCAGAGACGGAGAAGCATCTATCAGACCGTCAAACTCAGAGGGAAAGCAGGGAAGGGTGCGGGGGAGGGGGAGAGATCAACCAAAGGACTTGTATGCATGCATATAAGCATAACCAATGGACACAGACACTAGGGGGCTGAGGGCATGAGCGGGGGGGAGCAATAGGGGGATAAGGACACATATGTAATACCTTAATAAAGAAAAAAATAATAAATAGAATACTAAATGGAAGAAAAGAGTTAATAAAATGTACATTGCCACAAAAACAATTTTTCATAGAAATTTTGAATGCAGAAATACCAAAACTTGGATATCTATATATATAAAACCCTAATATGCAAATAGAATGGTGGAACAACCAAACAACGGAACAACCGAACAACTGGTTGCTATGACCACCAGGGGACGTGTGCAGAAATGGCATGCATCTGCAGCAGGTGGCAGAGCGCAGAACATGGCAGGCATCAGCCTTGGCAGGATGGTGGAGCAGGTGAGCGGGGGCGCCAGACCAAGATGGGCGCCGGTCGCTGGCATCAGGGCGAGCCTCTAGTGGTTACTGAAAATTCTTTGCTCCCATGTGCCGAGGTCCTGATGGGTGCTTGCACCTCCTGCCGGTGCTGAAGTTGCCACTCGCACCCACTGCCAGTGCCCTGCCGGTGCTGAAGTTGCCACTCGCACCCACTGCCAGTGCCAAAGCCGCTGTTCGCACCCACTGTCGGCAATGGCCCCACTCACTGCTGGTACCTGGCACAGGCTCCGGCCGGCAGCCAGCAGCTGGGGAAGGAAGGCCCTGGCCAACAGCTGGAAGGCCCTGATCAGCCCTGATTTCCGGCCAGGCCTAGGGACCCTACCCATGTGCAAATTTCGTGCAACAGGCCTCTAGTAGGGAATAAAGGAGAGGAGAGAGTTAAGATGACTGAGTTTTCAAGTCTAAAACATTTGAAGAATTTCTCCCTTATGTTGAACTTTAACCTTTTCTGAAAATTATTCTTAAGTTAACTGAAGTCTTGTCTTATTTTTCAGAGTTTGCCAGTCCTTTCTAGGGCTTAGGAGAATGTCAACATGCTTCCCAACCTGAATTTGTCACAATGACTACCAGAAGAAAAGGAAGATCTATGACATCCCCAGAGAGTTACTTGCTGCTTACTTCTCTTAAGCCCTGCAGGCACTGAAGGGCTGTCTGTCCAGTTCCTGTTTTCACCGGACACCTGCAGTCAACCTCTTATGCACTCCAGCACCCCCATCAGCTCTCTCTTCTCCTTCACCAGTCCAGCAGTGAAGAGACTGCTAGGCTGGAAGCAAGGAGATGAAGAGGAAAAGTGGGCAGAGAAGGCAGTAGACTCTTTAGTGAAGAAGCTAAAGAAGAAGAAAGGAGCCATGGATGAGCTGGAGAGGGCTCTCAGCTGTCCAGGGCAGCCCAGCAAATGTGTTACGATTCCTCGATCCTTGGACGGGCGGCTGCAGGTGTCCCACCGCAAGGGTTTGCCTCACGTTATTTATTGCCGAGTGTGGCGTTGGCCTGATCTGCAATCTCACCATGAGCTGAAGCCCCTGGAATGCTGTGAGTTCCCATTTGGCTCCAAGCAGAAAGAGGTGTGCATTAACCCCTATCACTACTGCCGTGTGGAGACATCAGGTGAGTTTTCTTCACGATATCATGGTGTATTTTAAAAGTTAAAGAGGTGTGTCCCAGTTGATGGAGAGTTATGGGGCATAAGCAATACAAGGACCACCCCAATCACCAAAAAAGGAGATGGGGGAGGTTCAATTTTGAGGAACTAATCCACAGTTTTGTAGTCACAAAAATCTAGAATTTTCATTTCAGCATATATGTCAACTCTGTGATTTTGAAAATGCAGTTTTATGTTTTGGAGTCATCATCATCATGTTCCTCTCTCTATATTTCTTCTTCTTCTTAAAGCAGTTCCTTTAACATTATTTGCAATACTGGTTCAATACTGATTTGGTGATAATGAGCTCCTTTAGCCTTCTTTGTTTGTTTGTTTGTTGTTGTTTTTTTGGTCTGGGAAGTTCTTTAATTTTCCTTCAATTTTAAATGATAGGATTGCTGAATAGAGTGGTCTTGGTTTCACGTCCTTGTTTTTCATTACTTCATCCAATTCTTTCTGGCTGAAGTATTTCTGTTGAGAAATCAGCTGACAGCCTTTTGGACTCCCTTGTAAGTAACTAACTGTGCCTCTCTTGCTGCTTTTAAGATTCTCTCTTTGTAACCTTTGCCATTTTAATTATGATGTGTCTTGGTGTGGGCCTCTTTGGGTTCATCTTGTTTTTCCTTCAGCAGTTTTCTGCCATTATTTCTTCAAACGGTTTCTCTATTCCTTCCTTGCTCACTTTCTGATACTACTATGATTCAGATGTTGTTATGGTTCACATTGTCCTAAAGTTCCCTTAAAAAAACAAGCAATCAGAGCAGCTAAAAGAAAATGCACATTCATCTATTTATTTTTTTTTTTTGAGGGCAAGGACTCTGTCTTTTTTTTTTCTTAAAGTATTACAAAGAGTATTACAAATGTCTCCTTTTTTCTCCCCCTTGACATTCCCCCGGCTTCCCCCACCCCCCAGTGTCTTGTGTCCATTAGTTATTCTCATATGCATGCATATAAGTCTTTCGGTTGATCTCCTACTCCCCCCAACCCTCCCCAGGGTTCCCACTGTAGTTTGACATTCTGCTCAATGCTGCTCTGCCTCTGTATCCATTTTTGTTCATCAGTCTATAATGTCTCTTATTATCCATAAATGAGTGAGTTCATGTGGTATTTTTCTCAGCTTCCCAGGGGCCGTCTCAGTCTCACAGGGGCCATCTCAGCCTCACAGGGGCCATCCCCGCCTCACAGGGGCCGTCCCAGCCTCACCGGGGCCGTTTCAACCTCACCGGGGCCGATTCAACCTCACCGGGGCCGTTTCGATTTTGGATTTCGTTTTCTACCAAGTGCACAGACTGCCTGTCTGCCATCACTCAGCATCCCATGTGATACTGGATCTGGTGGGCCTGCCTGTGCGTTTGCTGGTACAGCGGTTCCACGTTGCCGGCCCAGCCGTGTCCGGCTCCGGCTTCCTCTGAACCTGATTCTGCTTCTTTATTGTGTCCCTTATGTATGCGAGGAGTTGAAATCTGCATTCTGCTGGGCTGGGCTGCAAAAACGTTGGTGGTTCTCTTTGTTTCACTAGCACAGCTTGGTTGAGGATGTAATTTGAGTAGGGCGGGGTCCCCGGGAATCACCAGGGCGAGGCCAAGGGCAAATGGCATTCTCCGAGACTCCTCGCCTCTCCGCGACTCCGTGTCTCGAGTCCCCGAGTGCTGAGTGCCGGCGAGCAGCTCCGTGAGACAGCCACTCTCGCTCTCTGGGTCATTGCAAGGCCGCTTCTCCCGTAGGGGTCTGGGAGCTTAGCATCCCGCCCCAACCACGCTCAGTGGATTTGATAGTCCGCCTCCCCTTCTGGTTGAAAAAAACTGCGCATCCAGTTGCAGCCAGCCTGGCGCACGATTCCGTACCTCCGTTCTTGGAGCCTCTGCACAACCTACTCAGTCTCAATGCTCTTCTTTCTTTCCTTCCAGTTGTAGAGCTTCCACTGGGCCAGCTTTCCCATGGTTCTGAATGACAGCTGTTTCTTTTATAGTTGGTAGTTTCAATGTTGTTGTGGGAGACAGCACACACAGGTCTGTACCTTACGCCACCATCTTGGTTCTCTCAATGCACATTCTTTTAAATTCATTTTCTTTTAGATGCTCTGATTGCTTGGGTTTTTTTTTCTACATTATCTTCCAAATCACTGATTCAATTCTCTGCTTCATTCAACCTACTTTTTTATTGTTGTTGTTGTTAATCCTCACCTGAGGATACGTTTTCCATTGCTTTTTAGAAGGAGTGGAAGGAAGGGAGGGAAGGAGAGAGAGCGAGAGAGAAACATCGATGTGAGAGAGACACATTGATTGGCTGCCTCCTGCACTCCTCCTGACTGGAAATGGGGAGCGAACACACAACCCAGGTAGTGCCCTTAACTGGGACTCGTACGCTCAACCCTTTGGTGAGCAGTCCAATTCCCTAATCACTGAGCAACACAGGCCATGGCCAACCTATTTTTTATTTTATTCCTTCTAGTGTATTCTTGATATCAGATGTATTCTTTATTTCCGACTGCTTCTTTTTTATACTTAAAAAAACTTTATTGTTGAGAGTATTACAAATGTCCCTCTTTTTTCCCTCCATTGCCCCCCTCCACCCACCCTGCCCCACCCCAGGCCTTCTCCACCCTATTGTCTGTCTATAGGTAATGT
>NW_005871067.1:9081840-9084097 GCF_000147115.1 Myotis lucifugus | reverse complement strand
GTACGGAGCCCCAACCTCCCTGATGGGCCCTGCTCTGTGCGTGACAGGGGACAGCGCCCCAACCCCCTGATCGGCCCTGCTCTGTGCATGACAGGGGGTGGCGCCACAACCTCCCCATCGACCCTGCCTTGAGTGTGACAGGGGGCGGTGCCCCAACCCCCCAATCAGCCATACCCTGAGCATGACTGGGGGTGGCATCGCAACCTCCCGATCCACCCTGCTCTGTGCATGACAGGGGGTGGCGCCCCAACTCCCCAATCGGCCCTGCTCTGAGCTCGACCAGGGGCTGTACCTATTGATTGGGCCTGCCCTCTGCCACCCGGAAGCGGGCCTAAGCCAGCAGGTTGTTATCTCCCGAGGGGCCCCAGACTGTGAGAGGGCACAAGTGGGGCTAAGGGACACCAACCCCCGCTGGTGCACAAATTTTTGTGCACCGGGCCTCTAGTAATACATAAAAGAAAATTCAGAGGCTTATTGTGCAGGTCACTTTTTCATAGTGATGTTGAGTGTTTATTCTCTAACTAGAGGCCCGGTGCACAAATTCATGCACAGGTGGGGTCCCTTGGGGTAACCTGCAGGGATTGGACCCCAGCTTGTGCCCCCAGCCTTGCAGCCCTGCAGCCCTGCCTGGCACCCTGCCATCGCCTGGTGCTGCCCCCTCACCTGCTCCACCATCCCGCCTGTGGGACGATTGATCGGGGCCAGGCCTTCCCCCCTCTCCACCCTCCCCCACCCCCGGCTCCCTCAGTGCCTGGAAGCCGGGTGGCGGCCCTGCCACCTGCTGGTCACCATCTGCAGGGCGATTGGTGGGGCGATCAGGCCCCCACTCACACCTGCCTTGGCCTGGTCCCCACTCAAACCCACTTTGGCCTGGTGCCGCCTGCTAAGCTGCCCCACCATCCCGCCGTGGTTCTGTTCTCATCAGGGCCCATCAGGGCTGGCAGCACCTCCACTGCCACCCGCTGCCAGCGCTGTGTCACCAATGCCCACCATGTTCCTTGCTGCACCCTGGTGGTCAGCGCAATCATAGCGAGCAGTTGAACTCCTGGTCAAACAATTTGCATATTAGGCTTTTATTATATAGGATGTCATAGGTAGTATATACAAATATGGCTTTTAAAGGGGGAAGGAATCATTTGTTTCTCTGCTACTCTTACCTGTTGTGGTTTAGTTTCCAACTTTCAATTCACCTGTTTTAGTTTGTATTCTGCATGTAGAAGTGAGAATTATTACTTGTTAAGAAAGAGATAAATGTATTATGGTAGGTAAATGGTAGATTTTGTAATTGATATTATTGTCTATTTACTTGAAAATATTTGCTTTTCATGAAAGTTTGTATCAATACTTGCAGGTGGTAAGAAATCGATAGTGTGATTAAAAACAAGAGATACTCCATCCATCTTCAGGAACAACCTCTTTTAATCATTCTTGGTTAGTTCTTATTCTACTTCCCTGTATTATTACTAAAAATTATGGAGGTAACTCTATATAATGTGCTTATACATTGGTTTCCAAAATTTATCACCTTAAGATAATTTCATTGATTCTAATATAAAAGATGAGGATTTAGTAATTTACATTGCCTTCTTTCTCCCTCTTCTCGATTCTCAATATTTATATTTTAGTTTATAGTTATGTTATTTTTTTTGGCAATTCTATTGGTTTCCATTGTGGGATTTGAAGATCAGAATTATTTTCACAAGTCTTCCTAAAACTAAGTCTTAGTGAGTCCACAAAGAACCCCCACACTTCTCCCAAAGCTTCTAAATAGCGATTCCTTATCTAAAAGTGGCTGCCAGTTTTATCTGGAAAGGCCCACAAACCAAGCATCAGTAGAATAGGAATACTTTTTGTGTCTTGTTGCCTGGAGTAAGGCTGGTGGGTTAGGAAACTACTTTCTTTGTACCTTTGGCCAGATCTGATCTCACGCTTGATAAGAGCTGTGAGCCCCCAACCAGCCTCAGTGGCTTGGTTTGCCTGGATAGGCTTCTCCAGAACTCAGGAGAAGCCAAGATGCTTGAGTTTCCACCTAATCTTGCTGAGGCTTTATCCAGAACATGCATTTGTTGTGTTTTCTCTCAAGGAAGATCTCTAACTGGATCTCATCCCTTTTATTTTTATTGAAAGTTATGTCAGTGTGTGTGTGTGTAATCAAAAGTCGGATGCACATCTATATATATAAAACCTAAGCGACCATTGCAACCGAACAGATGACTGAAAGGCTGTGTTGGGCAACCAGGCTGGCGGCGGGGGGGGG
>NW_005871067.1:9077817-9081651 GCF_000147115.1 Myotis lucifugus | reverse complement strand
GGGCAGTTGGGGGCTACTAGGCCAGCAGGGGGGGCATTTGGGGGTGACCTGGCCAGCAGGGGGGCAGTTAGGGGCAATCAGGCAGGCAGGCAGGTGAGCAGTTAGGAGTCAGTGGTCCCAGATTGTGAGAGGGATGTCCGACTGCCGGTTTAGGCCCATACTGGTTGGGCCTAAACCGGCAGTCAGACATCCCCTGAGGGTCCCGGATTGGAGAGGGTGCAGGACCCCCTCCCCGCCATGCACGAATTTCATGCACCGGGCCTCTAGTAGGTTGATAAATTACCAGATTTTTGGTTTTGTTTTTTAGTTATAATTTCTAGTCTCTGATATTATATGCATGGAGCCTTTTTGTTGGGTGCTTTTGCAAAACTGATGCTGATAATCACAACATGAAGCAAGTCTTCCCAGTATATGGGCATGTTTCCTGTATAGATTACCAAGTTGACTCTAGTAAAAACAAAAAAAGAAAAAAGATACCACTCTAAAGCCAGACAGTAAACAGAGGATTTCAACCAATCATAGTCCATCATGCCACCTTTATAACATGGAATTAAACAACAGAAGCTGCCAGAAGCCTGATGACTTATATTTGAAATTCACAGAGCACCTCACTATCCATCCTCCTTCAAACCAGCCACATACTCAGTGTGGCATTGTAACTCCCTAAACTAATGAGCTATTCCAAAGAATTATTGCTGATGTTGATAGCATTCCAAATAGAAAAGCTGGCTTGTACCTTGGAGGAAAACCGTTAGTAATGGACAGTTTCATCATAATGGTGAAGACAATGTGTTT
Organism: Myotis lucifugus; assembly: GCF_000147115.1. NCBI lineage: Eukaryota > Metazoa > Chordata > Mammalia > Chiroptera > Vespertilionidae > Myotis > Myotis lucifugus. The sequence continues at coordinate 9,080,856 of NW_005871067.1, read as the reverse complement.
TGCTCTCTTCAGCCCACTGTTATTATAAATAAGTATTCTCCTCATAAGTTCCTAGGCCGATAGGAATGTAAAGGTTAAGCAGACGATTTCCCCTATCTGAGGGGGCAATCTGGGGGAACCCAATAATTATGTTGTTTTGTGATGGAGATGCTCTGAAGTTGTGTCTGTTGCTAATACATTTTGCATTAAAATCTAAGTTTGGATAGCAAAAAGAAAAAAAATAATTATTTTCCCTTAGAAAAGCCTGGTCCGTTGTCTTATGGCATCTAGCATTGGTGATGGGAAGTCATAAGTCAGTTTGAGCTTCATTTCTTTGTAGGTGACTTGGAGGTGATCTTCTGGGAACGTTTAGAATATTCCACTTGTCTAGATGTTTGAAATTCAATATGGTATAACTAGGTTTAGATTTGTTTTTATTCATTGGGATGTGCACTCTGGTTCTCTTCAATCTGATGACATGGATTCTTCTATAGTTCTGGAAAATTTTCTTTGGCTATTTCTTTGATCACTTCTTTTTTCTATTTTCTCTGCTTCTCTGTTTGCATTTACATTGGTCATAGGTTGTACCTCAATGACACTTATGGAATATCTTCTTTTTCTGTTGGGCATTGTGACACTTTAGAAGTCAATAGGAGCCATGAATGCCTGGACAGTGCGTGACCTTGAGAATTGCATCAATGCCTAAGCTTTTGTACAGAATCAGGTTCAAGAAAACTCATGTTCTTTTTAAAGTGTGTAACCCAGAAGGGAAATGCTAAATGAACAGGCTTTATTTATAAGTTCTCTATTGCTGCTTACCTTTTATAAGTTATCTATTGCTGCTTAACTTTTTGCTTATTCACTTATATTATTACTCACTGTTTATCTTTTACAAAAGAACTTTTAGGGGCCTTTAAATCTTTCTGGTAAGACCAGGTAGAATGTTTTTACTTTAGCAGCACTACTGAGCTAAAATTTAGGTTGGTTACCTAAATAATTCAACATGGTCTCTGAGGGAAAAATATTTTGTACATCACTTATTATTTTATTGCAAGCAATAAAAACCTATTCTTCCTTAAACAGACAAACAAACACTTTATTGTCAGAATAAAAGGAAGACATGAACAATCAAATCTCCAGAAGACCAAGTAGTAGGACAGGTTTGCTAATTTCTGTGGTAGGAATAAATAGGTAGTTTCTCTTTAGAATGCTGACCTCACAATGATTCTCCTCTAAACTATTTGTTAATTGTTACATTCTGTTTTAAGATTCAAGCTTCAAGGAGAGAAACTATTGGTTTAGCTTGATTCACAAGTTCACTTTTTGGGAAAAGATGGGTCTACAATTAACAACTCACAATGAGCACTAAGAATGGTGAAACAGTACTTCCCAAAGGAAAAACAGAACTTTATCATAAAAAAATGGACAAAAACAGCAAGTGTCCACTCTGTTTTGTGCCGATGAGCCAATGATCAATTCTAACCCACTGGTTTCTTTCTCATGCTAGTGCTGCCGCCTGTATTGGTGCCAAGACACAGCGAATATAACCCCCAGCTGAGCCTTCTGGCCAAGTTCCGCAGTGCCTCCCTCCACAGTGAGCCACTCATGCCGCACAACGCCACCTATCCTGACTCTTTCCAGCAGCCTCCATGCTCTGCATTCCCTCCCTCATCAGGGCAAGCATTCTCACAGTCCCCGTGCACAGCCAGCTACCCTCACTCCCCAGGAAGCCCTTCAGAGCCAGAAAGCCCCTATCAACACTCAGGTCAGTAAAAGCTGCCGGTCTATGTGGTATACAATTCAACACATTTATGGTGTGAGCATCATAGTTTTTAATCACTGTAACTCATGTTCATGTAGAGTTTTACAGTTCACATGGCAATCTCTTGTGTGCTCTTGGGCCCTGCCCAGCCTCTAAGATGATCAGTACTATATCCATTTTGGAGCAGTTATCCTGGAGCTACAACATGCCTTTGCTCTGGTTTTTGGTCCTAATCCTTTGGAAGCTCTCAGAAATTAAATGGACTTGAACAGCATCCTTTGGAATTTTGAGGTGTTTTGTTTGTTTGTTCGTTTTGTTTTTGTTTTCTAAAGCCAGTAGCAATAAGCTTATAAAGACTTCTCTAAGCTGATCAGAAAGAGCTGGCCAGAGGGCAGGCAGTATGAGTGCCTCTTTCAACAATCAAAGGGAGTCTCCCCTAAAAAGATGTGTAGGGCAGAGCGAGGCCCCAGTTCCAGGCAGTGCATTCTCCCTTTTTGCTATGGGAAGTAAGCACAGCATCTGAAGCACTGACCTAGTCAATTGATATTTGCTGAATTTAAAAAACATGTAGAAGGGAGAGGGAAAACCAAACCCATTGTGATAATTGCATGTACTATCACACCTGTAAAGTAGGTTTAAGTTAGACAATGAAAAAAAGATTTTATGTACCTCAAGAGTGTGAGAAAATATCCTGAGCTAACAAGTTCCTATAGGCACGCATAAATGCATTTGGTGCCAGATGTTGTGATCTGCCTCATTCATTTCTTCATATATTCCTTTATTTAACAGATATTTATGGAACTCATACTATATGAAAGCATTGCCTTCGGGTGCCAAAAGTAAAATTAAAAGATTAATAAAAATTATCCCCGTCCTCAAAAAATTCATAAAATGTGGGAAGGTAAAGAAGTTGCCTCTTCCCCTTAGAGTTATTCCTTTCTTCCTTTTACTCCCTCAAGCAGTACACCTACTATTTTACATATACATCTACCATTTAAATTCATCACATCTACTACTGTACATCTATAAATGTATATTTTATCTTTTATACTAGAGGCCCGGTGCACAAAAATTTGTGCACTGGGGGGGGGCGGGGGTCCCTCAGCCCAGCCTGTGCCCTCTCACAGTCTGGGACCCCTCGGGGGATGACCATCTGCTGGCTGAGGCCTGCTCCCCAGGGGATTGGGCCTAAGCTGGCAATCAGACATTCCTCTGGCAGCCCGGGAGCCCTCGGGGGATGTCCACTTACCAGCAGGGAGCAGACCCAAGCTGCAGTCGGACATCCTTAGTGCTGCTGA
>NW_005871067.1:9022354-9077717 GCF_000147115.1 Myotis lucifugus | reverse complement strand
TAAACACTCTGTGACACAGGCATTACAGGCAAGGAAATGGACAATCAGAAAGACTATAGGACTTACCAAAAGTTACTTACCTAATACTGAGTGCTGGAATTCAAAATTTCTTGTTCTAATATTAAAGACTAGAGACCCGGTGCACAAAAATTTGTGCACTCAGGGGGGGGCGGTCCTCAGCCCAGCCTGTGCCCTCTCGCAGTCTGGGATCCCTCAGGGGATGACCACCTGCTGGCTTAGGCCCGCTCCCCGGGGGATTGGGCCTAAGATGACAATCAGACATCCCTCTGGCAGCCTGGAAGCCCTCGGGGGATGTCCACTTGCCAGCGGGGAGCAGGCCTAAACTGCAGTCGGACATCCTTAGCGCTGCTGAGGAGGCAGGAGAGGCTCCCACCACCACCGCTGTACTGGCAGCCATCAGCCTGGCTTGTGGCTGAGCAGAGCTCCTCCCATGTGAGAGTGCCTGACACCAGAGGCAGCTCCTGCATTGAGCGTCTGCCCCCTGGTGGTCAGTGTGTGTCATAGTGAACAGTCATTCCAAGTCTTCTGCTGTTAGGGTCAGTTTGCATATTACCCTTTACTATATAGGATAGAGGCCTGGTGCACGGGTGGGGGCCGGCTGGTTTGCCCTGAATGGTGTCCCGGATCAGGGTGGGGGTCCCGCTGGGGTGCCTGGCCAGCCTGGGTGAGGGGCTGATGGCTGTTTTCAGGCTGCCCGCACCCTCTTCAGGGTGGGGGTCCCCACTGGGGTGCCTGGCCAGCCTGAATGAGGGGCTGATGGCTGTTTTCAGGCTGGCCACACCCCCTTCAGGGTGGGGGTCCCCACTGAGGTGCCTGGCCAGCCTGGATGAGGGGCTGAGGGCTGTTTTCAGGCTGGCCACACCCCCTTTAGGGTGGGGGTCCCCACTGGGGTGCCTGGCCAGTCTGGATGAGGGGCTGAGGGCTGTTTTCAGGCAGGCCAAGCCTGCAACTGAAGCTCCCAGTCTCTCCTTTTTTTCTTTTTTTATTTTATTCTGGGATTTATTTACCTTCTGTAATTGAAACTTTGTTTCGGCTCCAGCTCCGAGGCCAGCTGGCTGAAAGCAGGTATTTGGAGTTTGTTTAGCTTCTATAATTGAAACATTGTTGCTTAGAGTGTAGGTTAGAGCCTGGCTAAGGCAGGTGGGGAACTTGGCTTCCTCCATCGCCGGGGCAACCAAGCCTCATGTTCGCTTCAGGTGTGTGGCTGCCGGCCGCCATCTTGGTTGGCAGTTAATTTGCATATCACCCTGATTAGCCAATGGGAAGCGTAGCGGAGGTATGGTTAATTACCATGTTTGTCTATTATTAGATAGTATGTTTAGCATAGAGCCTAAAATGCAGAAGTTGCTCAATAGTTGATTACATAGGCATTTGGACCTTGGGAGTAGAGCTTCTGGGTCATAGATCCAGATTCTATTGAGTCAGTAAGTAATGACTGAGCCTGCTTAAGTACCAGGCACTGTGTTAGTGCTAGAGGTGCAATGATTGATTATGACAATAGTCACTGCCTCTCACCTTCCAGAGACAGTGACTATTGAACACAATTATGTAAATAAGTGACAACGTGATAGAGGCCTTAGCAGTCCAGTCAAGTAATGATAAGGACTTGAACTAAAGAAGGGATGTGGTGACAGAAAGAAGGCAATTAATTTGAGATTGTAGAGTCACCAGGACTTGATGTGAGGATGAAGGCTGAGCTCTGGCCTGGAAGTCATGCACAGAATAGAGGAGGCAGTTGAAGTCTTGCCAGTGACTGACTTCACTGAGAAAGGAACACAATAGAAAGAGACCTCATTTGAGGACAGAGCCCTAGTTAAGAGACAGGAGGATAATTAATGTTGCAAATATACATTTACATAAAACACATTGTGCTATAAAGATTTCCTGTACTAAATTTGTATTCCTGCACTTATTAAACTAACAGGTTGGTGTGTGTTTTTTCTCTTCCCATTCATGAAGGACAGACCCCAAGATATATGCACAAGCTGACTAGTTTCTTACAAAAGGAATAGTCTTTTTAATTTCAAAGCAAATTGAGATTAACTGGCTCAGCTTCTTAATGTAACAAAATTCAACCACTTAAAGTGTGCAATTCAATGGTTTTTCATATGTTGTATTATATTTTTTAAGTTTATGAAATACTTATCACAGAAAATTTGCCATTTTAACCATTTTTAAGTTTATGTTCAAGTGGCATTAAGTATATTCACAATGCTGTGCAATCACCACCACTATCTATTTTCAAAGTTATTTCATCACCCCAAACAGAGACTCTGTGCCCATTAAACAGTAGCTCCTCATTCCCTGCCTTCCTCCCTGGGTAACTTCTATTCTACTTTTTGTCTCTGTGTATTGAATTTGCCTATTCTAAGGTATCCCATATAAATGGAATCATGCCATATTTGTTTTTTGTGTCTGGCTTATTTAATTTAGCATACTGTTTTCACAGTTCATCTATGTTATAGCATTTATCAGTTACTTCATTTGTGTGATTGAACAATATTTCATTATATAGGTATATCACATTTTTAAAAATTCATTTATTGATCTATGGATATATTTTTTTCCATCTTTAGGCTATTGTGAATAATGCTGCTATGAACATTGATGTGCAAGTATCTGTTTGAGTTGCTGCTTTTAATTCCTGTGGGAATATACCGAGGAGTAGAACAGCTGGGTCATACAGTAACTTTATATTAAGCCCCTTAATGTTATAGACAGATTTACTCCAGGACCTGCAGAAGGGTCATCTTGCTTTATAACTTTTTCACCAGTGTTACAGTTCATTTTCTCAAAGGGAAATGCCTTATTCATGGTTATTCAGTATGGTCAGATGACTACCTGCAGTGCCTGTTAAAACATACATGGTTGCATTCAACCACTGATCTATAGACTCAGAATTTCTGGGGGTTTGGCCAGGAATCTGCATTTATATACCCATTCATTCATTCATTCATTTAAATATGTTTTTAATTTTTGAGAAGAAGTGAGGGAGGGAGGGAGGGAGAGAGAGAGAGAGAGAGAGAGAGAGAGAGAGAGAGAGAGAGAGAGAAACATTGATGTGAGAGAGAAACATTGATTAGCTCCCTCCTGTACATGCTCTGACTGGGGATTGAACTCGAACCCTGGTCATGTGCCCTGACCTAGAATCAAGACAGCGACCTTGTGGTGCATGGAACAATCCTTAATCAACTGAGCCACATAGGCCAGGTCAGAATCTGCATTTTTAACAAGTTTTACTGGTGATTTTCATGCACACTTAAGCGTGAGAACTACTTTGAATGGACAATTCAACAAAGGCAGACTGATTCAAAATTTTAAGCTGTTGAACTCTATCTACACTAATAAAAGAGAAACATGGTAATTAGCTGTACCTCCGCTACCCTTCCCATTGGCTAATCAGGGCAATATGCAAATTAACTGCCAGCCAAGATGGCGGCCGGCAGCCAGGCAGCTTGAAGCTAACAGGAGGCTTGCTTGCTTGAGTGACGGAGGACTCCAACGTTCTCCGCCTGCCGCTGCCGGCCTCTGAGCTTGCAGTTTGAAACATTGTAACAAATATAGAAGCTAAACAAAACCCTAGAAACCTGCTTTCAGCCAGCCAGGATCTCAGAGCTGGAGTTGAAACAGTGTATCGATTATAGAACCCAAACAAACCAGATACCTGCTTTCAGCAGTGGAGGCCTCAGAGCTGGAGCCAAGCCTCAGAGCTAAAGCTGGCCCAGAATAAAAAATAAAAGAAAAAAAGGAGCGGTTGGGAGCTTCAGTCACCTGCCAGCCTGAAAACGGCCCTCAGCCCCTCACCCAGACTGGCCAGGCACCCCAGTGGGGATCCCCACCCTGAAGGGTGTGTGACCAGCTGCAAACAGCCATCATCCCTTCATCCAGGCTGGCCAGGCCCCCCAGTGGGGACCCCCACCCTGATCCAGGACACCCTTCAGGGCAAACCAGCTGGTCCCCACCCGTGCAGCAGGCCTCTATCCTATATAGTAAAAGGGTAATATGCCTCCCAGCACCAGGATCAGGGGAGCCGCGAGGCCTCTCAGCACCGGGATCAGCGTGACAGGGGGCAGCGCCCAAACCCCCTGATCGCCCTGCAGCTCTGTGTGTGACGGGGCAGGGCCACAACCTCCCTATCCGCTCTGCTCTGTTCGTGACAGGGGAAGGCGCCCCAACCCCCTGATCAGCCCTGCTCTGTGCCTGATAGGGGGGAGCTCTCCAACCCCCTGATCGCTCTGGGGCTCTGTGTGTGACAGGGTGTGGTGCCCCAACCCCCCCCACGGGCCCTGCTCTGTGTGTGACGGGGTAGAGCCATAACCTCCCCATCGGCCCTGCCCTGAGTGTGACAGGGTGCGGCACCCCAACCCCCTGATCCGCCCTGCTTTGTGTGTGACAGGGGGCGGTGCCCCAACTCCTCTATCAGCCCTACTCTGTGCTTGACAGGGGGGGAGCTAGAGATTGGGCCTGCCCTCTGCCACCCGAGAGCAGGCCTAAGCCAGCAGGTTGTTATCTCCCGAGGGGTCCCAGACTGCGAGAGGGCACAGGCCGGGCTGAGGGACCCCCCCTCCCCCCCCCCCGCGTGCACAAATTTTTGTGCACCGGGCCTCTAGTCACTTATATAACAAACTGACATTAGGAATGTATACAGAAGGAATCAGTTATTCTGAGGTTCTCTTTAAAGAGTTTTTCTTCTGCCTCAGGAGTTTTTATTGTGTAATGAATTAACTTCTGATAAGATACTATCTACTTGATTGAACATCATTTTATTAACCATGATCACTTTCCAATCACCTATCTAATCTAATAAAAGAGAAACATGCAAATTGACTGCACCTCCGCTACGCCCCAAGCCATGACCACCAGCCAATCAGAGCGAATATATGCAAATTAACCCAAACAAGATGGCGGCTGGCAGCCATGGAGCTGGAGCAAGCAGGAGGCGTGGTTGCCCCTGTGATGGAGGAAGCCAAGCTTCCCGCCTGCCCTGGCCGGCTGTGGCCTCTACTCAAGGCAACAAAGTTTCAATTATAGAAGATAAATAAATCCCAGATACCTGCGTCCAGCCAGCCTCCACTGGGAGCTTGGGTGGCTGGGGGCTTGGCCAGCCTGCAAACAGCCACCAGTCACTCACCCAGTCTGGCCAGGCACCTCAGGGGGGACCCCTACCCTGAAGGGGCTGTGGCCAGCCTGAAAACAGCCATCAGCCACTCACCCAGGCTGTCCTGGCACCCCAGCAGGACCCGCCTTCCTGAAGGGGGTGTGGCCAGCCTGAAAATGGCCCTCAGCCCCTCACCCAGGCTGGCCAGGCACCCAAGCGGGACTCCCACCCTGATCTGGGACACCCTTCAGGGCAAACCAGCTGGCCCCCATCTGTGCACCAGGCCTCTATCCTATATAATAAAAGGGTAATATGCAAATTGACCCTAACAGCAGAACGACTGGGAATGACACACATTGACCATCAGGCGGCAGACGCTCAATGTAGGAGCTGCCCCCTGGTGGTCAGTGTACTCCCACAGGGGGAGCTCTGCTCAGCCACAAGCCAGGCTGATGGCTGCCAGTACAGCGGTGGTGGTGGGAGCCTCTCCCGCCTCCTCAGCAGCGCTAAGGATGTCTGACTGCAGCTTAGGCCTGCTCCCTGCTGGCAAGTGGACATCCCTCGAGGGCTCCCGGGCTGCCAGAGGGATTTCTGTCTGCCAGCTTAGGACCGATCCCCCAGGGAACGGGCCTAAGCCAGCAGGTAGTCATCCCCCGAGGGGTCCCAGACTGCGAGACGGTACAAGCCAGGCTGAGGGACCCCCCGAGTGCACAAATTTTTGTGCACCAGGCCTCTAGTATATATATAAAAGCCCAGCGACCAGAACGGCGGAATGATCGGAACAACTGGTGGCTATGATGCGCACTGCGGGCAGCAAACCAGCCTGATCCGGGCCCCGATCGGCCGCCAACACCCTGATCAGGGGCGGGGCTGGCTGGCCAAGTGCCTGCAGCCCCTCCTCCCACCAGCCCGGCCCAATGAGGCCCCATTGGGGCGGGGCTGGCTGGACCCCCTGGACCCCACCTATATACAAATTCGTGCACCAGGCCTCTAGTAGGACTGATATTTGGGGAGAAGAACCCTTCTCACTGTGCCTTGGGCTCAAGGTTATAATCAGGTTTCAGCTGTCCTGTGTTTGGGGGCATATTTGAACTATCTCAGAGACAGAACATTGCCGTGGCCATTGTACAGTCCATGACAACAGAGGAGCTGAAAATTAAGCTAATTTCAAAGGGTTAGCTTTCTCTGTTATAAAAGCCAGATAACAGGCTCTTCTGTTACTGAGAAAAGCTAGGAGACTAGCTCCTCGGTTTGAAAATCTTATGAAGGCATTTAAACTCAATGATAAGTCATAAGTCAGAGGGAAAACTATTCAACCCTTTAGTGAGGAGTTTAGGACAACCCACTTCCCCTGTAGGACACTCACAATATCACTTACTATGTAACTGGTCTCTCTTTGGCAAAAACACTGTCCACCAAGGAGTTTAATGGCCAAAAAGGTTGGGTCAGGTCATCTTTGTGTAGTTTATCAGTTTGACATTCCTTTGTTTTACTTCTTTCTTATTGTCAACACACCACCCTGTTTTATTATGCCATAGAAACCCCAGAGAACCAGAATGGCTGACCTGTAAATACCACAGCTGATAGGCATTTAGTGCTATCAATGCCTAATGGAGATAAATTTGCAGATGAACAACTAAATATATCTATTTTCCAGGAGTGTTTTCTATTACCCCAAAATAAAACAAAAAATCCAAACAAAACCAAATGTTCTTACCTTCTATTTCCCAAGTGTTTTAAGGGATAGGTAGTATGGATTTCTTGGCATTTTAACTTTGGAATTCCTCAGTACCATAGAGTGGATGTTTGTTTAGCATCCTGTTTACTAGAATACATTAATCTTTTATTTTAACCTAACATTTGTTGTTCTTGATATTTACTATGGAATTGGATATTTAAGAAGTTAACAAATTTGTCCCATTTCTGTTTTTACTATAGATTTAGAATGGTGTCTTTCATTGGCTTAGAGAGGTGCTCTTAGAAATAGATGTAAATAGGGTTTTTACAAAATGTTGTGTCTTACAATAGACTAGAAAAATGTTGGTCTACTTTAGTGTTCATATAGAGCAGGTAATGATTTTGTATAAATATGATTTTGATTCCCTGGATATGAGTTGGGGCAAAGAATCTGCATACCTAACAAGTTCCCAGGTGATGCAGGCCTACAGTTCCATGAACCACACTGAGTGGGGAGGGTCCAAAGGAGTGTACTACTTAAAGTATTCCAATTCTTTTATAACTTAACAACCTTTTGTAAATCAAATAACCCCCTAATTTATCTGTTTAAAAAATGTATATTTAGTGCATAATGGAACACACTCTAGATACAAGAATTACAAGGATATTCAAAGAAAAGAAAGGTTATACAGTCAATAGAAGGGCAGAGCAAGAGTGTGAGTGACAAAGAACTCTGAACTTTTATTGGTTACTTAACTGAAAAATTTTGGGTGAAAACATAACATTCACAGATTTCTTAATGAAATACACAGCTCTCTTTAAAATATTTTTTTAATATATTTTACTAGAGGCCTGGTGCATGAGATTCATGCACAGGGGGGTGGGGGGCAGTCCCTCAGCCCAGCCTGCACCCTCTGCAATCTGGGACCCCTCGGGGGATGTCCAATTGCCTCTCACAATCCAGGACCACTGGCTCCTAACTGCTCGCCTGCCTGCCTGCCTGATCGCTCCTAACCACCTCTGCCTGCCTGCTTGATTGCCCCTAACTGTTCCCTTACCAGCCTAATCACCCCTAACTGCTCTCTTGTTGGCCTGATTGCCTCTAACTGCCTCTGCCTCGACCTGCACCTGGGACCCAGGATTCCCTCCTCTGGCCGGCCGCGGGCACCCAGAACCCGGGCCGGCTTCGCCCGGGCTGTCCACAGCCACCAGCGGCCGTGGGCAGGTGGCTTTGTCCAGGCTGCAGCCGCAGGTGCCCAGGTCCATGGGGTAGGCAGCTTGTACCTCTCCTGGGCTACAGGTGCTGGTGCAGCTGTTGGCGCCCGGGACCACGGGGTGGGCGGCTTGTCCCTCTCCTGGATCGCAGGTGCAGATGCAGCCGCTGGCATCTGGGACTGTTGGGACCATGGGACATGCAGATTGTCCCTCTCCCAGGCTGCAGGTGCAGTTGCTGGCGCCTGGGACCGCGAGGTGGGCGGCTTGTCCCTCTCCTGGGCAGCCACCCCAGCCGCTGGCACCCGGGACCGCAGGGCATGTGGCTTGTTCCTCTCCCAGGCCGGGTCACAGGCACAGGCACAGGCGCAGCCTCTGGCACCCAGGACCACAGGGTGTGTAACTTGTCCCTCTCCCAGGCCACAGGCGCAGGCGCTGGCACCCGGGACTGTGGGGCAGGTGGCTTGTCCCTCTACTGGGCCGTAGCCCCAGCCGCTGGCACCCAGGACCATGGGGCGGGGAGCTTGTCCTTCTCCCGGGCTGCAGCCTGGCTGGTCCCTATTCCTCTCTTGGGAGCTCATTTGTGCCTGTGTGGTCCCCATTCCTCTCTCCCCAGTGTTGAGTGTCTGAGCCGTTACAGCATGATGACCACTTGCATATTAGCTCTTTATTATATAGGATTGATTTTTTACAGAGAGGAAGGGAGAAGGAGAGGAATAGAGAGTTAGAAACATCGATGAGAGAGAAACATCGATTTGTGCCAGCAACCAAGGTACATGCCCTTGACCGGAATCAAACCTGGGACCCTTCAGTCCGCAGGCTGATGCTCTATTCACTGAGCCAAACCGGTCAGGGCTAAGATATTTTTTATGTCATAAGTAATTAAGTATTCCAATTGTACATAAAAGAGAATGAGAGTTTATTTAGATAGAATTTTATTTTCTTTCTTAAATAATTTAAAGTGCTATCCAATATTTCTGATGTGGTTTTATTATATCCAAACTATTATATTTCATCTTTAGTTTGTTAGGAAATGGTACTCTTTGCCACAGGGACTCAGTGTGGCATACAGTAACAGTAATACACTATCTTTCTCATGCGGAGATGAAGTGACCTGCCAGTTTCCTTTGAGCTGTGTTTCCTTTAGAGTTGATGAACTTTACATGAATCCACTCATATTCTTCTTCGCTTGGCCCCCTCAATAATCATAGATATGTGTACAAATACTGTAACTATGGGAGAGTCACTAGGTCTGTGGCCTCTGCCATAGATGCATTAACCAGATAAGCTCACCACAGTTTTCATTAAAGTGATAGATTTGAAATGATTTTAAGACAGCTTACTTGGTCTTGCAGCCAACTTTCTGCTTAACAGCATTAATCTAAATTTCCTGATGGAATCAGGAGATGGGAAGCCCAAGCATAATGGTAGTAATGTGCTATCTGGTTTGTTTTCTTTCAGACTTTCGGCCAGTTTGCTATGAGGAACCCCCAGCACTGGTGCTCAGTTGCCTACTATGAACTGAACAATCGAATTGGTGAGACGTTCCAGGCTTCCTCCCGAAGTGTACTTATAGATGGATTCACAGACCCTTCAAATAACAGGAACAGATTCTGTCTTGGACTTCTTTCTAATGTAAACAGAAACTCAACAATAGAAAATACCAGGAGACACATAGGAAAGGGTAAAAGAAATATGTAATTTCTTTTTCTGTTCTTCTGAGCTAAAATATGGAAACAGAAACAAGCCATTCATTGGCCATGTAACCTATTGGGATGGCACAGGGATGGGTTTTTCTGCCTATAAAATGGGCATGACATCTTTTGCGGGGTAGCATAGTGTGCATATTATGAAGACAAACAAGATGATAAATGTGAATACAGGATGAAATTATTAAATAAAAAGATTGTGGATTATTTTTGAGTTGCTCAAAGAGGCTAGATAACTTCTGAAGAAGAATAATTCTGGCTGGTTGATCATTTATATAAGGTAAAGTTACCTTTGGAAACTTAGAAGCTAGGGAGTTAAACATCCTGACTTATTTATCTTTGGAAATGACTGGGGCTCTCCTGTGTCCAGGCATTGTTACAGCAGCCCATGGCACAAGCCTCACTGGGGTCTGGCCAATGATGTTTTTGAAGCTTCCTTTATTGGCAGAGTCAATGGCTGAGTGGCAGGCCTGGTTGAGGATCTTTAAATCATTTTCTTTTATTTTAGAATAGTTGGTAGTGCCTGAGTGATACCTGGCTGCCCACTATCATGTCAGACTGTTCTGGAATCACAGGTGTAAAGAAACTTGAGAGCCAATTGATCTTTTCTCTTCCCATCCAGCACTCAGACCAGTTAGGAAAGGAGCCACATGAGCATTTTCTTTCATTATTTAATTTGGTGATGCATTCTAATATTCTTCCTAACATACCTCCTGAGTGCCTCCTGTTGTAGTAAATGTACAAGTCATAGATTAAAAACATTCATTGAATTCATTCATTGATGTTTATGAGATGCCATGTCCCGCGTGGCTTAGGGTTCGGGGTCTGGAGAAGGGCTGCGGGCAAATGACGAGACAAGACAAGAAATAATAATTTGGAAATTTGGGGGGCCAAGCGGAGAGTCCAACTCTAGGGGAAGGACTTCGCTGGTGCCCAGACCCTGCCAACCTTTTATTCAATTTTAGATACACATATTGTCCTTGGTCAGGCAGGCAATTCCGGTAACAGACAGACTGTCTTAAAGGTCAGTAAATATTAGTAAAGATTTACTTTGAGACTATTTGGTCAGGAAATTGCTTGAGCCACCATTGTCTTGTCTAAACAATTGGTGCATAGCTTTGGCCCTTGCCAGAGCTCAAGGTTCACCAGCATTCTGGGCTACTTGTTTACACTTTTCTGATAGTGAAGACAATGGGTAGCATCCAACATTGCCCCCTTTTCACTTCCTTAATAAATCTTGAAAAGTGAATGCCACCTGAAGGGTTTGAGTCCTTTTAAACCTCTTCATTCTGCATCTTCGGACTAGAAATAAACATAAGAACAAGAATGAGACAAGCAAATGTAAGGAGATCCAGTGGAAGGGATTAAATTCTTTCATGTCCTTTTTATTTATTTATTTATTTATTTATTTTTATTAAATCTTTATTGTTCAGATTATTACATTTGTTCCTCTTTTTCCCCCCCATAACTCCCCTCCACCCAGTTTCCACCCCACCCTCCTCCCTCACTCCCCACCCACTGTCCTCATTCAATGGGGCTTTGGTGCTCACTGAGTCTGCCCCCTGAGTGTGTCCTTTATGTTTCCACGGAGCTGCAAACTGGATGGTCCCATTCTGACCTCTGGGCTTCCTGGCTCCTGGATCTCTAGGGAGGTGCTAATCTAGCCTTTGCCTGAGGCTATCCAGCAAAAACCTCCCTGCAGGGCTTGGGCGGGGCAGGTCCCACGGGATCAACAGGGCAGGGCTAGCAGTTATGGCTGCTCTCAGTCCTGCCCTCAGAGGCTTTGCTTCTCAATGTCCCGGTAATCGCTGCAAGCCCCTCGGAGAGAAAGCTGCCCTCGAGTTCCGACTGCTGCCAGACAGTCCCGCTTCTCCCGTATGAGTCTGGGTCCCTAGAGACTTGCCCGGAACTGGAGCTCAGAGCCTGAGACTCCCTCCCGATTGAAAACGACAACCGCGCCCTCAGCCGCCAGCCCGCTCCCCATGCACCTCCGCACCTTAGTATTTTACATCCGCACTGCGCCTCCTCTGAGTCTCAGTATGCTTTTCTCTTTCCTCCTAGTTGTAGAATTTCCACTAAGCCAGCCTTCCTGTGGTTCTGGGTGATGTCCGTTCTGTCTTTTAGTTGTATTTTTGAAGTGGTTGTGCGAGGCAGCAATCTCCGGTGTTTACCTATGCTGCCATCTTGGTTTCTCCTCATGTCCTTTTTAAATTGCTACCAGGCATCCAAGGAATTAGTTTGTAAATTTGCCTGGGATAATTGTACAATATGCTGTTGTAATTCTAAATATCAAGGGTTGTGTTACCTTTACCCCAAGCACCAAGACGGTGATTTTTTTATTGATTCCCAAGGGTGTAAGGTACTATTATAGGGAACTGGGGTAACACCAATCTGGGAAAAATTATAATGACACTGTAAAGATATTCTTTGCTCTAAGCTGTGGATTTTATCACCCATCCACAAGACTATAGACTTTAGTGCCCACAATTCAATCTCAAACTGGCTGTCAATTCTTTTTTGTATCGACAATGTCTTAGTTACATTTTTCCTTAACTTATACAAACTGAGAAGTTTGAACAGTTTGTACCATGGATGAAGCAGCAATGCCCACAGAAGTAGGTAACATTATAAGGGCAAAGAGTCCTGCAATTAACATTCCAAGAAATCTTTTCTGTCATTTTAAGATTTTTACAAGATCATGTAACAGTTGGTAGGTTTGATGAAATTCCCAAGGCTCGGTTAGGTTAGTAGGAACCCAAGCGAAAGCAGACTGTTTTAAAATCATGAGGGAATCTTTTTGGAATGTAGAATTAATACAATGGGATAATGTGCAGCCTGTGCATGACACCTCATACAGATGGCTTGTAGCATTAAGGGTCACCTGGATGGGGCCTGAGAGGAGTACAAATGGATCAAATACACAGGCGGTGGCAAATACTGTCTTATTGGGAGTTCCCCATAAGGTACAAGTGGAGTTATCTGAGCTATAATTAAAACTATACCATTTAATAGGTGCAAGTGCAGCAGCTAATTTCCATTGCATATTTTGTAGGGGCCAATTGTCATGTTGTAATTGAGATCGAACAAATCCTTCTCCATGCCATGAAATGGAGTGATTAGCTTCAACATATAGATAGGAAGCGTTCCCCTTTCATTTTAGGGTGCTATTGTTACTATGCGCAGACCCGTAGGGGCTCCAATCCACAAAGAAAAAACTGTTATTAAGTTTGCTGCTGGTGGGGTAGTCACTATAACAGTCTTGCCAATTAATTTCTCCCTCAGTGGGGTGCCATTCATAAGACTTTCTACATAATGGCTTAGTGGTGGTGAGGGGGGCGGGTGTCTTAGTAAAGTTATTTTCTGTACCTCTCCCCAGAGTAAGTAGTGATAGTAGATGTATTTGGGCATTTGCTTCCCTCTCCTTTGGTGTCCATGCTAGCCAGAAGCCTCTCTTTAATTTTATGCACAAAGGAGCAGTGGTTTGATTCTGTGTCATACAAAAGGCAACACCCGTGTAACTATACTTTGCCCATATACTTCCTTGTCCCACTGATGGTCCTCCTGGGTGACCAAGGTGCTTGGTATTATTGGTGACTACATTAGGCAGGGGGTCAGCCCACGTAGGGGGTCTTACCCATGGTGGGTCAGGAACATAAGTCCAAAATACTTTCCCATTTGCCCCTGGTAGTATTACTGCACAGCTGATGACTGCTAGCAGGGTAAGAAAGACATTCTCAGGCATTCTTGGGTTTTGGTCTCCTCACAAATTCGCTCAGCTTTCTGGACCGTCTTCTTCACCATCCCCCAGGTGACCTCCGGCTGTTTGTCATCTGTTTCATCCTCCTCCCACTCCTTATCTTCAATGGGTTGCTTGGGCCTGCTGCTATCTGCGGCTGGGGTAGTCGATTGTCTGCAGCTGTAAGGCATGGCTCCAGGTGCAAGGTCCTCATTAACCTGGCCAGTTCCTCCCTTGGATCCATGTTGAAGTTTAATATTTCTTGCAAGAATCCACACGGGCTTCAAGAAATTTTCTGGAAATATACAAGCGTACCCTTGACCAAATGTTAACAGGGGATCGGGGCCCTTCCATAAAGCAGACTTGGGATCTTTCCATTTAACCAGTCCATTTTCCTTTGGCTTATTCTGACACCAATGTATTTCCATGAGTGTCTTGCCATCGGCATCACAAGTGAAAAAATTTAAAGTAATTAAGGCTTGGTGTAGTCTACCTACAGATGATTTCTCCATAATCCTTCCTTACTGTTTTTCAAGTTGGGATTTTAGCCTTTGATGTTGGCGTTCTATAATTGCCTGTCCTTGTAAATTATATGGTATTCCTATAATGTGCTAAATTTTTCATTTTTTTTATATTGTTTTATTGCTTAAAGTATTACAAAGAGTATTACATATGTCTCCTTTTTTTCCCCCCCTTGACATTCCCCTGGCCTCCCCCTACCCCCCAGTGTCTTGTGTCCATTGGTTATGCTTATATGCATGCATACAAGTCCTTCAGTTGATCTCTAACCACCCCCCCCCCCACCCTCCCCAGCCTTCCCGCTGTAGTTTGACAGTCTGTTCAATGCTGCTCTGCCTCTGTATCTATTTTGGTTCATCAGTTTATAATGGTCTTTATTATCCATAAATGAGTGAGATCATGTGGTATTTTTCTTTCATTGACTGGCTTATTTCACTTAGCATAATGCTCTCCAGTTCCATGCATGCTGTTGCAAATGATAAGAATTCCTTCTTTTTTACAGTATTCCATTGTGTAGATGTACCACAGTTTTCTAATCCATTCATCTGCTGATGGGCACTTAGGCTGTTTCCAGATCTTTGCTATGGTAAATTGTGCTGCTATGAACATAGGGATGCATATATCTTTTCTGATTGGTGTTTCTGGTTTCTTGGGATATATTCCTAGAAGTGGGATCACTGGGTCAAATGGGAGTTCCATTTTTAACTTTTTGAGGAAACTCCATACTGTCTTCCATAGTGGCTGCACCAGTCTGCATTCCCACTAGCAGTGCACGAGTGTTCCCTTTTCTCCACATCCTCTCCAACATTTGTCGTTTGTTGATTTGTTGATGATAGCCATTCTGACAGGCGTGAGATGATACCTCATTGTTGTTTTGATTTGCATCTCTCTGATGATTAGTGACTTTGAGCATGTTTTAATATGTTTTTTGGCTTTCTGAATGTCCTCTTTTGAAAAGTGTCTATTTAGATCCTTTGCCCATTTTTTGATTGGATTTTTTATCTTCCTTTTGTTAAGTTATATGAGTTCCCTATAAATGTTGGAGATTAAACCCTTATCTGTGATAACATTGGCAAATATGTTCTCCCATGCAGTGGGCTTTCTTGTTGCTTTGTTGATGGTTTCTTTTGCTGTGCAGAAGCTTTTTATTTTGATGTAGTCCCATTTGTTTATTTTCTCTTTAGTTTCCAATGCCCTAGGAGCAGTATCAGTGAAGAAATTGCTTCGGCATATGTCTGCGATTTTGTTGCGTTTGGATTCCTCTAGTATTTTTATGGTTTCCCGTCTTACATTTAAGTCCTTTATCCATTTTGAGTTTATTTTTGTGTATGGTGTAAGTTGGTGGTCTAGTTTCATTTTTTTGCATGTATCTGTCCAATTTTCCCAACACCATTTATTGAAGAGACTGTCTTGACTCCATTGTATATTTAAATTTTTGGATATGACAGCTTGTGTAATCGGGTCCGTTATCAGTTTTAATAATTTTTGGAATTCCCATGATGGCAAAAGCAGCTAGGCAATGATTAGTAACCTGTTTTGCCATTTTCCCCTGTAGATGCAGTAGCCCATAGGACCTTTAAAAAGGTGTCTACAGAGGCATACAATGCTCCAAGGCGTCCAAAAGGAGTAAAATGTGTCACATCCATTTGCCAGATTTGGTCCCTTATCAATCCTCCAGGGTTAATTCCTGTATTAGGCCCTTCAGGCAGATGTAACATGCAAGTGGGACATTCCTTGGTAATCTGTTTTGCCTGCTGTTGAGTGATTGAGAATTGTTTAGACAACATTTTGGCAGGCTGATGTAAAAGCTGATTAGATTCTGTGGTCTGTTTTAATAAAGCAACCAATTGATCAGCATGTGCATTTCCTTTTGTTAGAGGACCAAGTAATTCGCTGTGGGCTCTAATATGAGTGATGTAGAAAGGGTATTGTCTCTGTTGCACAATCCACTGAACTTGTTTAAATAGTATAAATAGACTTTGGTCACTGAGCCATTTTAATTGAGCAGTTTCAATTCTATTCACTAGGCTTGCAGCGTAAGCAGAGTCAGAGATAATATTAAGAGGCTCTTGGAAATCCTGCAATGCAGCCTTAATAGCCTCTAATTCAGTTCTTTGTACAGAAGTATGACTGGTCAGTATGACCCGGTCTAAATTCATTGTATGATAAGCAGCTTTACCATTAGATGATCCATCAGTAAAAACAGTTAATGCTCCAGGAGTAGGTTCTTGCCTAGTATTTTTTGGTATAATAATAGGAGTATAATATACAAATTGTAGTAATTTGTCTTTTAATAGGTGACAACTAAGTTCCCCTGAATATCCACTTAGTCCAATTTGCCAATTTAAATCAGTTTGAGATAACATTTCTAATTGCTTCCCTGTGAGGGGAAGATAGATGCACTGGGGTTCTTCTCTAAGCTGCCTGCAGCACTTTCTGAGTTGAGATATTAAGCTGCCTGCCATGAGTTCTGTATATGTAACTGCAGTTTTAGAAGATTGATGTCCTAGGTCAGTGATGGCGAACCTTTTGAGCTCGGCGTGTCAGCATTTTGAAAAACCCTAACTTAACTCTGGTGCCGTGTCACATATAGAAATTTTTTTATATTTGCAACCATAGTAAAACAAAGACTTATATTTATTTTATATATTTAAATGCCATTTAACAAAGAAAAATCAACCAGAAAAGTGAGTTCGCATGTCACCTCTGACATTCGTGTCATAGGTTCGCCATCACTGTCCTAGGTGGACCCATTCAATAATAGCGGGAGAGTTTTTATTTTGGAAGATGACTCCAGTGGGACTATTTGCAGTATAGTTAATCTGTCCAAATAAAGGCAATTCAGGCTGCACCTGTGCTACTTGGGCTGAGGAGATCGCCTGCTCAATTCTTAGCAACTCCTTCCTAGCTTCATCTGTTAATGTTCAGGGCGAGGAAAGATTCGAGTCACCCCTAAGTATATTAAATAAATTTGCAATTTCTCCCTTAGAGATTTTCAGATAAGGTCTTAACCAGTTAATGTCCCCTAATAATTTTTGAAGGTCATTTAAAGTTTTAAGGCAGTCTTTTCATATTTCCACCTTTTGAGGCCTAATACATTGGTTTTCACTTATGGTTCCCAGATATTTGAAAGGCGTCTCTTTCTGTACCTTTTCTGGAGCAAATTTTAAGCCCCATTTAGGGAGTTCCTTTTCTAATTGGGAAAACATTGCCAAAGTCTGCTCTTCCTGTGGACTCACTAAGAGCAAGTCATCCATGTAATGAATAATGTAATATCAGGAATATTTGTCCCTTAAAGGCTGAACAGGTTGAGCTACATATTTTTGTCACAAGGTGGGGCTATTGGCCATTCCTTGAGGCAAAACTTTCCATTGATATCTTTATTATTAATAGCTGGCACTGAAAATGAAAATCTTTGTTTATCTTGAGGTGCCAAGGAAATGGTGAAAAAATAATCCTTAAGATCTACTACTATAAGAGACCAATCTAGAGAGATTGTGAAGGTGCTGGGAGTCCAGGCTGTAAAGCTCCCATGGTATGCATAGTGGCGTTAACCACTCTAAGATCATGTAACAATCGCCATTTTCCTGTCGCCTTCTTAGCTATAGTAAATATAGGCGGATTCCAAGGACTATTGGGAGGCTCTATGTGGCCAGATTCTCTATTTGTTCCTGTATTAATTCATGAATATGACCTAATTTCTCCATGGTTAATGGCCACTGATCCACTCATATAAGTCTATCATCTTCCCTTTGTATAAGATCAGCATGAGGGTGGAGAGACTGAGCAGTGACCACTCCTAAAAAGTTTGATATCCTAATCCTAATCTTCCTGGGTTTCCTTTGGCTTGGATGGGCTCTTTAATTCTCTGATTATTTTTTCCTAAGCCTTGACCAGTCTGATATCCCATCTGATTAACTGCATTCCTTTGCCGGTTATAATACAAGCTTGTAAACCTTCTAAAACATCCTGGCCCCATAAGTTGACCGCAATTCCAGAGACTATTAGGGCTGAAACCATCCTGTCTGTCCTTCCTCATCTTGCCACCTTGCCACTGCAACACTACGTTGTGTATTATCAGGAACTCCAACCCCCCAAATAGAGCCCATAGCTTCTACCATGGACCAACTTGGAGGCCAGAATTCTTTGCTGATAATGCTGACATCCGCTCCAGTGTCTACTAAACCGTTTAAACAGTTTTATCTCTATTCTTAAATTAATCATAGGATGGGTTTTTCTAATTTCATGTATCCAATAGATATCTGAGCTTCCAAATCCTTGTGTTCCTCTTTTCCTATTTATAGCCTCGTGTTGCTGAATAAAAGGTAGAAGTAGTATCTGAGCAATTCTTTGTCCTGGAGTAATTTGCATAATATGATTGTATTCTAGTATTACCTTGATTTCTCCCTCATAGTCTGAATCTATGACTCCAGGCAGAACAGTTAGTCCTTTCAGAGTGTTTCCATTTATCCCTAAGATTAATCCTAACGTTCCCAGTTGCACAGGTCCCCAGATTCCTGTAGGAACAGCTTGCTGAGCCATATTGGGGGTCAAAGTGACTGCTATAGTGTTCTTAAGATCTAGGTCTGTGCTCCCTGGAGTGGCTCAGATGAGGGAATCCACTGTGGGCCTTGCAGGGCAAAAACCCCCTATTGATGATGGGGCTGGGGGCAGCCCCTTTGGCCGTTTCCCTGCAGTTGGCCATTCCCTATGTCTTGATCTAACAGCTGCCCATTTTTATGAAATTTCGATCTACATTGACCGGCCCAATGGTTTCCTTTGTGACATCTAAGACACAAGGAGGTTGAATCTGCATTGATTGAATCGGGAGGCGGAATGCTCACTCCTTTCCCTTGAGCACCACCTTGTGTGCTTCTTGGTTGTCTATATTCTTTTTTAAAATGTCCTGTTCTTCCACAATTAAAGCACCTTTTATTCCCTGCTGTTACAGCAGCAGCTAGTAAGTTTGCTCGAAAAGTGCCTGATCCTACATTCTGACATGCTCGAATCATTTCTGTAATGGTACTATTTTTTCTCAGAGGTGTCAGGCATTTCTTACAATCAGCATTGGCATTCTCATAAGCTAATTGCTGAATTAAAATGTCTCCTGCTGTTTCATGCTGAATCTGTCATCTCATTGCTCATGTGAAGTGAGCCACAAAGTCAGAAAATGACTCTGTAGACCCCTGCATACATTTACTAAAAGCTCCCTCAGGGTCCCCTTTTTCTGGTAAAGCCCACCAAGCTCTTCTTCCACAAAGTCTAACTTGCTCATAAGCCTGTTGCGCAAAATTTAGCTGATTTTGCACGTCACTGTATTGTCCCAGCCCTGCTAACATTTCATAAGTTATTTGATCATTCAGCCTGCAGTTTGTGTGGGCTTGCTCCTGACATTTCTCCAAAAGTTCTCCCTTCCATAGTAAATAATCTCCTCCATCAAGAGTTGTGCAAGCCAGAGAATACCAATCATAAGCAGCTAAAAATGCTTCAGGAATGTTAGTCATAATTTCTCTGGTAAAAGGAGCAGTAGGACCATTTTGGACTATGCTCTCACGCAAGGCCTTTATCATTTCAAAGTCAAATTTTCATGCTGTCTTATTATATGATTCGGGAGCTGTGGGTCAGCTACCCGTGTAATAGGAAAAGCAAGTCTCTCCTCCACTGTCATGCCCTTTAATCCTTCTCAGATAGCTCTTTGCATAGGTGATTCTATTAATAGCGAATTAAATATTTCAGGATTAGGATATGGAGGTCGACCCCTCAGATTGAGGACTTTTTTGTTTGTTTGTTTCTTTTTAAATTAAATCTTTATTGTTCAGATTATTATAGTTGTTCCTCTTTTTCCCTCCCATAGCGCCCCTCAACCCAGTTCCCACCTCACCCTCTGCCCTTACCCCCCCCCACTGTCCTCATCCATAGGTGTACGATTTTTGTCCAGTCTCTTCCCGCACCCCCACACCCCTTTCCCCCCCGCCCCCGAGACTAGTCAGTCCACTCCCTTTCTATGCCCCTGATTCTATTATATTCACCAGTTTATTCTGTTCATCAGATTTTTTGTTCACTTGAATTTTAGATTCACTTGTTGATAGATATGTATTTGTTGTTCATAACTTTTATCTTTACCTTTTTCTTCTTCTTCCTCTTCTTAAAGAATACCTTTCAGCATTTCATATAATACTGGTTTGGTGGTGATGAACTCCTTTAGCTTTTTCTTATCTGTGAAGCTCTTTATCTGACCTTCAATTCTGAATGATAGCTTTGCTGGGTAAAGTAATCTTGGTTGTAGGTTCTTGGCATTCATCACTTTGAATATTTCTTGCCACTCCCTTCTGGCCTGCATAGTTTCTGTTGAGAAACCAGCTGACAATTGTATGGGTACTCCCTTGTAGGTAACTGACTTTTTTTCTCTTGCTGCTTTTAAGATTCTCTCTTTGTCTTTTGCTCTTGGCATTTTAATTATGATGTGTCTTGGTGTGGTCTTCTTTGGATTCCTTTTGTTTGGGGTTCTCTGTGCTTCCTGGACTTGTAAGTCTATTTCTTTCACCAGGTAGGGGAAGTTTTCTGTCATTATTTCTTCAAATAGGTTTTCAATATCTTGCTCTCTCTCTTGCACCCCCATAATTTGGATGTTGGTACCCTTGAAGTTGTCCCAGAGGCTCCTTACACTATCTTCATATTTTTGGATTCTTTTTTCTTTTTGTTTTTCTGGTTGGGTGATTTTTGCTTCTTCATATTTCCAATCTTTGACTTGATTCTTGCAATCCTCTAGTCTGCTGTTGGAACTCTGTATAATATTCTTTATTTCAGTCAGTGTATGCTTAATTTCTAGTTGGTCCTTGTTCATATCCTTGAGGGTCTCACTAGATTTCTTGAGGGTCTCACTAAATTTATCGGCGGTTTCTAGAAAATTCTTGAAAGACCTTAAAAGTGTGGTTTTGAACTCTATATCCAGTAGTTTGCTTTCCTCCATTTCTGTCATTTGTGACCTGTTTCTTTGTCTCCGCATTTTGGCTGCTTTCCTGTGTTGATAGAGTGGCTTTGTGTGCTAGGTGTCCTGTAGGGCCCAGTGGCTCAGCCTCCCCAATTACCTGCGGTGGACACTCTTGGTGCACCCCTTTGTGGGCTTTGTGCACAGTCTTGTTGTAGTTAAGCCTTGATTATTGTAGGTATC
This sequence comes from Myotis lucifugus, assembly GCF_000147115.1. Taxonomy (NCBI): domain Eukaryota; kingdom Metazoa; phylum Chordata; class Mammalia; order Chiroptera; family Vespertilionidae; genus Myotis; species Myotis lucifugus. Next base: position 9,056,574 of record NW_005871067.1, on the reverse strand, counting down.
ACTGGGAGGAATTGACCTCCAGGCCAATTGGCTGTGAGAATCAGCCGTGTCTCCAGTGGGAGAACTTCTGTGCTGGAGACACCCTTATGGGGCAAGGCTTGCTTCAATGGGGCTTTGGTGCTCACTGAGTCTGCCCCCTGAGTGTGTCCCTTATGGATCTGAGGAGTTGTAATCTGGATGCACCCACTATGACCACTGGGTACACTGGCTCTTGGATCTCTAAGGAGTTGCTAATTTAGCCTCTGCCGTAGGCTACCCAGCAGGTGGTACGGAGAGATCTGCAGATTCCTCTCCTTTGTTTGGGATTTGGAGGTGCCCATATGAGGCCCAGTTGTGAAGCAATGCAAGCTGCTGTGGGGCCTTGGGCCTTCTTTTGGATGTTCTGGGTCTCTCTGACCCAGCTGCAGTTTGTTAGGTAATTTTCAGATTGCAAAGGGCCAGGCCTTTCATATGCAAAAGCCTCTGCACACAGCTTGGGTGTGGTGGGGTCTCAGGGAATCAACAGGGCGGAGCAAACAGCTATGGCTGATCCTCAGTCCTGCCCTAAGAGGTCCCGGGTCTCAGTGTCCCGCAGTAATCGCTGCAAGCACCTCTGAGAGAAAGCCGCCCTCGAGTTCCGACTGATGCCAGACAGTCCAGTTCCTCCCTGTATGAGTCTGGGTCCCCAGAGACTCTCCCGGAACTGGAGTTCAGAGCAGTTGGGAGCTTGAGACTCCCTCCCGATTGAAAAAGACAACCGCCTCCTCAGTTGCCAGCCCTTTCCACTTGCGCCTCTGTACCTCTGCACTTTACTTCCGCAGCTCCTCTGAGTCTCAGTGTGCTTTTCTCTTTCCTTCTAGTTGTAGAATTTCCACCCCGCCAGCCTTCCTGTGGTTCTGGATGATGTCCGTTTTGTCTTTTAGTTGTATTTTTGAAGTGGTTGTGGGAGGCAGCAATTTCCGGTGTTTACCTATGCCGCCATCTTGGTTTCTCTCCTTGAGGATGTTTTTAGCAAAGGCCAGCTTAGGAGTACCCTAATTAAGTTAATAACAATGTACCTACCTATATAGTTTAAGTTTAAAAAATTTAGCTCTCAAAAGAAATTTCAGTCGTTGTACTGGTGATATTTGGCTCTAGTGACTAATGAATTTGCCGACCACTGTCCTAGCCAATTAGGAACATACTTCTGCCTACACCTCAAGGCCTGGGTCATGGGTGTCAGACCCCAAGCCATTCAGGGAGAATGAATAATGAATATGAGAAAGAAAAGGGAGAGGAAGGCTGAGAGATGAGAGGAGCAGTCTGATCTGGGTAGGGAGAGGGGAACCTTAGCCTGAATATCAACAGCTGTGCTTTATCTGTGTGACCCTGGATCAGTTTCTTCAGAGTGATATGGTTAGAATACATAATCCTGAAAACCATTATTTTCTAAAATTGTATTAAGGGAAAGAAGATGGGAAACGGAGACAATAGATATGTTGGGAGGTATTCACATACAAAGGCCCTCAATTGCTACTTAAAACCTGACAAAGAAATTCAGCAGCTGTCTGAGTAATGTTTCCTAAATGCAAAGTTATGCAAATTTGGGTCTGAGAACCCCTGAAGCGCTATAAATTCTTTTTTAAAATTTTGTTTGAGGCAACCTAAAATATATCACTGTAAGTATATTCTGGTTCATTTCTAGGAATATCTTGTAACTGCAGGATGATTGAGTTTACAATCATGTAGTAGTGGTAGAGAATTTTATTTCCGTTAAAAGGTTGGAGAAAAGTTGTTCTGGTATTTAATATCCACAGACTAGACTTTCTTCATTTTATCTAACCCCAGTCACTTGCTATATATTTATGTTGAATTTCAAAACCAGAAATTTGAAGGGAAATAACGCAAACTTAATTTGGAGTAAAAACTAGTGTGAGCAGTGCCTTTTAATTCCAAGAATGTGAGAGAAAGTAACATAAACTACATTTTGATTGTCTATATCTGAAAATGTGGCAAGAATTTCTTTGTTTATAAGTAAAAAATAGGCATTATTTCTATGATCTATATTAGAAGTTGAATTAGGTCTCTTTGAGGTATTCATTAAGAGAAATGGATTTATAATTGTTGGTAAAAAATAAAATTTAAACTTCATTTATTGTTTCCTCTGAAGTGGGTTTAGTGTATACACTTAAGTAATATTTTTCATATTACCGTGTCCAGTTTTAATTTTTTTTACTTATATATGTACTAGAAGGGCTATTTGGTATTTTCTGCCTTAAGTATTCATTTTGTATTAAATATTATGAGCTTACTTTTATTTATTTTTTTAAAAAATGTTTTTATTGATTTTTAGAGAGAGAGGAAGGGAAAGGGATAGAGAGATAGAAACATCAATAAGAGAGAAACATTATCGATCAGCTGCCTCCCACACATCCCCTACTGGGGATCAAGCCTGCAACTCATGCATGTGCCCTGACCAGTAATCAAACCGTGACCTTCTGGTTCATGAGTCGACACTCAACCTCTGAGCCATACCAGCTGGGTGATCTTACTTTTAGAGTGAATGAATGTGAGATTGAGAAAATGATGGAGAGAGCTGATTTACTTGTTCTGTGCTGTGATGGTAAACATGGGTTGCAATCCACTTTTATTTTAAATGGACTCATGGAAAAAGCACAAATTAGAATTAAAACAAGTTGGCAATTAGGTCACATATTTTACTAAGCTGTGATTGGTAATATGAAAATTAACTTCACAGTAGATAGTCATATTTCTTCAGGTTACAAAGGTCAATGAGAAGAGAATGGTGGTACAGCTAAGCTAAAGATGGTACAGGTATTTGAAGACTGTTTTTGCCTCATAGGTGTGCATTTATATTATGTCGGGGGAGAGGTCTATGCTGAGTGTGTGAGCGACAGCAGCATCTTTGTCCAGAGCCGGAACTGCAACTATCAGCACGGTTTCCACCCAGCCACTGTCTGCAAGATCCCCAGTGGTTGTAGCCTCAAGATCTTCAGCAACCAGCTCTTTGCTCAGCTACTTGCTCAGTCAGTCCACCATGGATTTGAAGTCGTCTATGAGTTAACTAAGATGTGCACTATCCGGATGAGTTTCGTTAAGGTAAGGAGTGCTTGCTTCCACATTGAAGATGGAAACTGAAAAACAAAAAAGGCATTCTTTGGTTGATGTGGCAGTTACACAGCCAGCTCTAGTAGACAGCAGGGGTTTTTTTTTGAAGTTTATTTCTATGAGTATGATCTCTCTTGTTTAGCAATTATAAGAAAATTCTTAAGCATAACACTTTTGGGGGGAAAACAACTTTAAGTAGTTATCTGATTTTTAATGCAGAAGATAAAGTGACAATAATATTTTTATAAGATGCAAGGCTATAGAGATTTTTCCAACCCTCAAATTGCCAAGCATGATTATCCTATATAATAAAGAGGTGATATGAAAATTAACTCTCACACCCTCACAAGATGGCTGCCTACGACCAGGCCGGCAGGGGGTTAGTGAGGGATGATCAAACAACTGAATAGCAGGCTGCGTGGGGCAACCAGGCCAGCGGGGGGGGCCTGTGAGGGGCAAACAGGCCCACAGGTCGGGCAGTTGGGGGCAACCAGGCCAGTGCGGGGGGAAGTTGGGGGCAACCTGGCTGGCAGCGAGGGGCAGTTAGGGGTAACCAGGCAGGCATGCAGAGGCAGTGAGGGGCGATCAGGCTTGCAGGGGCGGCAGTTAGGGGTGACCAGGCAGGTAGGCAGGTGAGCAATTAGGTACCAGTGGTCCTGGATTGGAGAGGGTGCAGGCTGGGCTGAGGGCACGAATTTTGTGCACCAGGCCTCTAGTAACTTAATAAATGTTGATGAATTTGCCTGAATGAAATTAGAGACTCCTCTAACTCTTAGCATACAGGCAAATGGAAGAGGTAATATTCTATATAATAAAAGGCCAGAGGTGTCACAACTGAAATGACCAGAGACCAGACCACCATGGCCCTTCATGGGCTGGCCCTGCCCCCAATCAAGTTGTTAGGGGCAATCAGGCAGGCATGCAGAGTGGTTTAGGGTGATAAGGTAGGCAGGCCAGCTGCTAGGGGCGATCAGGTAAGCAGATGGCCCCTCACTGGGCTGGCCCCACCCCCAAGCAAGTGGTTAGGGGCAATGAGGCAGGCAGAGTACTTAGTGGTGATCAGGTAGGCAAACCAGCGGTTAGGGGTGATCAGGTAGCCAGGCAAGTGGTTAGGGGCGATCAGGTAGGCAGGCCAGCAGTTAGAGGAGATCAAGTAGGCAGACGACCCCTTGCCGGGCTGGCCCCACCCCCATGCAAGCAGTTAGGGGTGATCAGGTAGGCAGACCAACAGTTAGGGGTGATCAGGTAGGCAGACAGCCCCTTGCTGGGCTGGCCCCGCCCCCAAGCAAGCAGTTAGGGGCAATCAGGCAGGCAGGCAGAGTGGTTAGGGGCGACCAGGTAGGCAGACCAGCAGTTAGGGGTGATCACGTAGGAGGCAAGTGGTTAGGGGCCATCAGGTAGGCAGGCCAGCGGTTAGGGGAGATCAGGTAGGCAAACGGCCCCTCACAGGACTGGCCCTGCCCCCCAGCAAAGAAAGAGGGAGGCCCAGGCCAGCCAAGCCATCGCACCCCAGCCTGTCACCTGCAGAGGGAGGCCACTGGTGGCAGGGGATGGGGTCAGCACTGCACAGATGGCAAGCAGTGGCAGCGGTGGGGATGGGGCCAGCTGCCTTGCAGACGGGGGAAGGAAAGCCCTGCTAGGCCCTGATCTCAAGCCAGGCCTAGGGACCCTAACCGAGGGGTCCCAGATTGTGAGAGGGTGCAGGCTGGGCTGAGGGACACCCCCCCGAGTGCACAAATTTTTGTGCACTGGGCCTCTAGTGTGTGTGTGTATATATATATTAGAAACATTATGATGAGTATGATTAAATTGAGAGAGTAATAATATTCTGTTTATGAATATTTATGAAATTTATCAAATTAGAGCTTATTAAAGTTGATGTGAAGGTTGGAAAACTGAGGAAGTTACAACTGAATTTTCACATTGAAGTTAAAGGCCTCAGTTTCAACATCTGCTGTTTCATCTCTTGCAAAGTGATTGCAAATAATTATATTTCAAAGTCTTAGCTTATTTATCAAACTACCTACATGTATTGACACAATTTTCACATTGTCACATATCCATCCAAACAATCAGTATGTCTTGTTCTAGATATTTTTCAAGTAAAATTTATTAGTCTTTTAAAATTACCATGAAAAATAATTGTCCGTTTTTTCTGTACTCAAATTATGTTTTTATTATATTTTTAATTTTAGTAATTTTTAAAAATCTAGAATACAAATACAATTTAAAAATGACTTCTTGAAACTATTTCTCTTTTGTGATGACAAAGCAGTTTTATTCTGTTTTACTGGTAAGCTGTAAAAAGCATTTTTACATTGTAAAACAATTAACTAATATCTGGAAATTTTTTCCAATTTCTGATGCTTTAGACTCAGCAGAGGGGATTAAATTGCCATTAATGAACAATCATTTGAATTGTATGGTTATTTTTCCAGGTCTTTGTTTTTAAAATTAGGATGAAATACCAATATCTCAGAGGTAATTATTTCACTATAATATATACTTGCATAGAAATCTGATTTTCCAAAAATCAACCAGATGTATTTAATAGATATACAACATTTAAATCATAAAACTGCACAATTCACTGAAAACAAAGTCCCTAATATTTCAGGGACTTTAAAAAAATTCTTAGCAAATATAACTACAGATGATCAGTTTAAAAGAAATTTAAAAGCTCTCATCACATTAAAGAAATGTGTAACAATGGGAGGTGATGGATCTTAACTAAACTTATCGTGGTAATCATTTTGCAATATATGCATATACCAAATCATTATATTGTATACTGAAAACTGATACAATGTCATGTATCAATTATATCTCAATAAAACTGGGGAGGGGGGAGACAGTACAAATTAAAAGAACATAAAATATTTCATTACTAATTTCATACTGATTATATATTGATATGATAATATTTTGGATATATTGGATTGAGTAAAACATTATTAGATTTTAAAAAATACAAATGAAATAAATTATAGATGACTAAACACTAGTGGCTATTCTTGGGGGATGATAGACTAGATCATCTTTAAGGACTCTTTCAGCTCTAATTCTTACTAATTCTAGGGCTCATTTCATCAGTCAACAAATATTTTTGAGCACCTATCATGTGCCAGGTTAGGCACCATTCTAGGAACTGGAATACATCAATGATTATGCAAAGATCTCTGCCTTCATAAAATCAATATAATAGGAAAGAGAAACACAATAAACAACAGCTATAATAAAGAATTTGAATGTAAAGAAAAAATGCAGAGCAGAGTAAACGAAATTGGAGTGCTGGGGAAGAGGTAGATTGCAGGTTTTAATGAGGTGGTCAGGGGAAGCCTCATTGAAGAGGTGGAACATGAGCAAAGACTTGAATGACACAAGAAAGATAGCCATAAGGATATCTGGGGTAAGAGCAGTAGACACACAGGAAAGGGCAAGCTCAACTGCAAGAAGCAAGAGCATGGCTAGGAATTTGTAGTAGCAAGGAGACTGGGGCATAATGAGTGAGGGTGATGTGAGATCAGAACTGTAACAGGGAATCAGATCAGTGCTTTATAAGTCAGTGCAAGAGTTTTGGCTTTTACTCTAAAGAGAAGGGGAGCCATTGCAGGGATTTGAGCAGAAGATTTTCATGATCTGACTTAGGCTTTTAAAGGATCACTCTGGCTGTTGTGTGGATGCAGGCAGGGTTGGAAGTAGGGGGACCAGTTAGGAGGCTACAGCAATATTCAGATGAGAGATGATGGTTGCTCCCAGTAGGAGAGTTCTAATAGAAGTTGTGAGAAGTGGACCGATCTAAATGTGAAGGCTGACTTGATGTGGGGTATGAGAAAAAGAAAGGAGTTAGATGAAGTTTCCTTTAATCAAAATGGAGAAGATGCAGGTGGCTCAGGTTTGGATACAAGACAAAGAGTTCAGTTTTAGTGAGAATAACTTTGAGGTGTTTGTCACACGTTCAGTGAAGTACTGAGTAGGCAGTTGGATGTACAAGTTAGTCTGCACTTGGAGAGAGAAAGCTAGGTTGAGAATGTAAATTTAGAAATTATCAGGTTATGGACAGCATTGAACTCAATGAGCCTGGATGAGATCACCAACAGTTTGAGTTTAAACAGAGAAGATAAGGGGTTCCAGGATGGAGTCCTGGGACATTTCAACTTTAAACGATAGTGGAGAATGGAAACAGGGGGAAGTTGGCAGCATAGGTAAATGCCTGTACTTGTCACCTCCCACAACCACATCAAAATTACAACTAAAACAGAACAACCATCATCCAGAACCACCAGAAAGCTGGCTGAATGGAAGTCCTACAACTAGAGAAGTAAATAAGAAAGCACACTGAGACTGGTAGGAGGTGCAGAGGCGTGGAATGGGCTGGTCTGGCACCCATGTGTGCCGCTTTTTTAATCGGGAGGGAGATCATCTCTGTGGAGGTTGCCAGGAGGAGCAAGGGGTCCCAGAACCACACCAGATCCCCAGCCCAGGGTCCCAGAGCTGGGAAAAGAAATCCCTGTGGTCAGTAAGAACTACAGGTTGTAAAAACCAGTGTGGATTGGGGCTCAGTGACACAGAGGCTGCTGGAGACCCATCTGTTCCTCTTAAAAGGCCAGCACCACAAACTGAACTTACAAGATCCTAATTCCTCTGAGCTCCAGCACCAGGGCAAGGTTCTGGGGGACACACATACGAGGAGGAACTGGATTGTCTGGCATCAGGGCAGAAACTCAGGGTGGCTTTCTCCCAGACAGAGGTGCTCACAGGGATTATTGTTCCTATGCTGGGACCTCCCAGGTCACAGGGCTGACTGGCAACCATTTCTGTTTGCTCTGCCCTGGTGATTCCCTAAGATCCCGCCTCATCCAATTTACAACTCCACCCAAGATGCGTGCAGTGTATTTTGCATATGAATGGCCTGTCCTTGCTCAGGCTAAAGTGTCTCAAACAAGCTGCAGCTGGGTCAGGGAGTCCCAAACTTATCAATAAAAGGCCTAAGACCTGGCACCAGCACCAGCCTGCCTTGCTTCATAGCTGGGCCTTATCTGGGCACTTCCAAACCTGATACAAAGAGGAGGAATCTGCAGATCTCTCTGTAGCTCCTGCTGGGTAGCCCCAGGCAGTGGCTGACTTTGCACTTCCCTGGAGACCCAAGAGCCAGTGTACCCAGTGGTCAGTGTCAGGCTATACAAGATTACAACCCTACACATCTATAAGCAACACACTCAATGAGCAGACTCAGTAAGCACCAAAGCCCCACTGAAGCAAGTCCTGCTCCATAGGGGTGTCTCCTGCACAGCAGCTCTCCCACTGTAGTCACAGCTGGTTCTCACAGCCAATTGGCCTGGAGGTCAATTTCTCCCAGTTACAGCAATAGCAATAAAGTCTCAACTACAACAAGACTGTGCTCACAGCCCACAAAGGGGTGCACCTAGAGTTCCCAACTCAGGTGATTGGGGAGACTGAGCCACTGGGCCTTATAGGACACCTACTACACAAGGGCTCTCTACCAACTCAAGGAGACATAGCAGCTCTACCCAATACATAGAAACAAACACAGGGAAGCAGCCAAAATGCAGAGACAAAGAAACATCTCACAAATGAAAGAAATGGAAGAAAGCAAACTACTGGATATAGAGTTCAAAACCACAGTTATAAAGTTACTCAAGAACCTTCTAGAAACCTCCAAAAAAATGGAAAGGACCAGTCAGAAATTAATCATACACTAACTGAAATAAAGAATATTATACAGGGATTCAACAGTAGAGTAGAGGATTCTGAAAATCAAATCAATGATTTGAAATATGAGGAAGCAAAAACCACCCAATCAGAAGAGCAAAAAGAAAAAAGAATCCAAAAATATGAAGATAGTGTAAGGAACCTCTGGGACAACTTCAAGTGTACCAACATTCACATTATGGGGGTGCCAGATGAAGAGAGAGAGCAAGATATTGAAAACCTATTTGAAGAAATAATGACAGAAAACTTCCCCTACCTGTGAAAGAAAGAGACATACAAGCCTAGGAAGCACAGAGAGTCCCAAACAAGAGGAACCCAAAGAGGACCACACCAAGACACATCATAATTAAAATGCCAAGGGCTAAAGACAAAGAGAGAATCTTAAAAGCAGCAAGAGAAAAGCAGTTAGTTACTTACAAGGGAATGCCCATAGGACTGTCAGCTGATTTCTCAACAGAAACTATGCAAGTCAGAAGATAGTGGCTAGAAATATTGAAAGTAATGAATAGCAAGGACCTACAACCAAGATTACTTTACCCAGCAAAGCTATCATTTAGTATTGAAGGTCAGAGAAAGAGCTTCACAGACAAGAAAAAGCTAAAGGAGTTCATCACCACCAAACCAGTATTATATGAAATGTTGAAGGGCATTCTTTAAGAAGAGGAAGAAGAAGAAAAAGAAAAAGATAAATAAAATATGAACAACAACATGGCAACAAATACATACCTATCAACAATTTAATCTAAAAGTAAAAATAAATGAATAAGAAATTTAATGAGCAGAATAAACTGGTGAATAAAATAGAATCAGAGGCATGGAAATGGAACAAACTGACGATTTTCAGAGGGAAGGGAGCGGGAAGAGATTAAACAAAGATCATATATGCATATATGCATTACCTAAGGAGACAGACAATAAAGATTTTTTTAAAAAAAGAAAAGATAGTGGAGAAGAGAAAGAACCAGCAAAGAAAACTGAGAATGTGCCACCACCAAAATAGTAGTAAAACCAAGAAAGGAAGGTTCTTTCTAAGCCAAAAAAAAAAGAAAATACATTGATGAGGAGAGGGGATGAACTAAAGCAAATACTGCCCATGTGACACAAAGACTGAAAGCTGATCATTAATTTGAGCAATATGAAGGTCTTTTTGATCTTGATAAGAACAATATTGTTGAAGGCTTGAGTGAAATGTTGATTAGAATGGATTTAAGAGAGAGTGGAAGAAGAGGAATTGAGACAGCCAGTGCAGATGCCTGTTTTTGAGGGGTTTTGCTACAAAGGGAGTCAAAGACATAGGACAATAATCTGTGGTGGTTGTAGTGCCCAGAGAAGTATTTTGAAGATGGAAGACATTTCAGCATGTTTGTACATTGATGGGAATGATCTGATGGAAAGAAAAAGGAAAGAATGGGGAGAGTTTCTGGAATGCTGTTCCCAGAGGTGAGTGAGTCTTATGCACAAGTAGATGGCTTATTTGGAAACACAGATAATCTATAGTAAAAGGTAGAAAGGTCAAGTCTGTGGGTGCAGTGCTGTGGAAATTCTCTTCTGATTGTTTCATTTCTCTCATTAAAATAGGAAAAAAGAAAATCTGTTGTAAGCAGGCTGGAGGAGTAGGTGGAAAAGTAGGAGAAATGAGAGAGTGAATGGTCTGGGAGAGAATGCTATGATTTCCAAGTGGCATCAAAGGTCCACTTGAAGTTTCTAGCCACAAATGTAAAGTGTAATCACGCAGCATGGTGTTTGAAATCCAACTTTTTTTTAAAATAAAAACGTACCAATTTTATATCAGTATCTACTTTCATTTTTAAATTAAAGCTGTTAGATAATTTCTGTAATTTAGAATTAATTACCAGAGATGAGGAAAATATTAATGAGCTATTAAATACTGACAATGAGTAAAATTATTGGACCATGCATTTATAAAAGCCATGTTTCATAGTAAAAAGTTCCAATTATATTTAACTGAAGGAAATATCCTTTAGCTTTTTATTTCTAACTAGAGGCCCGGTGCATGAAATACGTGCACTCAGGGCGGGGGTGGGGTGGTGGGGGAGTCCCTCAGACCAGCCTGCACCCTCTCGCAGTCTGGGAGCCCTCAGGGGATGTCCAACTGATGGCTTAATCCCGCTCCTCGCTCAGTTCTGATTGGCAGGACCCCAGCAGCAAGCTAACCTACTGGTTGAAGCATCTGCCCCTGGTGGTCAGTGCATGTCATAGCGAGCGGTTTGAGCAGCCTTAGCATATCATTAGCATATTATGCTTTGATTGGTTGAACAGACGACCGGACTACTGGACATTTAGCATATTAGGCTTTTATTATATAGGATTACAACACATTCTCATTTTGACATAATTTATCTTTTTCACCCAATTATTATACCAAACAAAAATTTTCCAAATGTTAAGCTTTTCTCTACCATTTATGAAATATGACTTACTCTTTTAGAGTTCCTTAGGAAAAAAATTGAATTTTTAATTTTCATTGTGAACTTATTTGATCAAAAATTATAGGACATCACTACATGAGTTCAAAAAATGGAATAAAAATTAAAAGTGGTATCTATATTATCAGCAAATTATCAGATAAGACATTTTAACTACTTCATATTTCTTCTTAGCATGAGTAAGAATAAACTGGTTCCAAAGTACTATGAGGGTTGGCATTTTTACTGCAAGGTTTAAATCACAGTGTTACTCTATTCAACAAGTCATATCCAGGTAAATGGCAGTGTTCATAAGTACAAAATTGTTAGTAGCTGGTACTCTATACAATCGAGAGAATTTTTTATAAAATTAGATTTTTAAAAAGGCAGAATGTCTGATAATTATCAGTCTCTCAAAGGCTAGAATGAGAAAAATGTAGAAAGTGAAGTACTCACTGATTAATAATATTTTGCTTTGAGAAAGCCAGAAATGATTCTAAGACATAAGCAATAATGATAAAAGATGTAATTAATATGCTGTATCTCTTTTTAAGCCAAAGCACACTTTTCACCTCAGGACAGTTCTCATTTTTACATTCTTAGTTTCCTTTGTCCGGAATAGGACCCCTTTTTGAGCCAGTATTTGAATAGAGTTCATAATCCAAAGTTATTTTTTTCTCCACAGGATGTTTTAAGCTGCAAAATGGAAAATGACTAAGTCAGTTATAAAGAATTTTTAGCATAATAAATGCCAATTTACAATAACTGTCAATAGACTTCTATGCAGAAGCCTAAAAGTTGCTACAGTAGCGGTCAGAACTAACATCTTCCATATGCTCATGCTTTGTTTATTAAATACTATCATAAATCCAGAAAAGAAACCCTACAGGGTCCTTCCAAAGCTGCCTAATTTCCCAAATGAGTTTCCTCTGGTTGCGGAGCCTATTCATTCCTTCAGTCCTTTTTCAGTTGTTTAGCTTTTGCAATATTTTCTTGGCATTTTTGTGTTTTCTTTTGCTCCTTTCCCCAGGCCTCAATCATCTTGGCCAATTTCCAGAACAGTACAGCACTTGCTAGAAACAATGGAGTAAGGGCAAAAATAACTGTTGTAAGGAAGCCATATGGATCCTTTGCAGCCCATTCCACAACATACTCAGCCCAAGCCTTTATGTCAAACATCTTTGTAGCAGTGTTAGGAAAAGACGACTTATGCTTGAGTTGTGATCTCTAACTTTGTCCTGGATTGGTGAGCCAATTACAATTTCAGATGGATGACCCCTGGTTGGTTGTCTTCTTTAGCTCTACTACACACTTCTGAGAGAAGGTTTAAATCCTATATACTTGGACTCGGATCCCAATTCCCAACTCCTGAAATCCAACTTTTAAATAACTCTACAGAGAATCAGTGTTCCCAATAACAAAACTAATTTGCTTAACTGGATCTGTCCTCATTTTAAAAATAACTTTTCATACAGAAAAAAATATACAAACTTATTTATTTACTTGTCTATTTATTTATTTATTTATTTATTTATTTATTTACTTATTTGCTGCCTCTCCTATGAATGGTAATAAATAGGAAATTGCCAAAAGTGAGCCAGAGAAACAGGAAGAATAAGCTTTGTTAATCAATCCTGAAAAATCAAGAGCATCCTCTAGTTCTTTCTTTATAAGTTCCAGATCCATCATTGGTCTTCAGTTACCATTTTGTGCAAAACACTGTCTTCAGCCTTAAGAGGGTGAACATAAGTTCAAGTTTCTTCCCTTATGGGAGAGAAAATGATTTGCCAGGGTTTCTGACATGACTAGAGCCCAACCATGTTTAGGTTCATGCATTTAGTTGTGAACCCAAAGAAAAGCATTGATTTGGACTCATCTTAGGATGTCTGGTTGATGCAAAACTTATCCTGTACTTACAGGAAGGTATAGTTTATGTTCTCGCAGGTCTCGAGAGCTACTCTGTTGTGTTGGTTAGGTGTCCACTGAGCTCTGTCTTGTGCCTTTGGAGGCTGACTGCAAAGTCTGTCACAATCACTCTTGGCTCCACTCTTGCTTTTCAGGGTTGGGGAGCTGAGTACCATCGCCAGGATGTCACGAGCACACCTTGCTGGATTGAGATTCATCTTCACGGGCCACTGCAGTGGTTGGACAAAGTTCTGACTCAAATGGGCTCTCCACATAACCCGATTTCTTCAGTGTCTTAATAGTTAGGTCTTAATCCCCATTTTTATAGAACAGATGCGGTTGCAGGCAGTGGCTTATATCATTTCAGATTTGCAACTAAAGTGTCTAAGTATATGTGTAAATACATATAATATATACTGTTCATCTATTTTATCACCATTTGTTTTCTGCTTTCTAGTTAAGCTGATGCCATTAGAAAAGAAGGTTTTTTGTGCCTATGATGTAAGAAGCAGCAGCTTTATTTGTGGGAGGAAATAAAGAAAGGCAACTCTGTCAATAGTATTTAAAGGGTGTTGGCAGAATAAAAGGCAGCTTTAGTAAGCCATGTCAATATAAGGCAGGTTGTGTGGCCTACCAGAAAAATACTAAAACTGTTTATATAGCAAAAGTCGGGTACTAGCAGCACTAGAGTAAATAACGCTTTTAGACAAAATGTAGCAATCAAACTCATTTAATTTAAATGATTTCACTTTTAGTACTATTGGCAAGAAAAAATATCAAGTTTATATAATCAATTATGTAAGATAAGACACATAAACTTTATTTCTGAAGTTGAAATACTTATTCCTGGACAATTGTGCTCATATTAAGGGTTCATTTTAAACAAATTTAAAATGTGATTGGAAAAAAAACTGTGAAGCTGAAGTCATGTTCCCTCATAATCTACGACTGTAAAAAAGCAATGAGTCTAATATGGCAAGATAAATATGAAAATAGCATGAAATGAGCTATATTCCCAAACTGTAAGACCAGAACTTAGTCCCAGAATCACCCAAGGAGATTCCTGCTTTCCACATAGGAAATGAGGCTCATGTTTTGCTGGCTGTTCATGCAGGCAGTCCTGCAGACTTTTGAGTCTGCACAGGGAGCTCTAAGACCACGTGTGTAGGTCCTGTAGGAAGAAGAAGCAGGTAATAACAGGAGGGTTGGACAAAAGCATCATATGTTTACTTACACCTTCTCACATTCCCACATTAAAAGTCTCTGGGTGACGGCCCTCCTTTTGCCTTATTTACCTCACCTGTTGGCAAATATTAACTATTTATAGGTTACTAAAACAATGGTGAAGATTTTTGAGAAAATCAAGACACATTACTGAGATCAATTTATGAGTTATTTTACTTAGTGTCTCTATTGAATAAATTATCTACTGGTCAAATCTGGTAGGCTCTTATAAAGCTAAATTCTCACACTTGGAAATAACTTTCCAAGTAAAGTGATAATAATTTCATAATCTCTACAATTTCTGGGGAACAGTAGTATTGAATAATAGGACATTTAAAAAACACACAATATTAAAAACCTGTTCTTATTTACCCTTGGATAATAAAGAGGAAAATCCCCCAAATTTCTAGGTACTCTTATATATGTAAATATAAGTCCCACCCACTAAACACTGCATTCCTTGAAAAAATATATCACACCCTCTTAAAAATGTATAATTTAAGAAGGCAATTATGCTTGTAACAGTTGGTACTTCAGTAATCCAAGAGGTTTCTTCATTTATACATTCTATCTCAACTCTTTGTAGCTTAGTGAACACAGTAGTTATTTCTCATTAAATTATATTCAAGGTAGAAATGATGATGTGAAAAAGATGAGTGAGTTACTACTGTCACCTCTTATGACTAGTGTTATATAATAGAAACTTTCATATATACAATAGAAAATAAATATTACATTTTACATGAAGACTAGGTAACCCATTTAGTGTAGTTCATTGTTCATCAACTATGTATTGTGCACCTGTATGTGCCAGGTACAATGTTAGGTGCTGTAGAATCAAATGTAAACAAGAGACAGCCCAGCCCTTGGGTTGAGAGTCTAATATTATATCTGTTTGTGTACACATCCTCATATTCCAGAACTTGCAAAACAAAACAGAACATACCATCTTCCTTAGCTTAAAAAATGTATTGGTTTCTTAATTATCTCTTTTGAATAATTTCCCTTCTCTTCTGATCATTTAGGTAATGGATGAAGGCTTCCTTGGGTAAATGCTATTTTTCTTCTGTCTAAAAAAGAAGGTTTTCTCCTCCTGTTCCTTTTATTTTCTAATAATTTTCCATCTCCCCTTTACGCTGGAAAGGGCATTAATATGGTTGGTGAATCTTTCTCATACAAGTATCATTCCATGAGAGAACAGCAAGTACACCACGTGGTTTTTGATACAGAGATCAAACATAGCTTTCCTTCTTTTTTTTAAAAAAAAAATCTTTATTGTTCAGATTATTACAGTTGTTCCTCTTTTTCCACTCATAGCTCCCCTCCACCGGTTCCCACCCCACCCTCTGCCCTTACCCCAGCCCACTGTCCTCATCCATAGGTGTATGATTTTTGTCCAGTCTCTTCCCGCACCCCCACACCCTTCCCCCCCCGCCCCTGAGACTAGTCAGTCCACTCCCTTTCTATGCCCCTGATTCTATTATATTCACCAGTTTATTCTGTTCATCAGATTATTTATTCACTTGACTTTTAGATTCACTTGTTGATAGATATGTATTTATTGTTCATAATTTGTATCTTTACCTTTTTCTTCTTCTTCCTCTTCTTAAAGTATACCTTTCAGCATTTCATATAATACTGGTTTGGTGGTGATGAACTCCTTTAGCTTTTTCTTATCTGTGAAGCTCTTTATCTGACCTTCAATTCTGAATGATAGCTTTGCTGGGTAAAGTAATCTTGGTTGTAGGTTCTTGCTATTCATCACTTTGAATATTTCTTGCCACTCCCTTCTGGCCTGCATAGTTTCTGTTGAGAAACCAGCTGACAATCGTATGGGCACTCCCTTGTAGGTAACTAACTGTTTTTCTCTTGCTGCTTTTAAGATTCTCTCTTTGTCTTTTGCTCTTGGCATTTTAATTATGATGTGTCTTGGTGTGGTCCTCTTTGGATTCCTTTTGTTTGGGGTTCTCTGTGCTTCCTGGACTTGTAAGTCTATTTCTTTCACCAGGTAGGGGAAGTTTTCTGTCATTATTTCTTCAAATAGGTTTTCAGTATCTTGCTCTCTCTCTTGCACCCCCATAATTTGGATGTTGGTACGCTTGAAGTTGTCCCAGAGGCTCCCTACACTATCTTCATATTTTTGGATTCTTTTTTCTTTTTGCTTTTCCAGTTGGGTGTTTTTTACTTCTTCGTACTTCAAATCTTTGACTTGATTCTTGCGATCCTCTAGTCTGCTGTTGAATCTCTGTATAATATTCTTTATTTCAGTCAATGTATGCTTAATTTCTAGTTGGTCCTTTTCATATCCTTGAGGGTCTCACTAGATTTATTGAGGGTCTCACTAAATTTATCGGTGGTTTCTAGAAAATTCTTGAAAAACCTTATAACCGTGGTTTTGAACTCTATATCCAGTAGTTTGCTTTCCTCCATTTCTGTCATTTGTGACTTGTTTCTTTGTTTCCACATTTTGGCTGCTTCCCTGTGTTGTTAGAGTGGCTTTATGTGCTAGGTGTTCTCTAGGGCCCAGTGGCTCAGCCTCCCCAATTACCTGAGGTGGACACTCTTGGTGCACCCCTTTGTGGGCTTTGTGCACAGTCTTGTTGTACTTAAGCCTTGATTGTTGTTGGTATCACTGGGAGGAATTGACCTCCAGGCCAATTGGCTATGAGAATCAGCTGTGTCTACAGTGGGAGAACTTCTGTGCTGGAGACACCCTTATGGGGCAAGGCTTGCTTCAATGGGGCTTTGGTGCTCACTGAGTCTGCCCCCTGAGTGTGTTCCTTATGGATCTGAGGAGTTGTAATTTGGATGGTCCCACTCTGACTACTGGGCACACTGGCACTTGGATCTCTAAGGAGGTGCTAATTTAGTCTCTGCCTTAGGCTACCCAGCAGGAGCTACGAAGAGATCTGCAGATTCCTCTTCTCTGTTTGGGGTTTGGAGGTGCCTAGATGAGCCCCAGCTATGAAGCAATGCAATCTGCTGTGGTGCCTGGGCCTTCTTTTGGATGTTCTGGGTCTCTCTGACCCAGCTGCAGTTTGTTAGATAATTGTAGATTGCAAAGGGCCAGGTCATTCATATGCAAAAGCCTCTGCCACAGCTTGGGTGGGGCGGGGTCTCAGGGAATCAACAGGGCGGAGCAAACAGCTATGGCTGATCCTCAGTCCTGCCCTAAGAGGTCCCGGGTCTCAGTGTCCCGCGGTAATCACTGCAAGCACCTGTGAGAGAAAGCCGCCCTCAAGTTCCGACCAATGCCAGACAGTCCAGTTTCTCCCCGTATGAGTCTGGGTCCCCAGAGACTCGCCTGGAACTGGAGTCCAGGGCCGTCGGAAGTTTGTGACTCCCTCCCGATTGAAAAAGACAACCGCCTCCTCAGTTGCCAGCCCTTTCCACGTGCGCCTCCGTACCTCTGCACCTTCCGCACCTCCTCTGAGTCTCAGTTTGCTTTTCCCTGTCCTTCTAGTTGTAGAATTTCCACTCAGTCAGCCTTCCTGTGGTTCTGAATGATGTCCATTTTGTCTTTTAGTTGTATTTTTGAAGTGGTTGTGCGAGGCAGCAATTTCAGGTGTTTACCTATGCCGCCATCTTGGTTTCTCTGTCAAACATAGCTTTCTTGATCAAAATTATCCTCTGAGCCCTAGCCAGTTTTGCTCAGTGGATAGAGTGTCAGCCTTCGGAATGAAGGGTCCCAGGTTCGATTCCAGTCAAGGGCACATGCCCTGGTTGCAGACTCAATCCCCAGTAGGGGACATGCAGGAGGCAACCAATCAATGGTACTCTCTCATCATTGATGTTTCTATCTCTACCTCTCCCTTCCTCTATGAAATTAATAAAAATATATTTAAAAAATTATCCTCTGATAATCTTATACCTTTACAGAATTAGTCAGAACTGATTATTTATAAATGACATTTAAAAAACTTGGATTTGTATACAACTTTTGGAAACTAGGACAAAATATTCCAGTGAACCTGAATTATTTATTTGAAAATAAATAATTAAAATGGTACGTAAACATCATCATCAGTCATATCTCCCCAAAAGCCTTTATTAGGATATGTGTGAAATTCAGAGAATTTAGAATTGATGAGAAGTTAACCCTTCAGTTATTGTAACATAGACACATTTTAATCAGTCTTTAAAATTTTTTTGCTGGAGAAGTTGCCAAACGCTATAATGTAGTATTTTATTTTAGAATTAAAGGCGCAGTGCACAAATTTGTGCACTAGTGGGGTCCCTCGGCATGGCCTGTGGGATTGGGCCGAAACCGGCTCTCTGACATCGCCTGAGGGGTCCTGGATTGCAAGAGGGCATAGGCCAGGCTGAGGGACCCCACTGGTGCACAATCGGGGACCGTTTAGCTCAGTCCCAATCAGCTGGACCCCAGCAGCAAGCTTACCTACTGGTCGGAGCATCTACCCCCTGGTGGTCAGTGCACATCACAGCGAGCGGTTGAGCAGCCTTAGCATATCATTAGCATATTACGCTTTGATTGGTTGAGCAGCTAACCAGTTGACTGGACACTTAGCATATTAGGCTTTTATTATATAGGATTACAAATGTGTTCATTGCATTCATTCCTTGAAGTAGACAATACAAAAAAAGTAATAGCATTCTTTTATAGGATAAGTAGCAAAGTGGACATGCTAAGCCAGTAAATGCATCAGTTGATGCTAAACATGTTCAACGTTGCCATGGAGAAGGTTTATACATAAAGAATAATAACATTCTCTATATCACAAGACAGAAGTTTATCCTGTTGTTCAAGCCTATTTTGTTTTGTTTTGTTTTTTGGTGTGTTTTTTTCTTGTTAAAAAATTGAGATGTGAAAAGTGTTAGGTGATATTTTAATAGATATTAAGCTAGATTCAAGATGTCAGACTACCAGAAGTCACGTCTACTTCACTTTTTTATTGAGGGGTACATTGCAACCATAAAAGCATGCAGAGTGAAGAATTTGACACATTTAAAAACATTGAAGACCTATACCAAATAAGTGTGCTTTATTTTCAGTTGTAATAATAAAGAAGATAACTAAAAAAATAATAATAATATCTGCCTGTGCTTTGGAACTATAACAATGTCACTGTTCAACACATTGACTGTATGTTTTATTTTGTTTACACGATGTATAAGTCTGGAAAAGTTGGAATACAATGTAACATTTAAATTCCCTTTATGTTGTCTTCTAAGGAACTGAATACCCCATAACAAAAACACAAGCATTTTATAAATATCACTTGCTAGACTTTAAGCACCTGCTTAATTTTTAATGGGCCCTGAATATTTGTTATGTATATTTAGTAATTACAGCAAAATATAACATGCATTCCAAATTTTGTATTTTAACAGCATTCAAGATTAGGTGATCCTGGCGTGTGTTAAGGATGAGCTCAAATCAATGTAAAACACAACAAAAAACACTACTTCTATTTAAGTCATATTTTTAATTATAATATGTACGTTTCAACTATTCTTCAAATGCACAGCTGTACTGTTTTGATTGTTTATAATAAAGAATACTGTACCTACATGTCTTCTGGCTCATTTTCCCCTGCAGACCTCATAGCAGGATTCACTGCATGTGGGTTCTTTGAATTATCTTAAACT
Organism: Myotis lucifugus; assembly: GCF_000147115.1. Taxonomy (NCBI): domain Eukaryota; kingdom Metazoa; phylum Chordata; class Mammalia; order Chiroptera; family Vespertilionidae; genus Myotis; species Myotis lucifugus. The sequence continues at coordinate 9,036,589 of NW_005871067.1, read as the reverse complement.
ATCTTGTTTTGAAAGTGGAATGTTTTTAAAGTCCAATATGCTATAGATAATGATTTTAAATTAAGCATCTTGGAATGACTGGCATTAAATATAAAATCTTGAAGATACTTTGCTGTTATTTTAGAGAGGATATGCATAGAAGCTTTTTTTCTGAATAATAGCAAATATTAAGTGATACTGCAGTATATAGGAAAGAATGAACAATTATCCTATCTAATAAAAGAGAAACATGGTAATTAGCCATATGACCGCTACCATTCCCATTGGCTAATCACTGAAATATGCAAATTAACTGCCAACTAAGATGGCGGTTAACCGCCAACAAAGATGGCGGCTAATTTGCATACTGCAGGCAGGATGGGACAGCGCCATCCTGCCAGCCCCTCCGCCATCCGGGCCTGCTATCTGTGACCTGGATGGTGGGCGACCAGTGTGCGACCCGACCCAGGGCTGGCAGGTGTGACTGTGACCGCAGCGGTCCGCCCTCAGTCGCCGCCCCCCAACCTGCTCTCCCGCTGGGACATCGGGGCTGGCTGCAATTCACCACCAGTCACTCCCCCAACAGGCCCTCCAGTGTTTGACCCAGGCTTCCGGGGACAGTGTGGCTGTCACCCCAGCTTCCCCATCACAGCTGAGGAAAGGGCAAATAGCAATATTAAAATATTTCCTCTAATTAATTCCCTTTCAATGTGCATGAATTTCGTGCACCGGGCCACTAGTATTATTATAAATATCTATATATTGCTATACATTACCTATAAGAAAAATGCTAAAGAAGGCTAATGGGGAAAAACTACAATGAAATCCAGGAAGATCTCTAAAAATATAAATTCTCAATTCCCTCCATTTAAATTTCTTTGCAGTCCTAACACAAAGGGAAATATGTAACTATTTTGAGAAAACTTACCCTTTTTATTAACTTGAAACTTGATCAAGGTTTTTCTCTTCTCTTCTCTTCTCCTTTTCTCTTTTCTTTTCTTTTCTTTTCTTTTCTTTTTTTCTTTTTTCCCCCCTGGCCTGGTAACAGTTGCTTAGACATCATCTAGATATGCCAAGGTTTCAGATTGATCCCTGGTCAGGGCACATACAAGAATCAACCAATGAATGCAGCAATAAGTGGAACAACAAATCTATGTCTTTTTCTCTCTCCTTCTCTTTCTCTAAAATCAATCAATAAAAAATTTTAAAAAAGAAAGCACTTCTTTTTTAAACAAAATGTTTTTTCTTAAAAAAAAAGAAATAAAAAGAAATGGAGCTCTTTATTCAAAAGGACTATTTTGTGGAATTCCGAAATTTAAGCAAATGAAACATATTCTAAGTCAGAAAGATATAGGTGGGGATTAAGAAAGTTCCAGTTTAAGCTGTAAATTTATGGGGAGCAGTGATTGTATCTTGTTTGTTTTTGCATCTCTCAGAGTGCCTGACCCTGTTTTTGCATCTAGTGTTTGATATTGGCATTTAAAACACTAAGAGGTAGAGATTTTTAATATATTATGGCATACATATAAAACAGTGATTTTCAACTTTCTTTATCTCATGGCAGACATAATTAATTACTAAAATTCTGTGGTGCACCAAAAATATATTTTTTGCTTATCTGATAAAAAAAAGGATATAATTTTGATTAATTCACACCAGATAGCTATTGTTGTATTGGCTGTTGTCATTTTTTTATTTGACAATCTAAGGGAAAAGAGGTCGGTGTCCCTGACTAAATAGTCAGGTATTGCATATTTTTAAAATGTTGTGGCACACCAGTTGACAATAGCTGACATAAAATACTGTCTTTAAACATTAGTCCATCTTAGAGAAGGAGTATTCTTATCATCCTAGAAACTTTCACATCTTCACTTATCAGATGGTTCTTATGCATCAGCTCCTACTAGATAGGCACTATGGATAACAATGACAACACAGTTTCTGCCTTAAAGAAGCTTACCAGTTTGTGGGGGAGAATGAACAAGTAAACCAATAAAGGTCAGTGTGACAAGCTGCTGGGGGACCGAGGCATGACATCTCCATCAGGCCCTGGGAGGGTACCCAGGAAGGCTTCTGGGCTGATCCAACTTGCCTTCCTTCCCATCAGTTCCTTTAGTCATTCTAGACATTCCCAAACAAGGTTAGGTGCCTATTCTCTGTACTCCCATCATAAATTGTGCTCATCAATGGTCAGTGATCAAGTCTTTCACCACATTGTTTACTTGTCCATCTCTCTACCAGGCAGGGAGCTCCTTGTGGGCAAACATTGTGTATTCATGCTCATCATTCTCTAGGTATTGTTTGTTTAGAAAGGCATATGAGTTCACATTGTAAAGGCAGAAATTGTATTTGTTTTAAATTCTCCTTTTTAAAAATCAGCAAGTATTCCTCTCTTCAAAATAAAAATAATTGCAAGTCCAGTGACTATGCTTCAGCTAGTGGGAATGAGAGCAGCATGCTTGTGGTTTAATTTGGAAATTCAGTTGACCCTTGAACATGCAGTGTTGGGGCACTGATCCCCAGGCAGTTGAAAATACACATATAACCTTTGACTCCCTCAAAACTTAACTAATAACCTACTGTTGACCAGAAGCCTTACTGATAACAGTCAATTGGCATATATTTTGTATGATATACATATTATATACTGTATTTTACCCCAAAAAAAGTAAGCTGGAAAAAAACTGTTAAGAAAATCATAAGGGAGTGATGTCAGCATCATGGCAACGGGAGAAGATTTCTTTATTTTTCCCTTTAAATCTACAAGTTGGGCAACTATAACACAACAATGGATCCCCTGCTCGACACATAAACGTGCCTGAGAAATCCACACAACTGTGCATCTGAAAGTGGATTTATTGGAATGAGTAGGGAAAGCAGGAAAGGGGGGGAGACAGGGACAGTGGTGCAGTCACAGTTTGGTGCCACCTACAGCTTCAGTGAGGGTGGTAGCACTAGAGAAGTCTGGCTGAAGTCCCCACACTATAGCCTGGAGTGTAAGAGGCGCAGAGGGAAAAGGCAGCTCACTTTTCTCCTCCCTATTGCAACCCAGCCTGGTAGAAGCAGTGGGACACTTTAAACAGTACAGTGGTGCTGGCAGCCATTGGTGGCAGGGTGACAGAGTCATGAAATTGTGAACTTGCCTTACTTGCTCTGCCCATCCCAGCAGAGCCCGGCACAGGTAGTAAAAACACTTCCAACAACACAGTGGGTCCAGTGGCTATTGGCAATAAAGAGGCAGTGCTGGGGGCCCACAAAACAGGTTGTATACTACCTTCCACATTCCCCCACCATGGAGATGATGCCCAGTGTCTGAGGCAAGGTGGTCTTAGAGGTCCACCCAACACACCAGTATGTGGCATTTTCCTCAACAGATGTGAAGCCACTTCACCATGATCCCAGAGGCAGAAATAGCATGGGTGAGAAAACAAAAATGTGCTATGGCACCATCTACAGTAAAACAAAATAAATTATCCTACCTATCAATCTGCTGAATTGCGGATATACCAGAAAGATAAGAGAAGGGAATGGAGAGACTATTCAAAGAAATTGATGAGAATGTCTCAAACCTATGAAAAGAACTAACCAAGGTAACATGGAAATATATAAAATGAAATTTTCCAGAAACCAAACCTAAAGTCATGGAAGTCTACAGTTTAGATTTGTAGTTATGAAGAAACTCGATGAGATTCAAGAAAATGGAGAAAGGCAGTTCAGTGGACTCAGGAATAAAATTAGTGAGCAAAAGGAGTACTTTACCAAAGATATTAAAACTATAAAAAAGAACCAAACAAATGCTAGAGCTGAAGAACTTAATAAAATGAGATGAGGAATGCATTAGAGAGCATTAGAAATAGAGCAGGGCAGATGGAATGGAAGGACATTTGACTTGGGTGGTGAACACACAACACACTATACAGATGATGTATTATATAATGGTAAACCTGAAACCTGTATAATTTTATTAACCAATGTCACCAAAAAATTAAATAAAAAGAAAAAAAATAGTCAAAAATTAATGACAAAGAAAGAATTCTCAAGGCATCCATGAGTGGAGGGGGAGACCATAATCTACAAAGGAAATCCCATTAGATAATCAGATTTTTTAGTAGAAATATTACAAGCCATGAGAAAGTGGAAGGAAATATCAAAAATATAAAGAGAGGAACCATTACTCAAAGATAATATATCCAGCAAAACTATCCATTAGATATGAAGGAAAAATAAAGGCTTTCTCCAAAAAACAAATGCTGAGATAATGTACCACCACAAGATCTGCATTACAAGAAATGTGGAAGGAGGTCTTTAAACATAAACAAAAAGACAAAAATTTAAAAACATTTAAGATGACTAACAAACAGAAGTAATTATTGCAACTGTACTTCATAAGAGGGCATTAAACACTTAATTATAACAAAAGTTAAAGGGTGGAAAAGACATTAAAAATAACTATAGCCCGGCCGGCATGGTTCAGTGGTTGAGCGTCGACATATGAACCAGGAGGTCACGGTTCCACTCCCAGTCAGGACACATGCCTGGGTGTGAGCTTAATTCCCAGTGTGAGGCATGCAGGAAGCAGCCAAGCAATGATTCTATCTCATCATTGATGTTTCTATCTCTCTCTCCCTTCCTCTCTGAAATCAATAAAAATATATTTTAAAAAAATAACTATAACTATTGTTGAGAGAACCAAGATGGCGGCATAGGTAAACACCGGAGTTTGCTGCCTCGAACAACCACTTCAAAAATACAACTAAAAGACGGAATGGACATCATCCAGAACCACAGGAAGGCTGGCTGAGTGGAAATCCTACAACTAGAAGGAAAGATAAAACCATACCTAGACTCGGAGGAGGCGCAGTGCGGAAGTAAAATACTAAAGTGCGGAGGTTGCATGTGGAGCGGGCTGAAGGCTGAGGGCGCGGTTTCAATCGGGAGGGAGTCTCAGACTCTGAGCTCCAGTTCCGGGCAAGTCTCTAGGGACCCAGACTCATACGGGAGAAGCGGGACTGTCTGGCAGTGGAACTCGAGGGCAGCTTTCTCTCCGAGAGGCTTGCAGCGATTACCGGGACATTGAGAAGCAAACCTCTGAGGGCAGGACTCAGAGGAGCCATAACTGCTAGCCCCGCCCTGTTGATCCCGTGGGACCCGCCCCGCCCAGGCCCTGCAGGGAGGCTTTTGCTAAATAGCCGCAGGCAAAGGCTAGATTAGCACCTTCCTAGAGATCCAGGAGCCAGGAAGCCCAAAGGTCAGAGTGGGACCATCCACCTTGCAGCTCCTTGGAAACATAAAAGACATACTCAGGGGGCAGACTCAGTGAGCACCAAAGCCCCATTGAAGCAAGTCTTGCCCCAGAGGGGTGTCTCCAGCACAGAAGTTCTCCCACTGCAGACACAGCTGATTCTCACAGCCAATTGGCCTGGAGTTCATTTCCTCCCAGTGATACCTACAACAATCAAGGCGTAACTATAACAAGACTGTGCACAAAGCCCACAAGGGGGTGCACCAAGAGTGTCTACTGAAAGGGCGAGGGCTAGGCCCTCCATCTTGCCCCAGGGTAAGGGATAGGCCCTCCATCTTGCCCCAGGGTAAGGGCTACGCCCTCCATCTTGCCCCAGGGTAAGTGCTCCATCTTACCTTGGCCACGTGCTTGGCAAGGAGCTTCTTCCCGGAAGTCTAAGCCTCTGCTAGTCACACCCAGGAACAAGACACTGACTTGCTCCTGGCCAATCGGCAGAGCACAGTCCTTTCTCCTCCCCTTACTCCAACCCCCCCTATAAAACCCGTCTCCACACAGAGTTATCTCTCTCTGCTTCCTGTCGCTGCGTCAGCAAGGTGGGGGAGCCGAGCTAGCTCGAATACAGACTCTTATGCTTTTGCATCGGACTGGCTGGCTCCCTGATGTGGTTTCTTGGGGATCCTGAAATCTGGGCATAACATCTACCTCAGGTAATTGGAACACTTAGCACAGAAAGGCACTCTATCAACACAGCGAAGCATAAAAAAATGCCGAGACAAAGAAACAGGACAGAAATGAAGGCAAGCAAAATGCTGGATATAGAGTTCAAAACCACACTTTTAAGGTCTTTAAAGAACTGTTTAGAAGCCGCCGATAAATTGAGTAAGGCCCTCGAAAAGACTGGTGAGGCTGCCAATAAATGTAGTGAGATCCTCGAAAAGACTGGTAAGACCACCAATAAATGTAGTGAGATCCTCAAGAAATCTAGTGAGACCCTTGATGTTGTGATAAAGGACCAACTAGAAATTAAGCATACACTGACTGAAATAAAGAATATTATACAGACTCCCAACAGCAGACCAGAGGAGCACAAGAATCAAGTCAAAGATTTGAAATATGAAGAAGCAAAAAACACCCAACCAGAAAAGCAAAATGAAAAAAGAATCCAAAAATATGAAGATAGTGGAAGGAGCCTCTGGGACAACTTCAAGCGTACCAACATCCGAATTATGGGGGTGCCAGAAGAAGTGAGAGAGCAAGATATTGAAAACCTATTTGAAGAAATAATGACAGAAAACTTCCCCTACCTGGTGAAAGAAATAGACTTACAAGTCCAGGAAGCACAGAGAACCCCAAACAAAAGGAATCCAAAGAGGACCACACCAAGACACATCATAATTAAAATGCCAAGAGCAAAAGACAAAGAGAGTATCCTAAAAGCAGCAAGAGAAAGAAAGTCAGTTACCTACAAGGGAGTACCCATACAACTGTCAGCTGATTTCTCAACAGAAACTTTGCAGGCCAGAAGGGAGTGGCAAGAAATATTCAAAGTGATGAATGCCAAGAACCTACAACCAAGATTACTTTATCCAGCAAAGCTATCATTCAGAAGTGAAGGTCACATAAAGAGCTTCACAGATAAGGAAAAGCTAAAGGAGTTCATCACCACCAAACCAGTATTATATGAAATGCTGAAATGTATCCTTTAAGAAGAGGAGGAAGAAGAAAAAGGTAAAGATACAAATTATGAACAACAAATACACATCTATCAACAAGTGAATCTAAAAATCAAGTGAATAAATAATCTGATGAACAGTATGAACTGGTGATTGCAATAGAATCAGGGACATAGAAAGGGAATGGACTGACTATTCTTGGGGGGAGGGGTGTGGGGGTGCAGGAAGAGATTGGACAATAATCGTGCACCTATGGATGAGGACAGTGGGTGGGGAGTGAGGGCTGAAGGTGGGGTGGGAACTGGGTGGAGGGGAGTTATGGTGGGAAAAAAGAGGAACCAATGTAATAATCTGAACAATAAAGATTTAATCAAATTGGAAAAAAAAGAAAATAATAATATGAAGTGATATGAAAAAATAGCAAATAAAGTTCCAAAACATATAAAAAAATAAATAACTATAACTATTGCAATCTTGTTAAAAAATACACAACATAAAAACAGATAATTTGTGACAACAAAAACATAAAAGGAGGAGGAAAAGGACAATGTGTACAGATCAATGTACATAAGAGGCAATCAGAAGAAAAAGGACTATTATTGTATGAGACATCTTTGACAAACCTAATGGTAACCACAAAACAAAAACCCAGACCTGAGACATGAAACATACAAAAAGAGAAAATGAAAATAAATTTTATAGAAAACCACCAAATTAAAATAGCAGACATAAATACAAGAGAAAAGAAACAAGGGAGGCCGAGCCAGTTTGGCTCAGTGGATAGCGCGTTGGCCTGCAGACTGAAGAGTCCCAGTTTCGATTCTAGTCAAGGGCTGTACCTCAGTTGCAGGCTTGATCTCCAGCCCTGGTCAGGGCACCAGTGGGAGACAACTAATCAATGTGTCTCTCTGTCTCTCCCCTGCTCTTCCACTCTCTCTAAAAATCAATGAAAAAAATATCCTCAAGTAAGGATTAATGAAGAAGAAGGAGGAGGAGGAGGAGGAGGAGGAGGAGGAGGAGGAGGAGGAGGGGGAGGAGGAGAAACAACAACAATGGAGACACAGACTATCAGAAAACAAAAGAAAATGCCTGTATTCAGTTCTCATATATCAATAATCAGGCTAAATGTAAATGTACTGAACTCACCAGTCCAAAGACACAGAGTGGCAAGATGGATTATAAAAAGAAGACCCAACTATGTGTTGTCAGCAGGAGACTCATCTCAGCTCCAAAGGCAACATCAGCTCAAAGTGAAGGGATGGAAGATGATACTCCAAGCAAATGTAGCAGTAGTTTCACCTGACAAAATGGATTTCAAGATAACAAGGCTAACAAGAAACAAATATGGGCATTTTATAATGATGAAGGGGATAATTCACCAAAAAGATATAACATCAATATATATGCACCCAACCTGAGAGCACCAACATATATAAAGGAAATACTAATAGACCTAAAGGGAGAAACTAACAAAAATATAATTATAGTAGGGGACCCAATGCCCCACATCCAAATTGGGAATGAAGAAATAAACTGTTACTATTTGCAGATGAAATGATTCTATATAGAGAAAACCCTAAAAAAGATCCCACAAAAATATTAGAAACAATAAATACAAAAAGCATATACATTTCTATATACTAACAACCAAATAGCAGAAAGAGAAATGAAGGAAACAATCTCATTTACAATAAAATAAAAAGAATAAAATACCAGCCCTGGTTGGTGGCTCAGTCCATGCACTGAGAGATCACCAGTTTGATTGTGAGTCAGGGCACATGCCCAGGTTGCAGGCTCGATTCCCAGTAGGTGGTGCGCAGGAGGCAGCTGATCGATTCATTGATGTTTCTCCCTTCCTCTCTCTCCAAAATCAATAAACACGTATTTTAAAAAAATTAAAAAGAATAAAATAGCTAGGAATAGACTTAACAAAGGAAGTGAAGGACCTATACACTGGAAACTACAAGACATTGTTGAAAGATATGAAGAAGATAAAGAAATGGAAAAATATTCAGTGTTCATGGATTGGAAGAATTCACATTGTTAAAATTTCCATGTTACCTAGCAATATACAGATTTAATGCAATCCACATCAAAATATCAGTAGCATTTCTTACAGAAATAGAACAAACAAAAAATCCTCCAATTTGTATGGAACCACAAAAGACTTGGAATAGCCAAAGCAATTCTGAGACAAAAGAACAAAGCTGAGGTGTCACACTTCCAGACTTCAAACTATATTTCAAAGCTACAGTAATAAAACCAGCAAAAACAGAAAAAACAGACATAAGACCAATGGAATGGAATTGAGAGCCCAGAAATAAACCCACAAATACATGGGCAAATAACTTTCAAAGAAGGAATCAAGAATAGAAACTGAGAAAGGAAAGAAGACTAATATATGGTGCTGGGAAAACTGGAAAGCCTCATGCAAAAGAATGAAAGTAGGCTGCTGTCTGATTGCACATACAAAAATTAACTCAAAATGTATTAAAGACTTGAATATAAGCCTGGAAACAATAAAATACATAGAAGAAAGCATAGCCATTAAACTTATGAACCTTGGTCTCAGAGGGTTTTTTGTGTGTGTGAAATTGACAATAAAGGCAAGAGAATTAAAAACAAAAATAAATGAATGGGATTACAGTAAACTAAAAAGCATCTGCACAGCAAAGAGAAACCATTAAGAAAACAAAAAGACAACCAACCAAATGGGAGAAGATATTTGCAAATGAAACCTCTGAGAAGGGACTATTATCCAAACTAGATAATACAACTATTATCTATACAACTCAATATTTTTTATTATTTTATTTTTTATATTATTTATTTGTATTATAATACAGCTCATACAACTAAACAACAATCCAATTAAAAATGGACAGAGGGAAAAAAAATGGCGGAGGTATAGACGGACGTGTCCCGTACCTTGTCCTGGAGCAGATAAGGGTGAGCAGCTGAAGTGGGTAACATACAGCCCGAATAAGCAGAAGATATTCAGCTGGGAGGCAGTTTGCAGCCCGGAAAGACAGAGGACTCCCGGAGAAAGGGGACGGTTGGAAATGGCGGCTGGAATCTCTCCCGGAGCACCGGCTCAGCCGCGGAGACCATGCCATCTTGAGTGGCTGTTACTGGAAGCGTATTCATCCAAAGTCCCGGCATCCAGAGATCGGCTGCTAACCCGGAAACACCGAATCTGGGACAATGCGACTACGTGGAGCCCTGCTTCTTCTCACGGAAAGGTCAGACTTCACCTGAAGGTGCGGTTTGCAATTCAGGTTGGGGAGAGGAACGTGCTCGGGGAGGTCTGCGCCCCACAAAGTCCACGGCCTTTGGGGCCAGCCTGATCTGCGAGTGTGGAAGGACTCCCACAGGGCTGGTGGCAGAAGGGAACACTAAAAATAAGCCCATAGCTAGACTGGATGCAAAAAGGCAGACTCGGATTTTGCCAGTGTGCCGGCTGCTTGGTGCCAGGGGAGAGAGGGCAGGCGGAGGAGACTTCTCACAGAGCTGGAAGGTGGAGGGTTGCGAATTCGCGCAACTTCTCAGGCTCTTGTTTTTCTCTCCTCCCCTTAAATATTTGCCTTTGATTATTAAACCCAGTGCATGGGATTGCCCAGTTGGGGACACTCACAGAGACTGTAGAGGAAAGTTATTTTTGTGGAAGCTGGGAGACAGAGCAGGGAGTAATGATTAAAGAACCAGCTCTGGGCAGTGGACTTTCCCAAACCAGTTTTAAGTACAATAGAGAAAATAAACCCTAACTACTGGATAGAAAGGACTGATAGCCTCGGAGGTCAATCCAGACACACTGCCACCCAGAGGCAGAGCCACGAACTGACTCTTCTGTAAACACAAATAAAGGCAGTCTGGGAAACAAATACGACCTGCTTTAAAATCAGGACTGTGGTTTACAACAACGGAGGAACAGTGTATCGCAGGGAAATTCAACACTCTCCTGAATACCTGGCAAGACTAAGGCGTGCCAGACAGAAGAGTAGAAGAACTGAAGGACCTTCACTACTGCACATTTTTATTTTTATTATTCTTTTTTCACCTTTTAATAAAGAAACCAATTTTTTTCTTTTTTCATCACCTGATTTTACCCTTTTAATTACTACACTTTTATTTTTAATCAGTATTATTACTACTACCATTTTACCATTTTTAAAGTGTCATTTTATTTTTTCTTTATTTTATTTGGTATTAGTGTTCTACATTCTATTTTCATCGTTCCTTTAGCATCATTTTTCTCTACCTCAACGTTACCTTTATGCCAAAACTCTCTTCCTCACTTTTCCCCTTTTGTTGTCCTGTTTCTCTTACCCCATTCCTGCTTTAGATTTTCCCTATTCCTTCTTTTTACCCCCTGTCAAAATTTCACCCTACTTATATATCCAATTTCCAATCCCCTGCTCTAAATCCATATACATCTCTCTCTTATCTTTCTTCACTATCCAATTTTTTTTCTCTCTCTCTGTTTTGTTGTTGTTTGCTTGATTGTTGAGTATATTGGGTTTTTTATGCTTGTTTGTGAGGTTGTTTTGTTTTTTCTTTTTACCTTTCTGTTGGTTTTTTTTCCTCTTTTCTCTCTTTTTTTTCCCCTCTTTTATCCTTTTCCAGTTATTTTTGTGCTTCTGTTTTCCCTTGCCTCCCTTGATATTAGTGGTTGTTTGTAGTTTGCATTCATCTCCAGGGATCTGTTGCTGGAATTTGTTGGGATCAGTGGTGGTTCTATCGGAGTTTTCTCCCCATATAGTCTCTTCCCCTCTTATATTTCATTCTCCCTCTTTTCTCTCTTACTTTTTCCCCCTCCCTTTTCCCAATTTCATTTTTGCACTCCTTTTTTTTATCTTTTTCTCTTCTTTCTTCCTTATCCCCTAATTCTCTTTGCTCGGGTGGTCACCTTTATTTGGGGTTATTAATATCGTGAATACATTTGTGTTCAGTGCCTTGTACGTTGTGCCTTGTTGTGTTGTATTTTGTGCCTTTAAATCAACGCAGCAGAGAGAGAACTACATAACCAAACACCTGAAGAAGAGAGATCATGGGGAGACCAAGAACCAGCCCGTATATGAAAGAAAAACAGGCATCACCAGAAAAGGAAGTAAACGAAATGGAGGCAATGGAGGCAAGCAACCTGTCAGAGAAAGAATTCAGAGAAATGGCCATAAGGTGGATGAAAAGAATGGAAGACAAATTCGACTATATGTGTAAGAACCAAGAGGAAATGAAAAATGACATCACTGCTATAAAGAACACAATAGAAAGCATCAACAGTAGACTAGAAGAAGCAGAGGACTGCATCAGTGAGCTAGAAGACAGGGTAGGAAAAAATACCCAAGCAGAGCAGCTTATAGAAAAAACAAAATTAAAAAGCAGGAGGAGAGCCTGAGAGAACTCTGGGACAACAAGAAATGAAACAACATCCGCATAATAGGGGTGCCAGAAGGAGAGGAAACTGAGCAAGGAATAGAAAACCTGTTTGAAAAAATAATGACAGAAAACTTTCCTGATATAGGGAAGAAAAAACTCACACAAATCCAAGAAGCTCACAGAGTCCCAAACAAAATGAACCCCAAAAGACCGAAGCCAAGGCACATTATAATTAAATTGGCAAACACCAACGACAAAGCAAGAATCTTAAAAGCAGCCAGAGAGAGACAGAAAGTCACCTACAAAGGAGCCCCCATCAGACTAGCGACTGATTTCTCAACAGAAACACATCAGGCAAGAAGGTAATGGAATGAAATATATAAAGTCATGCAAAGGAAGGGTCTGAATCCAAAAATACTGTACCCTGCAAGGCTATCAATCAAAATTGAGGGTGAAATCAGGTGCTTCACAGACAAAAAAGGACTTCGGGAGTCCTTTTGTGGTTTATTACCACCAAACCAGCAATGCAAGAAATGCTAAAGGGTCTTCTGTAAAAAGAAAAAATAGGAAACAAAGAAGGAACACAGGGGTAAAGAATAAAAATGGTGACTAACAATTATCTATCAATAATAACTTTAAATGTAAATGGATTAAATGCCCAATCAAAAGATATAGGGTAACTGAGTGGATAAGAAAACATAACCCATATATCTGCTGTCTACAGGAAACCCACCTCAGAAAAAAAGACGCACACAGACTGATGGTGAATGGATGGAAAAAGGCTTTTCAGGCGAATGGAAATGAAAAAAAAAAAGCTGGGGAAGCAATACTTATATCTGACAAATTAGATCTCAAATTGAAGGACATAAAAAGAGATAAAGAAGGCCATTTCATAATACTAAAGGGAGCAATCCAACAAGAAGAAATAACTCTGGTAAACATATACGCACCCAATATAGGAGCACCCAAATACATAAGAAATCTTCTGGAGGAGATCAAGGGAGAGATTGACAGCAATACAATCATAGTAGGGGACTTTAACACCCCATTATCACCATTGGAAAAATCCTCTAAACAAAAAATCAGCAAAGAAACATCAATCCTAAATGACTCACTAGATCAGATGGAATTAATTGACCTCTTCAGAACATTTCATCCCAAACCCACAGAATATACATTCTTCTCAAGTGCACATGGGTCATTTTCAAAGATAGACCATATATTGGGTCACAGACAAACTCTCTTCAAATTCAAGAAAATTGAAATCATATCAAGCATCTTCTCAGATCACAATGACATAAAACTGGAAATCACCTACAATAAAAACAATCCAAAAAATCAAACACATGGAGACTAAATAGCATGCTATTAAACAATGACTGGGTTACCAAAGAGATCAAAGAAGAAATAAAAAACATCATGTCAACAAACGACAATGAAAACACAACAATCCAAAACTATGGGACACAGCAAAAGCAGTCTTGAGAGGGAAGTTCATAGCTCTACAAGCCTACTGCAAGAAATAAGAAACAATGAGAATAAATCATCTAACCCTACAACTCAAAGAGTTAGAAACAGAGCAACAAGAAAAGCCCAGTGTAAGCAGAAGGAAGGAAATAATAAAGATAAGAGCAGAGATAAACGACATAGAGACCAAAAAAACAATACAAAAGATCAACAAAACCAAGAGCTGGTTCTTTGAAAGGATAAACAAGATTGATGAACCTCTAGCCAGGCTCACCAAGAAACAAAGAGAGAGGACCCAAATAAAAAAAATCAGAAATGAAAGAGGAGAAATAACAACAGACCCCACAGAAATACAAAGGATTGTTAGAAATTACTATGAACAACTCTACTCCAATAAACTAGACAACCTGGAGGAAATGGACATATTCCTAGAAAAATACAACCTTCCAAAACTTAATCTGGAAGAATCTAAAAATCTCAATAGGCCAATAACTATGG
>NW_005871067.1:9009032-9022254 GCF_000147115.1 Myotis lucifugus | reverse complement strand
GTCATCAAAGAGCTCCCAGAAAACAAAAGCCCAGGGCCAGACGGCTTCACAGGGGAGTTTTACAAACATTCAAGGAAGAACTAAAATTTATCCTCCTCAGACTATTCCAAAAAACTCAAGAAGAAGGAACACTTCCAAGCTTGTTCTATGAAGCCAGCATCACCCTAATACCAAAACCAGACAAAGACAACACAATGAAAGAGAATTACAGGCCAATATCCCTCATGAACATAGATGCCAAAATCCTCAACAAAATCCTAGCAAATTGGATCCAGCAGTACATCAGAAAGATCATACACCATGACCAAGTTGGATTTATCCCAGGGATGCAAGGATGGTACAAGATCCACAAATCAATAAACATAATACATCACATAAACAAATTGAGAGATAAAAACCACATAGTCATATCAATTGATGCAAAAAAGCATTTGACAAAATCCAACACACTTTCTTGATAAAAACATAAGGCAAGATATTAATAGAAGGATCATACCACAACATAATAAAAGCCATATATGACAAACCCACAGCCAACATCATACTCAATGGGCAAAAACCTAAAACCATTCCCTCTAAGAACAGGAACAAGACAGGGATGCCCCCTCTCACCACTCCTGTTCAACATAGTACTGGAAGTACTAGCCGTTGCGATCAAACAAGAAGAAGAAACAAAAGACATCCAAATTGGAAAAGAAGAAGTAAAACTGTCCTTATTTGCAGATGACATGATACTGTACATAGAGAACCCTAAAGACTTCATAAAAAAAATTATTAGACTGAATAAATGAATTTGGCAAAGTAGCAGGATAAAAAATTAATACCAAGAAATCTATGGCATTTCTTTACGCCAATAGTGAACTTACAGAAAGTAAGACTAAAAAAGCAATCACATTTACCATCGCATCAAAAAAATTAAGATACCTAGGAATAAACTTAACTAAAGAGGTAAAAGACTTATACGTGAAAAACTACAGGACACTGAAAAAAGAGATAGAGGAAGACTTAAACAGATGGAAGAACATACCATGCTCATGGATTGGTAGAATCAACATCATCAAAATGTCCATACTACCCAAAGCAATCTATAGATTCAATGCAATCCCCATTAAACTACCAATGGCATATTTCACAGATCTAGAATGAACGTTCCCAAAATTCATCTGGAATAAAAAAGACCTCGAATAGCTTCAGCAATCCTGAGAAAGAAGAACAAAGTAGGTGGGATCTAAATACCAGATATCAAACTGTATTACAAAGCCACTGTACTTAAAACAGCTTGGTACTGCCACAAGAACAGACATATAGATCAATGGAATAGAATAGAGAACCCAGAAATCGACCCAAACCACTATGCCCAATTAATATTCGACAAAGGAGGCAAGAGCATACAATGGAGTCCAGACAGTCTCTTCAATAAATTGTGTTGGGAAAATTGGACAGGTACATGCAAAAATATGAAACTAGACCACCAACTCACACCATACACAAAAATAAACTCAAAATGGATAAAAGACTTAAACGTAAGATGCGAAACCATAAAAATACTAGAGGAATCCACAGGCAACAAAATCTCAGAGATATGCTGAAGCAATTTCTTCACTAATACTGCTCCTAGGGCAATGAAAACTAAAGAGAAAATAAACAGCCCTGACTGGTTTAGCTCAGTTTATAGAGTGTCAGCCTGCGGACTGAAAGGTCCCAGGTTTGATTCTGGTCAAGGGCATGTACCTTGGTTGCCAGCACATCCCCAGTGGGGAAGGGGTGCAGGAGGCATCTGATCGATGTTTCTCTCCCATCGATGTTTCTAACTCTCTATCCCTCTCCCTTCCTCTCTGTAAAAAATCAATAAAATATATTTTTTTAAAAAAAGAGAGAGAGTAAATAAACAAATGGGACTACATCAAAATAAAAAGCTTTTTCACAGCAAAGGAAACCATCAACAAAACAACAAGAAAGCCCACTGCATGGGAGAACATATTTGCCAATGTTATCACAGATAAGGGTTTAATCTCCAACATTTACAGGGAACTCATACAACTTAACGAAAGGAAGATAAAAAATCCAATCAAAAAATGGGCAAAGGACACAAATAGATACTTTTCGAAAGAAGACAGAAGGAAGGCCAAGAGACATATGAAAACATGTTCAAAATCACTAATTATCAGAGAGATGCAAATCAAAATGACAATGCAGTAACATCTCACAGCTGTCAGAATGGCTTCATCAACAAATCAACAACCAACAAGTGCTGGCAAGGATATGGAGAAAAAGGAACCCTCGTGCACTGCTGGTGGGAATGCAGCCTGGTGCAGCCACTGTGGAGAACAGTATGGAGTTTCCTCAAAAAACTAAAAATGGAACTCTCATTTGACCCAGTGATCCCACTTCTAGGAATATATCCCAAGAAACCAGAAACACCAATCAGAAAGGATATATGCACCGCTATGTTCATAGTGGCACAATTCACTGCACTAAGATTTGGAAACAGCCTAAGTGCCTATCAGCAGATGAATGGATTAAAAAACTGTGGTACATCTACACAATGGAATACTGTGCTGATGTAAAAAAAAGGAGTTCTTACCATTTGCAACAGCATGGATGGAACTAGAGAGCATTATGCTAAGCTAAATAAGCCAGTCAGAGAAAGATAAATATCACGTGATCTCATTCATTTATGGAATATAATGAACAACATAAACTGATGAACAAAAACAGATCCAGAGACAAAGAAACATCGATCAGATTGTCAAACTTCAGAGGGAAGATGGAGAGGGTGGGGGTAAGGGAGAGAGATCAACCAAAGGACTTGTATGCATGCATATAAACTTAACCAATGGACACAGACAACAGGGGGGTGAGGGCATGAGTGGGAGCGAATGGGGGGCAATGGGGGGGCTAAGGACACATATGTAATACCTTAATCAATAAAGAAATTTTTAAAAAAAGAAATAATGACAGAAAACTTACATGATACTGGCAGAAAAAAAACACGCAAGTTCAAGAAGTACATAGAGTCCCAAACAAGTTGAACCCTAAAAGACCAACACCAAGACACATCATAATTAAGTTGGCAAAC
Source organism: Myotis lucifugus (assembly GCF_000147115.1). Classification (NCBI taxonomy): domain Eukaryota; kingdom Metazoa; phylum Chordata; class Mammalia; order Chiroptera; family Vespertilionidae; genus Myotis; species Myotis lucifugus. Next base: position 9,019,175 of record NW_005871067.1, on the reverse strand, counting down.
ATCAATGACAAAGTAAGAATTTAAGGCTGCCAGAGAGAGACAGAAAGTTACCTACAAGGGATCTCCTATTAGAATATCAACTGATTTCTCAACAGAAACACACCAGTCAAGAAGGGAATGGAATGAAATATACAAAGTGTGCAAAGCAAGGGACTGAATCCAAGAATACTATGCAATGCAAGAAATGCTAAAGAGACTGCTGTAAAAAGAAGAAACAGAAAGGCAAGAAGAAACACAAACATTAAGAATAAAAATGATGACAAACATACAATATGAATAATAACATTAAATGTAAATGGATTAAATGCTCCAATCAAAAGACATTCGGTAGCTGAATGGATAAGAAAGCATGACCCATATATTTGCTGTCTGCAATAGACCCACCTCAGAACAAAGGATTCACACAGACTGATAGTGAAGGGATGGGAAAAAAATGTTCAGGCATATATAAATGAGAAAAAAGCTAGGGTTGTAATACTTATATCTGACAAAATAGACCTCAAAGTAAAGGCCATAACAAGAGATAAGAAGGCCACTTCATAACACTAAAGGGAGCAATTCAACAAGAGGATATAACTCTGATAAACATATATGCACCGAATACAGAAGCACCCAAATACATAAAACAACTTCTGGAAGATATCAAGAGAGAGATCGATAGCAATACAATCATAGTAGGGAACTTTAATACCCCACTGACACCACTGGATAAATCCTCTAAACAAAAAATCATCAAAGAAACAGAAATCCTAAATGACTCACTAGATCAGATGGACTTAATTGACATCTTCAGAACATTTCACCAAAAATCTATAGAATATACATTCTTCTCAAGTGTACACAGGACATATTCAAAGATAGCCCACATATTAGGACACAGGCAAAGTCTCTTCAGATTCAAGAAGATAGAAATCATAACAATCATCTTCTCAGATCAAAATGGCATAAAACTAGAAATCCTATCTAATAAAAGAGAAACATGGTAATTAGCCATACGGCCGCTACCCTTCCCATTGGCTAATCAGGAAGATATGCAAATTAACTGCCAGCCAAGATGGCGGCCGGCAGCCAGGCAGCTTGAAGCGAACAGGGAGGCTTGCTTGCTTCAGTGACGGAGGAAGCCAAGCTTCCCCGCCTGCCTTTCCGGCCTCTGAGCTTGCAGTTTGAAACATTGTAACAAATATAGAAGCTAAACCAAACCCCAGAAACCCGCTTTCAGTCAGCCAGGCTTCAGCCAGCAAGACCGCAACATTGTTTCAAATACAGAAGGTAAACAAAGGCCAGAAACCTGCTTTCAGCAGCCAAGCCTCAGAGAGAAAGCCGGCTCTCAGCTCCAGTGACAGGCATAGAAAGTAAATAAATGCAAGAATAAAAAAAAAAGAAAAAAAGGAGAGGTTTGGAGCTTCAGTTGCCCTCCAGCCTGAAAACAGCCCTCAGCCCCTCACCCAGACTGCCCAGGCACCCCAGTGGGGACCCCCACCCTGAAGCAACAAGATGGCGGCTAATTTGCATACTGAAGGCAGGCGGCAGCAGGCAAAGCTGTCTGCGGTCTGGGACCCGGATCTGTGACCCTGCCAGGTGGGGGGCAGTGCTTGAGGCTGTCCACGGTCTGGGACCTGGATCCATGTCCTCGCAGGTGGGGCGGCAGTGCTTGAGGTTGTCCGCGGTCCTAGGACCCAGATCTGTGACCCTGCCGGACGGGCGGCAGTGCTTGAGGCTGTCCGCTGTCCCGGGACCCAGATCCATGACCCTGCCGGGCCGGGGGCAGTGCTTGAGGCTGTCTGCGGTCTCGGGACCCAGATCCATGACCCTGCCGGGCAGAGGGCAGTGCTTGAGGCTGTCCGCGGTCCCGGGACCCGGATCTGTGACCCTGCCCAGCGGGGGCAGTGCTTGAGGCTGTCCGCGGTCTAGGACCTGGATCCGTGTCCTCGTGAGTGGGGCGGCAGTGCTTGAGGCTGTCCGCAGTCCGGGACCCGGATCTGTGACCCTGCCGGGCGGGGGGCAGTGCTTGAGGCTGTCCACGGGACCAAGACACGGATCTGTGACCCTGCCGGGCGGGGGGCAGCGCTTGAGGCTGTGCATGGTCCCGGGACTCGGATCCGTGACCCTTCACGGAGGGGAGGCAGCCATCAGCACCCAGGAGTGACTGCGCAAGATCCGCCTCCTGGCCCAGAAGGTGCAGGATCGCAGGGACAGCCACCGTGGCGGGCCAGACTGACGTCCTCCTGGCCGCACCACGGGGGTTTGCGGATCTGCAAAGCCAGAGGCCTCCGGTGTGCACATACCACCGTGGCGTGCGAACATCCCCCAGCACACTGTCACCCTCCCACACCTGCAACAGTTGCAAACCAAGGCTTGCACAAGTTCCCCCCGCCTCTCCACCGCACTTCCATCAACCCGGCATGCCTAACACCCCCACAGGATGTGCACACATCCCCTCTGATGCGCTCATGTCCTTTGGAGAGTGTCTGGGTGTTCTGGGTGCTGAGAGTGGGCGCCTGTGAGATGACAGTGAGAGGGCGGAGTGGTGATGCCCTGTTCCCACGGAGGCCAGTGCAGCTACGAGATCACCTCTGGGGAGTTAATGCAGGTGCTGAGGCAGGAGCAGGTGCAGACAGACACACCTGGTGGGCGCGGGCGGCCCTGTCTGAGGTGCCTTCGGTCAGCGTTCAAGATCAAGAGCCCAGAGGCAGAGAGGAATTCGTCCTCTCAGTGAAACAGTGGGATAGTCGGGGCGACTGTAGAGGAGGAATGTGCACTTTGGGTGCCAGCACCCATGAGCGAAGGCTGCCCTGACTGAGCCTCGCTTGCTTGGGGCCTAGCGCACTCCTGCCGGGCAACGGGTGACAGGATGTGCTTTTCCGAAGTAATGAGAGAAAACATTGATTCTCCTGCTGCCCACGAAGGTGGAAAGTGAAGTGAGGAGACATGTGGGGAGTGAGCAAGGTTCCCTGTCTGGGGGTTCCAAATCTGCTGTTGGTTTCTTCCACCACTGACTAGAGATATACAGGGTGTCCCCTCAAAATGTATACACACTTTGAATACCTACTAATTCCAATGGTTTTAAGCATAAGAAAGGAACAACAATGGAGCTGTTATCTGTTAAAACTGTGGGCACAAACAGGTAGTTGGACATTCCCTGAGGGGTCTCAGATTGGAGAGGGTGAAGGCCAGACTGAGGGGCCCCTTCTCCCCCCCCTATCCCAGTGCACGAATTTCGTGCACCGGGCTACTAGTCAACTATAATAAAAAACAATAAAACACATGGAGGCCAAGTAGCATGTTATTAAACAATGAATGGGTTACCAAAGAGATCAAAGAAGAAATAAAAAAATATCCTGGAAACAGATGACAATAAAAACAAAATGATCCAAAATCTATGGGACACAGTTAAAACAATCCTGAGAGGGAAGTTCATAGCACTACAGGCTTTCCTCAAAAAACAAGAAAAACTTTTAATATGTTATCTAACCCTACATATTAAAGAATTAGATAGTAACAAGAAAAGCCTAAAGTAAGTAGAAGGAAGGAAATAATAAATATCAGAGCAGAAATAAATGACATAGAGACCAAAACAAAAAAAACCACCCCAACAACAACAAACAAACAAACAAACAAAAATAAAATATCAATAAATCCAATGGCCAGTTCTTTGAAAGGATAAAAAAGATTGATGAACCTCTTACTAGACTCATCAAGAAATAAAGAGAGAGGACCCAAATTTAAAAAATTCAGAAATGAAAGAGGTGAACTAACAACTGACCCCATAGAGATACAAAAGATCATAAAAAAATACTATGAACATCTCTATTCCAACAAACTGGACAAGCTTGACCAAATGGACATATTCCTAGAAAAATACAATCTTCCAAAACTCAATCAGCAAGAATCAGAAAACCTGGACAGACCAATAACTACTGATGAAATCGAAAAATTAAAAAACCAACTCCCAGCAAACAACAGCCCTGGTCCGGATGGCTTCACAGGGTTGTTTTACCGAACACTCATAGAAGAACTAGCACCTATTCTCCTCAAACTATTCCAAAAAATTCAAGAGGAAGGAACACTTCCAAGCACTTTCTATGAAGCCAGCATTACCCTAATCCCAAAACCAGATAAAGACACTACAAAGAAAGAGAATTACAGGCAAATATCCCGTATGAACTTAGACACTAAAATCCTTAAGAAAATTCTAGTAAATTAGATCCAGGAATACATTAGAAAGATCATACACCATCACCAAGTGAAATTTATTCCAGGGATGCAAGGCTGGTACAATATCTGCAAATCAATAAATGTGATACATCACATAAACAAACAAAGATAAAAAATAGCATGATTATATCAACTGATGCAGAAAAAGCATTCACCAAAATCCAACACCCATTTTTGATAAAAACCCTCAGCAAAATGGGAATAGAGGGATCATACCTCAACATAATAAAAGCCTTATATGATAAAACTATAGCCAACATCATACGAAATGTGAAAAAAATTAAAACCATTTCCCCTAAGAACAGGAACAAGACAGGGATGCTCACTTTAACCACTCCTGTTCAACAAAGTACTGGATGTGCCAGCCATAATGATCAGACAAGAAGAAGAAAGAAAAGGCATCCAAATTGGAAAGGAGAAAGCTAAACTGTCTTTATTTGTAGGCGTCGTGATATTGTACATAGAAAACCCCAAAGATTGCATCAAAAAACTACTAGATTTAATAAATGAATTCAGCAACGTAGCAGAATATAAAATCAATACCAACCAAAAAATAAATAAATAAAAATAAATAAAATCAATACCAAGAAATCCATGGTTTTTTTATACACCAAGAATGAATTCTAAGAAAGAGAAACTAAAAAAATAATCCCTTTTACCATTGCAACAAAAAATTAAGATGCTTAGGAATAAATTTATCCAAGGAGATAAAAGACCTGTTCTCTGAAAACTACAGTTGAAAAAAGAGATAGAGGAAGATACACACAAGTGGAAGAATTTACTGTGTTCATGGATTGGGAGAATAACATGATTAAAATGGCCATAATACCCAAAACAATCTATAGATTCAATATAATCCCTATTAAAATATCAATGGCATATTTCACAGAGCTAGAACAAATATTCAAAAAATTTATATGGAATCAAAAAAGACCCCAAATAGCCACAGCAATCTTGAGAAAGAAGCAATCAAAGTTGGAGGGATTACAATACCAGAGTTCAAGTTATAGTACAAAGCCACTGTACTCAAAACAGCCTTGTTCTGGCACAAGAACAGGCATGTAGACCAGTGGAACAGACCAGAGAACCCAGAAATCAATCCAAGCCATTATGCTCAATTAATATTTAACAGAGGAGGCAAGAACATACAATGGAGTCAACACAGTCTCTTCAATAAATGGTGTTGGGAAAATTGGAACGTTACATGCAAAAAAATGAAACTAAATCACCAACTTACACCATACACAAAAAATAAACTCAAAATGGATAAAAGACTTAAATGTAAGATGTAAAACCATAAAAACTCCTAGAAGAAATAATTGGCAGCAAAATCTTAGATATCTCTCGTAGCAATATGTTTACAGATACATCTCCTAGGACAATGGAAATTAAGAATAAAGTAAACAAATGGGACTATATCAAAATAAAGAGCTTCTGCACAGCAAAAGAAACCATCAGCAAAATAACAGGAGAGCCCACTGCATGGGAGAACATATTTGCCAATGATACATCCATTAAGGGTTTAACCTCCAAAATTTAAAGAGAACTCATACAACCTAATAAAAGCAAGGTAAACAATCTAATTAAAATGGGCAAATGACCTAAATAGACACTTCTCCAAAGGGGACATACAAAAGGCCAAGAGGCCTATGAAAAAGTGTTCAAAGTCACTAACCATCCAAGAGATGCAAATCAAAAGAACAATGAGGTACCACCTCACACATGTCCGAATGGCTATCATCAACAAATCAACAAACAACAAGTGCTGGCGAGGATGTGGAGAAAAAGGAACCCTTTTACACTGCTGATGGGGATGCAGACTGGTGCAGCCACTGTGGAAAACAGTATGGAGTTTCCTCAAAAAATTAAAAATGGAACTCCCATTTGGCCCAGTGATCCCACTTCTAGAAATATATCATAAGAAATCAGAAACACTCATCAGAAAGGACATATGCACTCCTATGTTCATAGCAGTGGAATTTATAATAGGTAAGATTTGGAAACAGCCTAAGTGCCCATTTGTTGGGGTCCAACCCCAACGGGTCCAGGGATCCCCAAAGGTGTGGAGGGAGTCGGCGAAGAATGAATGACATGGAAACTGGGTTCAGTTCATCAGCATAGCGAGGTTCTCCCTCCAGAATCTCCAGCGAAGTTCTGGTCAGGATCTCCAACCAAGTTCTGGTGCCATGTTCTCTCGCTAGGTTCTCCAGCCAGGTTCTCCAGGTTCTCCAGCCAGGTTCAGTCACCAGGTTCTTTAGCCAGGTTCTATCCAGGTTCTTTTGCCATGTTCTGTCTAGGTTCTCCAGTGAAGTTCTGTAGCCAGGTTCTGTCCAGGATCTTTTGCCATGTTCTCTGGCTAGGTTCTGGTTAGGATCTGATGATGATCTGATGATGATCTGATGAGGATGTGATGAGGATCTGATGAGGATGTGATGAGGATCTGATGTTTATTGTCTTGTTACATCCATATTTATATCAGCCGATTTTAATCCTGTCAATTTCTATTACAAAGGTTAGGGCGTTTCTTATCTCCATTCCAGGGAGTAAAGATTATGTAGCTTAACTACCCGCCTGGCACTTAATTAAGGGGTTGTATCCCCTCCCTAACCTCAGGGAAAAATCCCCACCTGGGGAAACAACCTTTCTCAGAGAGGTGACCTTGGTTAAAACACATGGCACTAAGGAGAGCAAACATTAAGAACAGTATGCCATATACGCCAGGTCCCTTGAAACATGCTGTGCAGATGTTTCTTCTCTGCAGCAAGGATGGACCGGCTCCCGGCACCCATTAGCAGGTAAGTGGATTAAAAAACAATGGTACATCTATATAATGGAATACTATGCAGTTGCAAAAAAAGAAAGAACTCTTACCCTTTGCAATAGCATGGATGGACCTGGAGAGCATTATGCTAAGTGAAATAAGCCAGTCTGAGAAAGATAAGTATCACATGATGTCACCCATATGTGGAATCTAATGAACAACATAAACTACGAACAAAAATAGACCCAGAGACTTAGAAGCATTGAACATACTATCCAACCTCAGAGAGAAGACAGGGGAAGGATAGGGAGGAGGGGAAGAGATAAACCAAAAACTTTATATACATACTAGAGGCCCAGTGCACGAAATTCATGCACGGGTGGAGGGGGGTGGTCCCCTCAGCCCAGCCTGCACCCTCTCCAATCTGGGACCCCTCGGAAGATGTCCTTTTCCCACCCGGTTTAGAGCGATCCCGGGGATCGGGCCTAAACCGGCAGTCAGACATTTCTCTCACAATCCAGGACGCTGGCTCCTAACTGCTCACCTGCCTGCCTGCCTGATCTCCCCTTACTGGCCCCCTGCCAGCCTGATCACCCCTAACCGCCTCTGCCTGTCAACCTGATTGCCCCTAACTGCCCCCCTGGTGGCCTGGTTGCCCCCAACTGCCCCCCTGCTAACCTGGTCACTCCCAACTGCCCCCCTGCTGGCTTGGTCACCCCTAACTGCCCCCCCAACATGGTTGCCCCTTACTGCCACCCCTGCCAGCCTGGTCGCCCCCAACAGCCCCCCCTGCTGGCCTGGTTGCCCCTAACTGCCCAACCCCTGCCAGCCTGGATGCCTCTTAATGCCCCCTATGCTGGCCTGGATGCCCCCCAACCAGCCTGGTCACCCCTTACTGCCCCCCTGCCAGCCTGGTCATCCCGAACTGTCTCCCCTGCCAGCATGGTTGTCCCTCACTGGACCCCTCTGCTGACCTGTACACCCCCAACTGCCTCCACTGACAGCCTGGTCATCCCTCAGTGCCTCGTCTGTCGTTCAGGATGCCCCTCGCATTCTAGTCGCTCAGTCAAATGATCATCCCTCACTAAACCCCCTGCCGGTCTTGTCGCCCCACTCAGCCTGTTTGGTCATTCGTTCAGTTGTTTCGGATGTGACGGCCCCTGGCTCTTTATATATATAGACTAGAGGCCCAGTGCATGAAATTCGTGCACTGGGGGTGGGGGGAGTCCCTCAGCTCGGCCTGTGCCCTCTCACAGTCTGGGACCCCTTGCTCCTTACCTCCCCCCTGCTTGCTGCTCCCTACCACTCGGCTCGCTGCTCCTCAGTGCTGCCGCGGAGGTTCCTGCCACCTCCGCTGCACTCACCAGCCATGAGCCCGGCTTCTGGATGAGCAGCACCCCCCCTGAGGGAACTCATTGTAGCTCCAGGCCCTGGTTGGTGTGGATCAGTAGTTAGAGTGTCCTCTCACGCATCAAAGGGTCATGAGTTCGATTCCAGGTGAGGGCACATACACAGGTTGTGGGTTGCTTGGGCAACTGATCAATGTTTCTCTTTATCTTTCCCTCTCCCTTCCTCTCTCTCTAGAATCAATGAAAAGAACATATCCTTGGAGGAGGACTTAAAAAGAAAAAAAAAATGCTGGTTTCGTTCAGTGGATAGTGCTTTTGCAGGCAGACTGAAGGGTACCAGGTTGGATTCCAATTGAAGACATATACCTGGGTTGCCGGCTTAATCCAGGGCCCTGGTCGGGGATTCAGCAAGAGACAACCATTTGATGTCTCTCATATTAGTTTCTGTCTTTCTCCTTCCCTCCCACTCTCTGTAAAAAATAAAAAATAAAAAAAAATCAATGCAAAAATGTCCTCAGGTGAGGATTAACCAAAACAAACAAACAAACAAACACCCATTCCCAGTGTGATTATTGAAGGAGCATATGAAGTATTTGTTGAATGAACGGGAAGGGATGAGACTTTACTTTCTAACTGTTTTAGCAACTCTGCAAGCCAGAGGGTTTATTTTTATTTTTAAAAAATATATTTTATTGATTTTTACAGAGAGGAAGGTAGAGGGATGGAGAGTGAGAAACATCGATGAGAGAGAAATATCGATCAACTGCCTCCTGCACACCCCCTACTGGGGATGTGCCCACAACAAAGGTATATGCCCTTGACCAGAATTGAACCCGGGACCCCTCAGTCCACAGGCCGATGCTCTATCCACTGAGCCAAACTGGTTAGGGCCAGAGGGTTTATTTTTTATTTTCATTTTTATTGATTGATTATTTTAGAGAGAGGAAGGGAGCGAGAGAAACATCAGTGTGTTGTTCCACTTACTATGCTCTCTTTGGTTGCTTCTTGTCTGTGCCCTGACCAGGGATCCAACCTGCAACCTTGCTGTATCAGGAGGAGGTTCTAACCCACTGCTCAGGGTGCTGCCTGTCAGGGCCCCTCAACAAAATCCCTCTGGTGTTCCCTGGCCCCTGCTGTGGGTCGGAGCTCCTCTGCCACAGCAAAGGTTTGGGTTCCATTCTGTCAGGTTTTGGGTTTGATTCCTGGTCCAGGCTGACTGCTGCTCAGCAAGTGACCGAGGACCATTGAAGTCCATGTGCTCTAGGCATTCGGCCGGGACCCGGGGTTCCATGGCTGACTTGGCAGACTCTGATCCCTGCTACCCCCAGTCCTCCATCCAGGGCGACTTCAACTATAAAAGCTGTGTGGCCTCCAGGTAGGTCGCCCTCTCCATGGCTCGCCAGGCTTGGTTTCTCCACAGTTGCCCTGGGAGGCTGATTTCCAGGTTACCAGGGAGAGCGCCCTCCACTCCGGACTCCCAGGGAGAGCCGGTTGGGGGCATGAGTGCTGGCTGACCTCTGCGGTTGCCCCACCAGCCCCGATCTCCCCTGCCTGTGGCCCCGCCCCTCCCTTCATGATCACATATCCGGGGCCACAGGCACGGCTGCACCCGATGCCCTGGGTGCCGCCATGCTTGTGGCCCCGCCCCTCCCTTTGCCATTGCAGATCAGAGGGCTGCAGGCAGGCTGCACCCTGGCCTGCACCCGGTGCCCAGGATGCTGCATGCTGCTGCTCACCCTCCCTTCTCATGCAGATCGGGGCTGCAGGCACGGCTGCACCGATGCCCTGGGTGCCCTCATGGCTTGTGGGCCCCACCCC
>NW_005871067.1:9002152-9008560 GCF_000147115.1 Myotis lucifugus | reverse complement strand
GCAGATCAGAGGGCTGCAGGCACGGTTGCACCCAGGACCTGCACCCGGTGCCCAGGATGCTGCCATGCCTGCTGCTCCACCCCTCCCTTCTCCATTGCAGATCCTAGGGCTGCAGGCACGGCTGCACCGGATGCCCTGTGTGCCACCATGCTTGTGGCCCCGCCCCTCCCTTTGTGATCGCATATCCAGGCCGCAGGCACGGCTGCACCTGGTACCCCAGGTGCAGCCTTGCTTGCGGCCCTATCTCTCCCTTCAAGATCGCAGATCAGGCTAGTTGGCATCCCTGGCCCCTGTGGTCCTGCACGCCAGCTCTCTCTTCCTCTGATTGCCATGACGATCACCAGCACCCCTGACAGGGGTGTCGCCTGGCCTGCTGGGCTTTCTGATGGCGATCACTGGCTGGGGGGTGGAGCTCTGCTCTGTCACCATTCTTCCGTCTTTCCCCTTTTGCCTCCCATCATTGCGCCTATGTATGCAAATTAGCTGCCATCTTTGTTGGCGGTTAACCGCCATCTTTGCTGACAGCTAATTTGCATATACTCACTGATTAGTCAATGAAAAGGGTAGCGGTCGTACGCTAATTACCATGTTTCTCTTTTATTAGTGTAGATATGCATCACCTATGAACACAGACAATAAGGTGGTGAAGGCCTGGGGTGGGGGGCCTGGGGCAGGATGGGAGAGGTCAATGGAGGGGCGGGGAGGGACATATGTAATACTTTCAAAAATAAAAATTTAATAAAAAAAAACAATTTGGTAACCTTAAACTCAAAACTAGCAGGATTGAATAACCTTTTTTCTAAGTGATGCAAGCCTGCTAAACAAATGACTGTCAGCTCATTTTTAAAAAATTGCTATCTGAACACAGTTCCTAATGATTGTACAATTCAACAGCATCTGTTGTCATGATTACAATATTAATTTTTAAAGCTAAGAAAAGTTAGGAGGAGTAAATGATAAAAAAAGAATATGAATTTTTCCATGTTAATTAATTTCACAAAAGAAATTAGGACTATTCGACAATATTTGTATTATATTTTCAAATTTTAGGGAAAAAATGGGAAATTATCCTCTCGCCCCCCCTCCCCCCTTCCAGCCCGCAGGCTCCTATTGCCGAATGGTGAATGGGGAACCACGGGGAACCGGGGTGTGTGATGGCAGTGGGGTGGGACTGGGGACTGGAGAGGGGGCAGAAGATGGCTCTGATCGCAGGGTAGGCCTAGGGTCACTACCCACACATGATTTCGTGTGCTGGGCCTCTAGTAAGTTAATAATCACTGGAAATATCCCACTTTGAGACCTTTTAAACCAACACTGGAAACCCAGAAATCATAAAAGAAATATCAAGTATTAAAATATACAAAAATTAAATGCTTGTATGGCAAAAAAATACCATGAAAAAAAATAAACAGACAAATTTTAGATTTGTAAAAAATGAACACAAATAACATAGGGTTAATTTTTATAATATTCACCAGACTTTTGCACATTGCATAGAAATGGGAGCCTAATGAAAAAAAAGTAGACAAAAGATATAATGAGGCAATTCACAGAAGAGCAAATCTAAATAACCAACAAACACATAAAAAGGTGTTCGGATTTACCAATATTCAGGGAAGTGTTAATAAATGTAACAATTAGCAGTACATATCTGACAAAAAAGGCAAGAGTTTAAAAAGAACAATAACTCCTAGTGCTGGCAAAGATGTGAGGGAAAGAAATTCTTCCTTAATGCTGATGGGCATGTGAAGCGGTGCAGCATTTTGGGAGAAAAGGAATATAACTGTCTATTTAAAGGAAACATATATCTATATTATCCTCCTCCACCCAGCAATTCTCATTTCTGAGAATCTATCAAAAGGCTATAGAACCACCAGTACACTCTGGTACTCAAGGACACATAATAAGGATGTTTGCTGTGGCATTGTACAAAGTGGCTGAGAATTGGACACCAAATGAATGTCCATCAATGGTGGAATGACTGACTAGGATGATGCATTCACATCATAAGAGGCTCTGCAACCACCTTTAGGAATGAATTAGTTATGTGATTAAGGGGCTTCTATACAGTACTGGTGTATAAAAAAGCAATATATTGACATATGGTATAACATGCCCACATTTTTACATAAAAATGGCAGTTGCAAAATGTGTATATATTTGTGTTTATGTAAAAGTACATGAGTGTGGAAAAAATAAGGAGGAATACATGTTGGATTGCTGACAACCTGGAGGTTGGACAGTGCATGGAAGAGTGAGGGTGAAAAAAACAAAAAAAGGAACAAAAGAGGGAAGCTAAACAAAAAAACCTTTAGTATATATAATATGATTATCCTATATAATAAAAGCCTAATATGCAAATTATCCCCTCGACAGGGAGTTCGATCAGAAGTTTGACCAGGGGGCAGGGCCAGTGGTGGCAGCAGGTGGCCCGGGGAAGGAAGTTGCCCTGGCTGGTAGCTGGCAGTTGCTAGGGACTCTACCCGTGCCGAATTTTGTGCACTGGGCCTCTAGTATTGGTATCCTATCGAATAATAGAGAAACATGGTAATTAACTGTAATTTCGCTACCCTTCCCATTGGCTAATCAGCGAGATATGCAAATTAACTGCCAACCAAGATGGCGGCCGGCAGCCAGGCAGCTGAAGCGAACAGGAGGCTTGCTTGCTCCAGTGACAGAGGAAGCCAAGGTTCCCCGCCTGCCGCTGCCAGCCTCTGAGCTGCAGTCTAAGAAACAATGTTGCAATTATAGAAGCTAAACAATCCCCAGAAACCTGCTTTCAGCCAGCCAAGCCTCAGAGCTGGAGCTGCAACAGTGTTTCAATTATAGGAGCCAAACAAACCCAGATACCTGCTTTCAGCAGCCGAGGTCTCAGAGCTGGAGCCAAGCCTCAGAGCTAAAGCCGGCTCTCAGTTCCAGTGACAGCCATAGAAGGTAAATAAATCCCAGGATAAAAAAAAAAAAAAGAAAAAAAGGAGAGATTGGGAGCTTCAGTCACCCGCCAGCCTGAAAACGGCCCTCAGACCCTCACCCAGACTGGCCAGGCACCCCAGTGGGGACCCCCACCCTGAAGGGGGTGTGACCAGATGCAAACAGCCATCATCCCCTCATCCAGGCTTGCCAGGCACCCAAGCAGGACCCCCACCCTGATCCAGGACACCCTTCAGGGCAAACCAGCCAGCCCCCACCCGTGCACCAGGCCTCTATCCTATATAGTAAAAGGCTAATATGCAAACTGACCCTAACAGCAGAACGACTGGGAATGACTGGTCACTATGACACACACTGACCACCAGGGGGCAGACGCTCAATGCAGGAGCTGCCCTCTGGTGGTCAGTGAGCTCCCACTTGGGGGAGCTCTGCTCAGCCACAAGCCAGGCTGATGGCTGCCAGTACAGCAGTGGTGGTGGGAGCCTCTCCTGCCTCCTCAGCAGCGCTAAGGATGTCCGACTGCAGCTTAGGCCTGTTCCCCGCTGGCAAGTGGACATCTTCCCAAGGGCTGCTGGGCTGCCAGAGGGATGTCTGATTGCCATCTTAGGCCCATCCCCGGGGAGCAGGCCTAAGCCAGCAGGTGGTCATCCCCTGAGGGGTCTCAGACTGCGAGAGGGCACAGGCCAGGCTGAGGAACCCCCCTCCCCCTCGAGTGCACAAATTTTTGCGCACCGGGCCTCTCGTATTTATATAAAATTATTTACGTGTGTGCATACAGAAAGTTTTTAAAAAGTTAGCATTTATTGAAGTGCCTACTGTGCTCAAAACCTATACTCTTAAAAGTGTTAGCTACTTTGGCAACAACATTCTTCTGTGGAAAAAGCATCATTTATGGAGACAGAAGATTTAGGTTCAAATCTTGGCTCTGCCTCTAGCAGTTAACACTTGTTTATAAGTCACTTAATCTCTCTGAGTATCTTTCCTCATCCAAAATTAAGGACAATATTTGCCGTATTTTGTGGTTCAAATGAATTAGCACATATGAAAGAACTTTCTAAAGTAACATAATTATGGTTGGTTTAAATAAAATTTGTCTTTAAAAACATTCCAAAATTCAAGGATTAATACACAAAGGCTTTATTCTTATGTCCCCAGGATGTTGCATTTACTGTCAAATGCAAAGTACCTGTTCAAATTGTACTGGCCTCACCATAATTATCTACATGACTCACACTGCTTAAAACCATGTGCAATAAGTAACCTGAAATCAGAAGGCCTGAATTTAAGTTCAGTAGCTGTGTGATCCTTGAGCAAGCAATTTAACCTCTGCAATACTGTATCTGCAGCTATAGGGTGTCCCCCCAAAAAATGTATATTCACTTTAACAGCTGATAACTCAATTTTCACTCCTTCTAAGGTTTAACTAATTTGAAAAAATGTGAAGCCAGACTAACTTTTGAACAAAGAAAATTTATCCTAAAATGCCACTAGACTTTTTTTATGAAGATACATAAAAGAAAGTATATGGTACAAAACAAACAACAGTTGATGAATTGAAGGTGCATGAATACCAAACGAAATGATTCTTGATGTTTGTGATTCTATTGCTTTGTGTTATCAGCAGTGCCTGGACCAGAACAATTATCAGTTTGAAAACAGACATTGACAAAAAACTTATTCATTTCTGTAGATTCTTTTAAATTTTGTAAATGTTAATAAACACTGACTTTATAATCATTCAAAATTTATATACATTTTTGGGACACCCTGTATATTATACATCTATATACATAAAAGCCTAAGCGACCATCACAACCAGACGACCGAACAGGTTGCATGGGGCGACCTGGCCAGCAGGGGGGTCAGTGAGGAGCGACCAAACGACTGAGCAGCAGGCTGTGTGGGGCGATCAGGCCCACAGGGGGGGCATTTGGGGGCGACCAGGCCGGTATGGGGGGCAGTTTGGGGTGACCAGGCCAGCGGGGGGGGCAGTTAGGGTCAACCAGGCTGGCAGGGGGGGCAGTAAGGGGTGACCAGGCTGGTAGTGAGGGGAAGTTTGGGGTGACCAGGCCGGCAGGGGGGCAGTTAGGTGTGATCAGGCAGGCAGGCAGGCAGGTGAGCAGTTAGGAGCCAGTGGTCCTGGATTGTGAGAGGGATGTCCGACTGCCAGTTTAGGCCCAATCCCCTAAACTGACAGTCGGACATCCTCCAAGGGGTCCCGGATTGGAGAGGGTGCAGGCTGGTCTCAGGGGACCCCTCCTCCCGTGCATGAATTTCATGCACCGGGCCTCTAGTATAATAATAATTGTTGTGCATAGACTATGGGATTGTTGTGAAGAGCAAGTATGTATGCAGAACTGTTTTAAAAGTTATAAAGGGCTAGAAAATCTGTATAATTTTGTCATGTTGTCTTTAGCTTATGCTTTTTTTCATGCACCTCCAGTAGTGTATATATTTTGGGCCTTAGAATAGATGGTAATAAATGGCAGGAAGGCAATCACACTATAAATAAGTGTTACATACAGTATATGGAAAGATTCACTAGTAAAAACATATTTCTTCCCATAAATAAAATAGAAAGCAAAGGAAAAAGCATAAACTGTATACACTTCTCAATTTGTAACAAAATTTCAGTTTGTAGCCCTAGCTGGTTTGGCTCAATGGATAGAGTGTCAGCCTGTGGACCGTAGGGTCCCAGGTTCAATTCTGGCCAAGGGCACATGCCTGGGTTGTGGGCTCGATCCCCGGTGGGAGGTGCGCAGGAGGCAGCCAGTCAATGATTCTCTCTCATCATTGATGTTTCTGGCTCTCTCTCCCTCTCCCTCTCTGAAATCAATAAAATATATTTTTTAAAAATTTCAGTTTGTAGTAAGTAAACATTTTTGAAAATATCATATATGCATGACAGAACTTCAAGGAGTACAAAGGATTATTTTTGCAAAAGATGGTCTCCCAACCACTGAGCTCCCCATACCCCTAACCCAGAATACCAGTGCCCCAATTTTCCTGTATGGAAGCAACTGCCAATTTTGTATGTGTGCATGTATGTACTTCATGTATAATTTTTGGTAACATCAGTTATGATTCTTTGTACAGTGGAACCTTGGTTCTCTAACAATTTGTTCTAGAAGTCTGTTTGAGAAGCAATTTGTTCGAAAAAGGATTCATTTTTCCCATCTATACTAATAAAAGGATAATATGCTAATTAGACCAGATAGAGCGGATGTCTTCCAGACATCTTTCCAGATGTCCTTCCGGACAAAGCCATGGTGGTGGGGGCTGAGGCAGAGGCAGTTAGAGGTAATCAGGCAGGCATGCAGAGTGGCTAGGGATGATCAGGCAGGCAGGCAGGTGAGTGGTTAGGAGCCAGCGGTCCCAGATTGCAAGAGGGATGTCCGACTGCTGGTTTAGGCCCGATCCACAGGGGATCCGAGGGGTCCCGGATTGGAGAGGGTGCAGGCTGGGCTGAGCCCCGCC
>NW_005871067.1:9000022-9002052 GCF_000147115.1 Myotis lucifugus | reverse complement strand
ACCTCTATCATACTTTGCAATTATTTCCTTCTTAAACTCTATCATTGTTCGCACAACTTTCATTTTCACTTTGCTGCTATCACTAACCCTCTTAGGACACATGGTGACTTACTGTACATATTTAATAATAAGTGGTTTCAAAAACAAAAAAAAAAGAAAATATTTACAGCACAATTTCCTGAGATGTTAATAACATGAGGTGTAGTGGTAAACTGACTCATACATACTTGCGCATTCTGTCCTTTGTCACCTGAGAGACATGTGACTGATCATACAGGTATAGGCATGAAAGGGTTGTCAGCTGGAGAATCAGTTTTTTCGACAACTGAGACATTGTTCCATGAACGTGGTTGAGAAACGAATTGTTCTATATGGGAGATGCTCAAGAACTGAGGTTTGACGCGCTCGCCGGCCCGCTCCTGGGAGAGCGCGCGGCGAGGCCGCCTTTCCCTTCCGTGGGGCCTGTGGCGCCTGCGGGTCTCCCTGGGCTTTGTGCGATGGGCCGGTGGGGCGGAGGAGGGGAGGGCGGGGTACCGAAGCCCGCGGCCGCCCCAGGTCCTGAGAGCCGGAGAGACTGGCGGGGAGCGGGAGTGGTAGAGAGGAAGGAAGGTGCACTAAGCCTGTGCGGTCCCTGCTTCCTGACCCAGCCAGCGGCGCGGAAATCTAACGGCCGAGGCCCAGGAGGAGAGGTTGCAGGTTGCTTCCAAGGTTGAGGCGGGACTCTTCATGTTTTCCTTTTTGTTACATAATCTAAATCGCTATATGACCGTTACAAACTAAAATAAAATACTAGGTTCTGAAACTCAAGAAAACAAAACGGATTAGGGGGTGCCATATGGAGAAGGCTAAGCATTTTGGTAGAAATAATGGTTGTGAAGTCAGATTTCTACAACTATACACGTTTTCTTCACCGTGCGTCCCTCCCCCATGCCTCGCCCCCCCCCCTCTCTCTCACACACACACACACACACACACACACACGCATGTGCCATTGCAAGTGTGGTAGGTCCTAATGGGGTGTGAAGAGGAGGGGTGCCATATAGGATACCAGTCAGTGCTCTTTTGTCCTCAGGTGAAAAAGACAGCAGAGCATGTGTGATGATGCACAAAGCACCTTCAACACTACAAATGTCAAGGTCCTAAAGTGCCAGTTATGTATAGGTTCAAAAGTTACCAATAAATTGAAATCTCACCCTTAATATCCTATATAATAAAAGAGAAACATGGTAATTAGCCGTACGGCCGCTACCCTTCCTATTGGCTAATCAGGGAGATATGCAAATTAACTGCCAGCCAAGATGGTGGCCAGCAGCCAGGCAGCTTGAAGTGGAACATGAGGCTTGCTTGCTTCAGTGACAGAGGAAGCCAAGCTTCCCTGCCTGCCTTGCCGGCTTCTGAGCTGCAACTCTAAGAAACATTGTAACAAATATAGAAGTTAAACAAACCCCCAGAAACCTGCTTTAGTCAGCCAGGCTTCAGCCAGCCGGACCACAACATTGTTTCAAATACAGAAGGTAAACAAAGGCCAGAAACCTGCTTTCAGCAGCGGAGGTCTCATAGCTGGAGCCGAGCCTCAGAGCTAAAGCTGGCCCAGAATAAAAAAAAAAAGGAAAAAAGGACAGGTTGGGAGCTTCAGTCAGCCGCCAGCCTGAAAACGGCCCTCAGCCCCTCACCCAGACTGGCCAGGCACCCCAGTGGGGACCCCCACCCTGAAGGGGGTGTGACCAGATGCAAACAGCCATCATCCCCTCATCCAGGCTGGCCAGGCACCCCAGTGGGGACCCCCACCCTGATCCAGGACACCCTTCAGGGCAAACCAGCCGGCCCCCACCCGTGCACCAGGCCTCTATCCTATATAGTAAAAGGGTAATATGCCTCCCGGCACCGGGATCAGCGTGACAGGGGGCAGCGCCCAAACCCCCTGATCGCCCTGCGGCTCTGTGTGTGACAGGGGGCGGGGCCACACCTTCCTATCCACCCTGCTCTGTTCGTGACAGGGAAGGCACCCCAACCCCCTGATCAGCCCTGCT
>NW_005871067.1:8961857-8998429 GCF_000147115.1 Myotis lucifugus | reverse complement strand
TTTGACTATTAGGATGACTCCTGGTCACGGGGGCGCCTGTTGTTTGCCCCCAAGGGTGTCCTGATCAGTGTGTGGTCTCCACTGAGTGTCTTGCCAGCCTGGAGGAGGGGCTTGATGGCTGTTTGCATCTGGTCACACCCCCTTCAGGGTGGGGGTCCCGCTTGGGTGCCTGGCCAGCCTGGATGAGGGGATGATGGCTGTTTGCAGCTGGTCACACACCCTTCAGGGTGGGGGTCCCCACTGGGGTGCCTGGCCAGTCTGGGTGAGGGGCTGAGGGCTGTTTTCAGGCTGGCGGGTGACTGAAGCTCCCAACTGCTCCTTTTTTTTTTTATTCTGGGCCAGCTTTAGCTCTGAGGCTTGGCTCCAGCTCTTAGGCCTCGGCTGCTGAAAGCAGGTATCTGGTTTGTTTGGGTTCTATAATCGAAACACTGTTTCAACTCCAGCTCTGAGATCCCGGCTGGTTGAAAGCAGGTTTCTGGGGTTTTGTTTAGCTTCTATATTTGTAACAATGTTTCAAACTGCAAGCTCTGAGGCCGGCAGCAGCAGGCGGGGAACGTTGGAGTCCTCCGTCACTGAAGCAAGCAAGCCTCCTGTTAGCTTCAAGCTGCCTGGCTGCCGGCCGCCATCTTGGCTGGCAGTTAATTTGCATATCACCCTGATTAGCCAATGGGAAGGGTAGTGGAGTGACACCAATTTGCATGTTTCTCTTTTATTAGTGTAGATTTCTTACCTTTCCCTTTCATTATCACTTTTTAGCAAGTTTTTGCAATAGAGCTGCTGGTTGATGAGCTTGAAGCAAAATCACTCTGGGTTTCTCCCTGACGTGAGCCCTTTGTGGGTGACTTTTCTGTCATTAAATCCTACAGGCTTATTTATTCACTCTTTCCACATCATGCTCTTCAAGTGAAAGCCTGGGAATACTTCTATAACTGAGGATTTCAGAGTGTTTAATTTGTTGATATACATGTTATAGAGTATAATAAAAATCGGGGCAGTCATTCACTAACGCATTGTAATTAGTACTATTTGTTTCCTACCTTAAATATCTCATGCTTTCTCATTCTTCCCACACTTTCTCTACACTGTCATAGAAAACTGCATTCCGTGTTGTCCTTGTATCTTTTATGCTAAGACAGAACATCATCATCCATTACTGAAAGTACTGTCTTAAAGCATCCTATATTCATCTTCTTCCATTAAATGAATTCGAGATAAGCTTGCAATCTATCTTTCCTGCTACTATGGCTGGTTGAGCCCTATGAAATAGTGTCACATAACTGCAGATTGCCATTATAGGTTACTGGTTTCTAGGAGGCCAAATCTTTGATGCTTCTCATCAATCCTTTTACCTATAGTGCCATAGACCAATTCCAGCATGTCATAATTTTAAGTTTCATCAAAAGGTTGATGAAACCTGGGGACTCAACAGGGTTGAGTCACACATGTAGTCACCTATTGGGAATGGCTAAAGGCATTTCCCCAAACCTGAATAGGAAACTGTGGCTGCCAGACAGTTAAAGGGCATCTTAATCTACATGTTATTGCCTCCTACTGGTCAAACACCTGAACAGCCGTAGGCTATTCCCCAAACTGACAATGCTCCTGTACCCTTTGAAACCTTACCCTATGAAGTGTATTATCTCCACCTTGCCTTAGGACAAATTGTGTTAATAAAAGCAAGGGTCCTAGACAAGGAGGCACTCTCTTCAGTTCCTTTAGCTGAAGGTCCTCTGACCCCCAATGCCTTTCAAAATTATATCTCGTCTCCGGACTCTTTATTAGTCTCTGGATTCCTATGTCATCTACGTGCAGCCCCTTTTCCAGATTCCTGAACCCTTCTTGATGCTGGGACATGAACCCCGGCACTATAGTATTATTTAGGATATAGGTTTGGCTGAATGTAATACACATTAAAATAACTATGGCAGACACAAGATATTCTATCGCGCTTTTACTTAGAAGCCCAAAAACAGGAGGTCCCAGGCTAGTATGGTCGTTGCTCCTCAAGGCCAATCAAGGACACAAGATCTTTCTATCTTGTTCCACCTTCCCCAATGAATTGCCCTCCTTTGTCCTACAAGTGATCTGCTGCTTTGTCCATATTCCAAGCAGCAGGATGAAGAGGGGAAATGGGCTCTCTTCTCCCATTGGCCATAACTTACATGGCCACATCCTGTTGCAAGGGCTGATGACAGTCTTAAAATTTTTTTAAATTGAAAAAATATATATATACTGAAGAGTGCAAAAATCATAAATGTATAGCTTTCCAAACTTTCATTGACAGAACAAAAATGCATAACCAGCATCCAGGACAAAAAGAAAAAGAAAGGAAAGAGGGGAAGGGGAAGGGGAAGGGGAAGGGGAAGGGGAAGGGGAAGGGGAAGGGGAAGGGGAAGGGGAAGGGGAAAGAAAAGAAAAGAAAAGAAAAGAAAAGAAAAGAAAAGAAAAGAAAAGAAAAGAAAAGAGTACAGTATTATAAGAACCTCAGAACCCTCCCTTTATATCCTTCCAAAGGTGCCCACTCCTGTGTTCTAACAATAATAGTTTCACCTACTTTTGTACTACATATAAATGAAATCATCCACAAATCATTTGTCTCTGGATTCTTTGGTAAGATCTTATGTGAGAATCAGCTATATTGTTGTGTGACTATGTTCCCAACCAAAAATTCTATTACTATGAAAGGATAAAATATATCAGGTCTCTCTCACTGACTTCCATTATCTTCCTAATTGTTCCCTTTTTCCTAAAGCCTTTTATTATCAACTCCCTCGCTCCATATTAGCTGATTACTTTGCTGGAAAATGGAATAAGTGAATTCCTTTATCACTATAAATATACTGCATTTATACTTATATCTCCTTTCTGCTAGCCTCAAATGAATTAGCACAGCATTACTTCTGCCATATTCTGTCAAAGGAGTCACAGGGCCTGCCCAGATTCAAGGGGGTAAAAAAGTAAAATGCAGTTGTTGTTTTTTTAAAATATATTTTTATTTCAGAGAGGGAGAGGGAAAGAGAAACATCTATTATGAGAAACACTGATTGGCTGCCTCCTGCACGCCCCACGCAGGGGATCGAGCCCGCAACCTGGGCATGTGCCCTGATGGGGAATCAAACCATGACCTCCTGGTCCATAGGTAGATGCTCAACCACTGAGCCACGCTAGCTGAGCTAAAATCCAGTTCTTAATGGACCACATTGCATAGGAGCATGTGGGGTAGAAGATTTTGTAGTGGCCATCTTTGAAAAGTGCAGTCTAGCACACCAAACTTGAAAGCATTTACAGAACCAATAATATGTCATATTCAGAACTGTGAGAATAAATTGTTTTAAGCCACTAAATTTTGTATCAGTTATCTACTGTCTCAGAATGCTGCATAACACACCACTCCAAAATTCTGTGGCTTATAATCATCTGCATTTATTATTGCTCACAAGTCTATAGGTCAGCTGGGTGGTTCTGCCAATCTGGGGTATGCTTGGCTGATTTCAGTTGGTATCTAATGTATCTGCAGTCAGCTGGCAGGCTGGCTGGGGACAGATTGTCTAGCATAGCTTCACTCACATGTCTGGCTGTTTACCAGCTATTGGCTGGTACAACAGGTGACTGGGCCATGTGTCTCATTATCCAGCAGGCTAGGCGGGGCTAGGCTTGTTACCATGGTAGTTGTGTAGGGTTCTAAAAGAACAAGCAGAAGTTTTCAAAACCTTTGGAAGAAAGTCTACTCAGATTGGCATTATATTATTTCCTCTGCATTCTATTAACCAAAACAAGTTCAGTCCTCCAGATTTAAGAGGTAGGTAAAGAAACTCAACCTCCTGGTGGGAGAAGCAGCAAAATTACATTGCATAAGTCATGAAAACATGGAGGGATAAAAAATTGGGGACATAGTACAATAAATCTAACTCAAATAAATAAAAACCTAATTGTTTCATTGACCTATAAAAGTTCAATCCCTTTAAGATGGAAATCTATATAAATTTTTAAATTTACATTTTATTGTGGACAGTATTACAGATGTCTCCCAACTCCTCTCCTCCACCCAACCCTGCCCACCCCAACTCAGGTTCTCATTGCATTACTGTCTGTGTCCATAGGCTATGTATATATGCATATAAATTCTTTAGTTAATCTCTTCCCACCCCCTTCCCTCTGAGATCTGTCAGTCTGCTACATGAATCCATGTCTCTGGACCTATTTTGTTCGTCAGTTTATTCTGTTCATTAGGTTTTACATGTAAGTGAGATCATATGATATTGATACCAGAACCGGAGAGCAGGAATTCTTCCCAGGGTCAGGTTTCACGGAATTGAAGAATGAATCCATGGAAGAGAGGAGTTCAAACAAGGCAGGAGTTTACTGCAAGCAAACACAGGCTCGCTGCTCAGGGAGGGGATCCAAATGGGATGCTGCCAAAACATTCTGCTCTTCCCCTTGTATCTGCTAAAGGCCCATTCTTTGTCTATCTGTGCCGCTGATTGGTTCCTGGCCGTTTTGCAACATTTTATTTTGCACTTGTAAGAAAAACATCCTTGTCTCAGAACATCCTATTTTTCTGCTATCTTGTTATTCTGCAAAACATTTTGTGGTTTCAGCTAGCTCCACGATTCCTCCTTCTTCCACCCGGTACCCTATTTACCTAATTCTGCTTCTCACTCCTCTCAGTATTACATGAAATCCCTTTTGTTTTAATTCAGTTCTCACTGGCCCCGTTCCATCCTTTCCTATTCTTCCTATTCCATTTATAAAAGCACAGTTGACTTTTTTCCCACATAAAAGTTAACTTACCCTATGCAGTGGTCGGCAAACTCATTAGTCAACAGAGCCAAATATCAACAGTACAACGACTGAAATTTCTTTTGAGAGCCAAACTTTTTAAACTTAAACTATATAGGTAGGTACATTGTTATTAACTTAATTAGGGTACTCCTAAGGCTTAGGAAGAGCCACACTCAAGGGGCCAAAGAGCCGCATGTGGCTCGTGAGCCGCAGTTTGCCAACCATGGCCCTATAGGGATTCAATAAAGCTCCCAACACCATAAGCTAGAGAACAAGTAACAGTTAATTACAAATGCAAATTAATTCCTCTGTATCCAGTCTGAAGCAACTACAGAATAGAGTAAGTGAATCAGACAACTCAAAGGTCAACAAGTGAACTTTAATGAATAATTTTGGTAAAAGTGTTTTTGCACAGATATGCAAGTCTAAAGCATATAAAAATGAACAAAAAGATTCTTTCTCTCCTTAAGTACTTCTTGGTACAGCTATGACTCAGTTTAACTTATCTATTTCAGAGCTTAAAAACCAAGAAACTAACACATTTTTGCAGTTAAACTTGAGACACCTACATTTATTGTTCTAACACTGGACATACTGTAATTTGTTACTCTTATTGATAGGTTTGCCTTTTAAAAGTTTTCCTAGGAAAAAAATATAAGAAAAAAGTAACTATATATATTAGCGTCATTCTTTGAACATTATTTAGGAATAACAGAGTCTTAAATATAGCTCAATTTTTAAAAACATTGACAAAATGTTGGAATGTTATTATTTTCAGGATCTCTTTTTGAAAAATACATGAGTATTAAAAAAATAATTTTGTCCTGGCACTGGTAGGGTGAACTACATCTATACTGTTCACAAATTCAACACACAACAGTGTCTGCTTTAAAAGAGATCAACACTAACAGGTAACATGAAAAAGAGAAGCGAACTTGTGGAGGTGCATTCATTCCAGTGTACTGTTAATCCCTCTCAGGTTTCACTAGCACATTACTAAAAACAGATATATACCCTAATTTCACAGATATTTAACAATTTAACTTTCCCTACAGATATAAAGTATGCTTACCTCTTTGACAGCTTCAGTCTTAACTGCAAAAAGTGCCCCAGCACATTTTTTCATCACAGGTAGCTATCAGTGTTTCTTAAGAGGGCCATTCCAAATACTGCAGAACATGTAGCATTCCTGGCTCATTCACTAAAAGCCAGCAGGTTTCACAGTCACTGTGAAACATACCCATAACATTTCCAACTGCCCCTTGATGAAAACCACTGAGTGAGATCCAAGATTAATGTCAATTAAAACTTCATAACTTTCACAGAAAGTAACTGCTTCAAAATCTTCAGTAACAAAGACAGAAGAACATTTTGTTAAAAACACATTGTAATTAAATGTTATTTTGAAAAGATAAGCTGATTTCTTCAAATTTATGATGATCTGAAAGAATCAGTTGCATAAAGTGCAATCCCTATTTATCCCCAAATGCACACATATATTTACAGGAAAATAACTGCTTATGTTCTGGCATATCTTACCCCACTTATCTTAGTATAAAAATATTTTTGTCTACTACAATAAGATAAAAAAAACATGTAGAGCTTCTTAATAAATTTCCTCACACTGATGTTCCTGAAAACTGTTGTTGTCTTTGCTCCAAAACTTGCTGATTTAATAGCTGTTGTTGTTTCTGTAAAAACTGCACCACTTCTGGGCTTCTTAATAATGACTTAAAAAGAAAAAAAACATACTTATTAATAGCATTATTTTTATGGGATTAGACTGTAAACATGCTATGACATTACTGCTATGTCCCTACACAAGATACAATATGCTTAGAAAACAAAACATGCCTAAATTAGTGTTTGCATCTTATACACTGCATTTAAACGGTAAAGTAATAAAATTTGATGTCATACATCAAAATACTAAAATCTAAAAACAGTGGGTAAAACTTGATCTTATTGGTGACTTTGTACACAAAGGAAATGTTTTTTTTTGTTTGTTTGTTTGTTTTGTTTTTTTAAAATATATTTTTATTGATTCTTCACAGATAGGAAGGGAGAGAGATAGAGAGTTAGAAACATCGATGAGAGAGAAACATCGATCAGCTGCCTCCTGCACATCTCCCACTGGGGATGTGCCCGAAACCAAGGTACATGCCCCTGACCAGAATCGAACCTGGGACCCTTCAGTCCGCAGGCCGATGCTCTATCCACTGAGCCAAACCGGCTTCGGCGGAAATGTTTTATATGATATAGAGGCCCGATGCATGAAATTCATGCAAGAGTAGGCCCTCGCAGCCCCGGCTTCATCTGGAAGGTTGCCTGGAAGGTTGTCCGGGCGGCCGTTGGGTCAATTTGCATATTACTCTTTTATTATTATAGATGCCAGCATATATATTCTCTATAAAACGTAAGAGTAAATAGCCAATAGCACTGACCCAGGATTAGAGCAAGGAAAATGAAAAGAGGCCACATGTGAAAATGGCAGTTAAATGACACTTTGCAAATACATTTAAGACTGGTATTGGAACTCAAATTTCTCCCATGAACCTACTAAGTCTTTCTGAAGAAATAAAAAATTATGTGTGTGTTATTTGGTGTGTGTGTGTTTAAATATAGGTATGTGTGTAATGATGGGTAGATTACCAAAATTTCTGAAAAGAAAGAATACAACTGCTTTAAAACAGCCAATACTTTTTGTACATGTTTCATTTTAAAATACAGTTGTAGCCGAAACCGGTTTGGCTCAGTGGATAGAGTGTCGGCCTGCGGACTGAAAGGTCCCAGGTTCGATTCCGGTCAAGGGCATGTACCTGGGTTGCGGGCACATCCCCAGTGGGAGATGTACAGGAGGCAGCTGATCGATGTTTCTCTCTCATCGATGTTTCTAACTCTCTATCTCTTTCCCTTCCTCTCTGTAAAAAATCAATAAAATATATTTTAAAAAAATAATAATAATAATAAAAAAAATAAAATACAGTTGTAATCATATCCTAATATATAAAAAGCCAGGGGCCATCACGACCGAAACAACCAGATGGACGACCAAACAGCAGGCTGCGTGGGGCGACAAGGCCGGCAGGGGGGTTAGTGGGGATGACCAAACGACTGAACAGCAGGCTGCATGGGGCGACCACGCCAGCAGGAGGGCCCTGAGGGGCGACCAGGCTGGGGGGGGGGGGGGGCATTTGGGGACGACCAGGCTGGCAGGGGGGGCAATAAGGGGCGACCAGGCCGGTGGGGGGGCAGTTGGGGGCAACCAGGCCAGCAGGGGAGGCAGTAAGGGGTGACCAGGCCAGCGGGGGCGGGGCAGTTTGGGGCAACCAGGCCGGCAGGTAGAGGTGGTTAGGGGTGATCAGGCTGGCAGGGGGGGCAGTTAGGGGCGATCAGGCAGGCAGGCAGGTGAGCAGTTAGGAGCCAGCGGTCCGGATTGTGAGAGGGATTTCTGACTGCCAGTTTAGGCCCAATCCCGGCAGTCAGACATCCCCCGAGAGGTCCCGGATTGGAGAGGGTGCAGGCTGGGCTGAGGGGACCCCCCCGCCCGTGCACAAATTTCATGCACTGGGCCTCTAGTAACAAATATAATAGACTATGGTTAATATGTTTTTGTTATAATAAAATTGATGAAAAAATAAAACTCTGGCTCCAATAAATTGAAAAAGATAAACTGAAAAGATAAAATAGAAATACTATCATTAAATACTAATTTTAAAATTTAACATTATAGCACAGTACATTTTCTATTTATTAGTTTTATTTAAAATTTAGTTGTAAAAACTACCCAACATTTTATTAAATAAATGTACATCAGTCTTCTTAATTGTTATGAAACTGTTGAGCATTTAGGTTGTTTATACTACTACTAGAGGCCTGGTGCACAAAAATTTGTGCACTCGGGGGTGGGGGTCCCTCAGCCTGGCCTGTGCCCTCTCACAGTCTGGGACCACTCAGGGGATGACCACCTGCTGGCTTAGGCCTGCTCCCCGAGAGATTGGGCCTAAGATGACAGTCAGACATCCCTCTGGCAGCCCAGCAGCCCTCGGGGGATGTCCACTTGCCAGCGGGGAGCAGACCTAAGCTGCAGTCGGACATCCTTAGCGCTGCTGAGGAGGCAGGAGAGGCTCCCACCACCACCGCTGTACTGGCAGCCATCAGCCTGGCTTGTGGCTGAGCAGAGCTCCCCCAAGTGGGAGCGATTGACCACCAGAGGGCAGCTCCTGCATTGAGCGTCTGCCGCCTGGTGGTCAGTGTGTGTCATAGTGACTAGTCATTCCCAGTCTTTCTGCTTTTAGGGTCAGTTTGCATGTTACCCTTTTACTATATAGGATAGAGGCCTGGTGCACAGGTGGGGGCCGGCTGGTTTGCCTTGAAGGGTGTCCCAAATCAGGGTGGGGGTCCCGCTTGGGTGCCTGGCCAGCCTGGGTGAGAGGCTGATGGCTGTTTGCAGCTGGTCACACCCCCTTTAGGATGGGGGTCCCCACTGGGGTGCCTGGCCAGTCTGGGTGAGGGGCTGAGGGTCGTTTTCAGGCTGGCCGCGACTGAAGCTCCCAGCCTCTCCTTTTTTTTCTGTTTTTTTTTTCTTTCTGGGATTTATTTACCTTCTATAATTGAAACATTGTTGCCGTCACTGGCGCTCCCAGCTCTGAGGCCGCGGCCGGCTGAAAGCAGGTATCTGGGGTTTGTTTAGCTTCTATAATTGAAACATTGTTGCTTTCGGGCTCAGAGCTGGGCCGTGGCAGGCGGGGAACCTTGGCTTCCTCCATCACTGGAGCAAGCAAGCCTCCTGCTCACTTCAGCTGCGTGGCTGCCGGCCGCCATCTTTGTTGGCAGTTAATTTGCATATTGCCCTGACTAGCCAATGGGAAGCGTAGCAGAGGTACAGTTAATTACCCTTTTTGTCTTTTATTAGATAGTATTTTACTATGATAAATATTTTACTATTTATGATAAATACATTTCTGGCAATATCTTTATGCTTAACTTTATCCATATTTAGGGTTTATTTTCTGTGAACGTCTTTACAATAAATATGATTTCTGAGTCAAAGAGGATGCCCATTTTAAAGACTCCTGATACATAGTGTTCAACTGCTTTCTAGAAGCATTGTGCCAATATATGATGCCATCAACAGAACAAAATTAGACTGCCCATTTCATGGAACCCTCAACATCACTGTGTTATCATTTAAATTGTTTCTACTTATGGTTATGGTTTATTGTATTATCAATATTGCATTACTGTATACCAGTGGTTCTCAACCTTCTGGCCCTTTAAATACAGTTCCTCATGTTGTGACCCAACCATAAAATTATTTTCGTTGCTACTTCATAACTGTAATGTTGCTACTGTTATGAATTGTAATGTAAATATCTAATATGCAGGATGGTCTTAGGCAACTCCTGTGAAAGGGTCGTTCAACCGCCAAAGGGGTCGCAACCCACAGGTTGAGAACCGCTGCTGTATACCTTTGTATATAAGTTAATGGGAGAAATTCTGCTTTTTCCTTCTTGTTATATCTTTTGCAATGTACTGAAGCCAAATATTTTCCTCAGCAACTTATATTTCACATAACAAAAATGCTAACCGTTTTTTTATATTTGCTACAGATAATTTTCCTTATTTAAGTATGCATTTTTATTTTTACCACCATTTTTTACTTTAGTGCATTGTTATTTTTATCACCATTTTTTACTTTAGCATTTTTTATGTAGTCAAATTTATAATGTTCTCTTTGAAATTTTGTCTCTCTTTTAAACTAAAAAATTCCCATTCCAGATTTTTAAAAAATATTTTTATTGATTTTTATAACTATTTAAAAGCAGATCCTTTCCCGCCAAAATATAAGATGGCGCGTTAAAATGCCTATATCTTTTGAAGTATGGGTTCGATTGAAATGAAATATTTGGTAATACGCAGTTACAATCGGCCCGAGTTTACACGTTTCCCGCACTCCACCGCAAATCTATATAAACCGAGTTTTAAGACGGCTCCCGCGGAGTACGCGCAATTCACGCGAGCCGACTTAACTCGTTTCCGCAACCCAAGTGTTAAAAGCAGATCCTTACTAGTCTTTTTTGTGAGAGGAAGGGAGAGGGAGAGAGAAACATCTATGTGAGAACTGAACATAGATAGGCTGCCTCCTGCATGCCCCATACTGGGGATTGAGCCCGAAACCCAGGCATGTGCCCTAACAGGAAATCGAACTGGCAATCTTTCTGTGCACGGGACAACACCCACAAGGGCCAGAGCTTCCATTTCAGATTTTTGAGATAAAGTCCTAATTCTATTTTTTTTTAATTAAAAAAAATCTTTATCAGGAATTTATTTCCATTTACAGTGTCTTTTCTTTTTGTCCTCAAGTTATTATCCAATTATTCCAGTATTTATTGAGTAATCTCTCCTGAGTTCTGATATCTTCTATCAAAATTTATAATAGAGATCCTTATTAAATATTGGTATAATTATATTTCAACACCGTTAAAGCATTATTCCACAAACCCCAGAATTCAGTATAAGAAGTCTATTTTTAAAATCCCAGCTTGCTCAGATATCCAGGCTTAGGCAATTAAGATATAGGATTAAAAGTATTCCTGCTCAGCCATGCACTGAGAGGTCGTGGGTTCCATTCCGTCAGGGCACATGCCTGGATTTCAGGCTCCATTCCCAGTAGAGGGTGTACAGGAGTGGGCCAATCGATGTCTTGATTTTTCTCTCTCTCCCCCACCTCCCTTCCTTTGTCTGTCTCTCTCTAAAACAAACAAACAAACAAACAAACAAAAACAACAACAAAAGAACTTAAAAATAAAATTCCCGCTCATATACTCTTGGGAGAGCATTATGAGCATTCAGGTAGAGGCACAATTCTGATGAACAGTCTAACAATTTTAAAAATCTAAACTTTCCATTTATAACAAACAACTTTTGTTAATAGATTTGTAATTACTTTAAAACAGATACTTACCAATCTTTTTTGATTTAACACTTGCTCTAAAAGTGTAGGTCTTGCAGGACGATCCCCCAAAGCTCCTGTTCTTTGTTTAACAATTGAGAGAATGCTATCTGCACTTTCCTGGAATAAATTATAAAAATGCAAATAGGATTAACATTTACCAAAGTAATTCATGATTACAGCCATTTCAATGATGAAGTAAACAGGTCTTTGATTCTCTTCCTTTTTGTCCAGTACCTGGACAAGTAATAGGCAAAATGTTGACAATTAAGTTAATGTAACACTCCTCACTCCCTCTCCCTCTAGGATTTCAAACCTGGGATCTTCAGTATCTTTAAGGGTCTTAAAATTAATAGTGGGGCAGAAGCGGTGGGGAGGGGTACAAAGAGTTACTTGTGAGCTATTGTCAATCTTATAAAAAATGCCTAGTACAAATTGAACATTCTCTTCATAGAAAGCTATCCAGGCCAAAACAAAGTCTGCCTGCCTTTGGATTGAATATATGAACTCAAAGGCAACTTACATATTAGACGTTCTAACTGGCACTTCTCTGTCCAAATAACAACAAAAAATAAGGGGGGAGGCAGTAAAATATTGCTTAAAGCAACAACTGACAGACAAAGCTTTCAAAATTTGAAAGTTTTAAGGAGAATAAGGAGAAAATGACAAACTGGTTTTGGAAACACTAGCATAAACAAAATAGGTGAGTCCTAAAATTACATTATGACATCATTACCCAAACAAAACCAGTAGCACTTCCTACCAAATATGTACCCATAGTTATTTGATAGAATCTTAAACACATAAATTTTCCTGGCATAACAAAATACGGTGTATTGTTCTAGTTGACTCAAACATTCTCAATACATGATATAGTATGGACCACATCCAAAAATTCTGACTAAACAAATATAAAACTATAAATGTCTTATTGTATAGTCATGCCTACTGTGAGTTTACCTATCTCTTTGCTCTTCATTTAGGTTATCAAAACTGTTTTGTGTTTTTTTCTCTTGGGCTTTACTCTACTGGCCTCTGAATTGTCTATTAGAATATCCCTTACTTTTTTCATTATGAGAAGTTTACCAACCTGTTTTTAAAATGTTCAATCCCCCCTTTTCTGGTGGTGACAACCTCCCCATGACAATATGCCTCTCGCTAATGAACTCCTTTATCCCTTTCCAGAAGAGGAGAGGAGGAAACACAGTAAGTCCCTGGTGCAGAGCCCCAATAATTACTTCATGGATGTGAAATGCCCAGGATACTTTAAAATCACCCCTGTCTTTAGCTATACACAAACAGTAGTTTTGTGTGTTGATTGCTCCACTGGTCTCTGTCAGCCTACAAGAGAAAAAGCAAGGCTTACAGAAGGATGCTCCTTCAGAAGGAAGCAGCACTAAAAGCACCTCGAATCAAGAAGAGTGGGGTACCATCCCAATGAACACATTCTGGATTTTTTAAAAATGTTCAATCCCTAAACAATTTAGGCTTCAAAATGTAAAAACAAAAAAATAACTATAAAAAGAGTATTCTAATACCCAGGAAAAGCAAAAGTAACTTCTCCCTTCCTCTTTCCTTAAAGGGTTAACTTTATCTATGGTACTAATTTTTTTTTCATTAAACTTATTGGGAAAACATTGGTTAATCATCCTATATAACAGGGGTGGGCAACCTTTTTGTGAGTGCATGCCAAAACCAGCAAAATCTCTGACTCAAAATTCTTCTGCGTGCCAACCCTAATTTTTTGAGAACATGTTACGCCTACTTGATATCTCTTAAGGTGTACGTATGTGAAGAACCTTGAAGAAATAATAAAATTCATTCGAGCAACAAAAACACAATATATGATGATAAAAATACATTTATTTTTTAATGTATACATGTACACTGATAGTCCGACAGGAAACTTTATGACTCTGCTTGATAATATCAGTGGGACTTTTGCTGTTGCATCACTGATGACAGAGATTTTACATCAGGTTTATATTTCGTGACCTTCAGAGATATGCACGAGCTACTACTTTCATCCACCACTTTCATCCGTCAGGCTACTCCTATTACGATACTTAACAAAATTCATCACTGAAAACAAAGATTCACAAGTGTATGTGGATGAAAACATGGAGAGTAACGCTGTTGCAAAGTTTTTTAAACAGAAAAAATTTTCTGGAATGGCATTCCAAGTCCTCAATAGTTCGTTTTCGACACTTCTCTCTGGTACTGTCTCTAATCGCTTTTTTTCAATGTTTTCCAAGTCAACTCTAAGGACAATAAATTTCTGCTTCCAAATTGAGCTACTCTGAAATTCAATCTACTGCATTTCAAAGTCAGCCATGTCTATCCATGAAAACATTTGTAAGTTTAGTTCCTCCAGTTTCATGCTGTCTGGAAACCTCATGAATTTTGCTGTCTCTTCCAGTTCTCTGAATTTCGCACATCTTGAGAAGAACTGCTCAATAGTTGACTCGATGATGTTTAAAAACAGCTTTTGAAGGCTTTGACAGTCTGTTCTGTCATCTCTTGGGAGGTCTTTGATGTGCCTCTTGAGGTTTGGGAAATATCTAAATCTCTCACCATCCACATCCCTCTTAAAAACTTCCAGTTTCTTTTCAAAAGCCTTTAAGTAACCAAACATAGCATCAAGTGTCTTGCCAGTTCCTTGTAATTTAACATTTAAGTCATTCAAATGTTCACAAAAATCTGCAAAGAACATCAGTTTAGAAACCCACGTGGCGTCAGACAATTCTTGGTAAGAAACATGTTTTTATATGCACAAGAAATGGAATGCTGAAATTGACTTGATGGCAGAGTATCCTGTATTCTGGATAACCCCTGACAAAGTACTATGTGAATTCAGAATGTTAATATCACAAAATCATAGAAGGTTGTAGTGGAAATAACCTTGAATTGTATAGTCCAAACTTTTATAAATATTGAAATTCCCTTTTCAAAGATTTTGAATGCTTTTTGTCCTAAGAAGCTTAACCAACTTTTGAGGCAACCCATTTGGTTTTGAAAAGCTCTAACATTTAGGTGGCTTTTACTTAGGTTCAACTGAAATAACATAACTCTTGTGATTTTCTCCTAAGTCCTAGTTTCTTCAGAACTACGCAAAATAAATCTACTGCCTCTTTGATATGATAGCCTTTTAGATATTAAATGATTACAACCCTACAGGTTAATTCTTTTATCCCCTGTTCATGTGTCTCTCACATAGCACAATTTTTAGATACATGAACTATTATATATATATACACTAGAGGCCCGGTGCATGGATTTGTGCACCGGTGGGGTCCCTCAGCCTGGCCTGCACCCTCTCACAATCCAGGACCCCTCGGGGGATATTGGAGAGCCGGTTTCAGCCCAATCCCTGCAAGCCAGGCCGAGGGACTACACCGGTACATGAATCCATGCACAGGGCCTCTAGTATGCATATAAGATCTTTGGTTAATCTCTTCACACCCTCCTCCTCTCCTCCCTTCCCTCTGAGATTCATCAGTCTGTTCCATGTTTCCATGCCTGTAGTTTCCGCTCCTGCATTGAGTGTCTGCCCCCTGGTGGTCAGTGCGCATCATAGCTACTGGACAGTTGACTGGTCAAATGGTCAGCCAGTCACTTAGGCTTTTATATATAGATATATAGATAGATGTGTTCCTTATTTAACCTTGATTTGTGTAAGAAATACTGATTTAAATACATTAATTTCTAATCTTGCTGCTCAAACTACAGCAGAAGACCCACATTATCATCTATGAGTTCCTACTATAGGGTGCTCCAAAATTCAAGCAAGATTTGCAATTCAATTCAATTGCAAATCTTGCGTGAATTTTGGGACACCTTATATAATGATCTCCCTAAAGAGTCTATACAGCTATAGGCTTTTGACTTTAATCCACCCCAATAAAGTAGGAATCCCAGTAACTCCCTAAACAGAAACCTTCATTTAAAGACTCCAAATCCAAACCCTAGAGCCTGGCATTCAATACCATACAAAAATTGGCTTCAAACCCTCTTTCCACATTTATCTTTCATGTATTTTTTCCACACAAAATATCCTACTCTAGCTATAATGGTCCACTTGCTGTTGTTTCAAAGTGTCTTCATATTCCCACTTTCGTTTCTTTACTAAAATGTGCCTTTCTTTTTACCTACCAAAATTCTAGGGAAGCAGTATGGGTTAAGACTGAAGGCTCTAGAATCAAGTACTTGGGTTTGAGTACTTGTTGTCTATCATCTAGGCCAGCAGTCGCCAACCTTTTGGACATTGCGGACCACCAGTGGTCCGTGGACCACTCTTGGTGACCGCTGATCTAAGCCATGTTCCTTTACCTCTCTGTGCCTGTTTCCACATACGTAAAATACTAGACACCCGGTGCATGGATTCGTGCACCAGTGGGTCCCTCGGCCTGGCCTGCGGGATCGGGCCAAAACCAGCTCTCTGACATCCGAGGGGTCCTGGATTGCGAGAAGGCGCAGGCCAGGCCAAGGGACCCCATCGGTGCACAATCAGGGCCAAGGAAGGATACGGGAGGTTGGCCAGCTAGGGAGGGACCACAGGAGGGCTCCAGGGCATGTCCGGCCTGTCTCGCTCAGTCCCGGCCAGACCCCAGCAGCAAGCTAACCTACTGGTCGGAGCGTCTGCCCCCTGGTGGTCAGTGCACATCATAGTGACTAGTCGACCAGTCCACTGTCTGCCCCCTGGTGGTCAGTGCACATCATAGCGACCAGTCGACCGGACACTTAACATATTAGGCTTTTATTATATAGGACAGTACCTATCCCATTGTGCGGTTTCATTTATAGCTTAGCAGTGTATGGCACATACAAAACGTAACTGATTAAGCATAAGTAGCCACCCTTTCTGTCTTAAACTACCATTTTTTTTGCAAAGCCTTCCCAGAGTGTCTCAGCCTACAATGATCCATCCTCCTCTCTACTACTAAAGCAGTCTATATAGTTGGCTCTTATTCTATCCAGACTGTCACTGGTATTTTCTTTACACTCAGTTCAATAAAGATAAAGACATACAGTTCTTGAAATCTCAACTGGTAAAGGGTCTGAAAATATAACACAAATGGTATAGTATGCTATTATTTCTTGCTTATAGCAATTAATTACCATCCCTAAATCATCCCCAAATTGTAATATTTTTGAAGTTTAATCTTATGGTTTATTTTTCCATTTTGTTTTTATTATTACTGTTTATGATTACCTTTTCAAAAAATTTATCTTTATTGTTGAAAGTATTACATATGACCCCTTTTCTTTTCCCATTGATACCCTGCACGCCCGCCCCCCCCCCCCCCGCCCTCACTACACTATTGTCTGTGTCCATGGCTTATGCATATATGCATATAAGTTCTTTGGCTAAACTTTCCCCACACCACACCTCACCCCTGCCTTCCCTCTGAGATTCCTCAGTCTATTCCATGCTTCTGTCTCTGGACCTATTTTGTTCAGTTAATTTTGTTCATTAGATTCCACATATGAGTAAGACTGTGTGATACTTGTCTTTCTCTGACTGGCTTATTTCACTTAGAATCATATTCTACAGAGCCTTCCAAGCTGTCTCTTTTTTACAGCTGCATAGTATTCCATGGTGTAAATGTACCACAGCTTTTTTATCCATTCATCTACTGTCAGGCACTTGGGCTGTTTCCAGATCTTCGCTATTGTAAATTGTGCTGCTATGAACATAGGGATGCATATATTCTTTCTGATTGGTTTTTCAGGTTTCTTGGGATATATTCCCAGAAGTGGAATCACTGATTTCCACAATGGCTTCACCAGTCTGCATTCCCACCAGTGTGTATTAGGGTTCCCTTTTCTCCACATCCTTGCCAGCACTTTTGAACAGGCAAATAGATCAATGGAACAGAAAAAGAACCCAGAAATCAACCCAAGGCATTATGCTCAATTAATATTTGACAAAGGAGGCAAGAGCATACAATGGAATTAAAATACTCTCTTCAATAAATGGTGTTGGGAAAATTGGACAGGTACATGCAAAAAAATAAAACTAGACCACCAACTTACACCATACACAAGAATAAACTCAAAATGGATAAAAGACTTAAATGTAAGTCATGAAACCATAAAAATCCTAGAGGAAACCATAGGCACCAAAATCTCAGACATCTCTCATAGATATGTTTGTCCATACATCTCCTAGGTCAAGGGAAACAATGAGAGAATAAACAAATGGGGCTACATCAAAGTAAAAAGCGTCTGCACAGCAAAAGAAACCATAAACAAAACAACAAGAGAGCCCACTGTATTTTACCAATGATACATCTGATAAAGAGTTAATTTCCAAAATATATAAGAAACTCATACAACTTAACAAAAGGAATACAAACAATACAATTAAAAATGGGCAAAGAACCTAAACAGACACTTCTCTAAAGTGGACATACTAGTACAGATGGCCAAGAAACATGAAAAAATGCTCAAAGTCACTAATTATCAGAGAGATGCAAATTAAAATGGCAATGAAACATCACCTCACACCTGTTGAATGGCTACCGTCAACAAATCACCCAAATTTTTTTTGAAAAGGAACATTATTAAGGTTGTTTTTTTGGGGGTGGGGGTGGAGGGGTGAGGGGAGAGACTGTAATCCAGTATCAATTTACCTTTTACACATTTTCCTCAAACTGTAGGTGGAAATGCTGGGCCATTTAAAAAAAGACAATAGTTACAGGTAAATAATGTCTTTCTTGAAAAGTGAAAAGAAGTATATTATCTTCTCTCTCTGTAATGAACTATGAAGTGAATGGGTACCTTTGGAATATACAAAAAGATAAACGACCACCCTTACCTGACTTTCACTCTGTAGTAAGTGAGATGTTTATTTCCATAATTCCTTGTAATCCGAGACATGGTAAAATATTGCATTTTACAAGGATATGGATAGGGCAGGTTTTAAACCTAAGATCCACAGGCATCCTGAACTCCATGAATGTGTATGAAAAATTAAATACCTACATATGTGCATTTTTCTGGGAAAAGGGTTCATTAGGTTTCATCAAATTCTAAAAGGAGTCCTTTTACTCTAAACAGATTAGGACTAAATGGAATAAAAGGGAATGAGAAGTCAGAAGACCCTAATCTGTGAATTAAGTACAACATGTTGGTGACTTCAGATATTAGAAATATTTAGAACATTACAGTTGTAAACAATTACAAAATCTAAAATGTGAGCAATGAGGCAGCTGTTCAAGTCCAGCCAAAAACTAAGAAATTGAAAGACTTTTAAAATACATTCTAGGAGAGCTTTCAGTTTTAAAAGTTATTTTCTGAATCACTTTTAACAAAATTCAAGTTTTCTCTGCACTGAAGAAGTAGTGGAAAACACACAGGATGAAGTATCTGCTTATCTGTAATAACTTCAAAGAATACCACTAATAATCTATAATAATAAAAGAGTAATATGCTAATTAGACCAGACATCCGTCCTTCCAGACGAAGCCGGGGCTGCCAGAGAAGCCAGGGAAGCCCGGGTCCGGGTGCCAGAGGGAAGCCAGTGCGGGCAGCCAGGGGAAGGAAGGCCTACTCTTGCACGAATTTCATGCATCGGGCCTCTAGTGACACCAATAATAGCTAAGGCTTATTGACTTTTACTATCTGCTGGACACTGTGTGAACACTCAATATGGAATACCTCACATATTCACAGTAACATTATGAACTAGGCACTATTTTAACAGCCATTTTACAGATGAAGAAACTGAAGCTTAAGAGTGTTTAATAACCTGTTCAAGGGCACATGGCCAGGAAATGATAGAATGGAGATTTGCAGTCAGCAGTCCAACTTCAGCATACTGACTTTAACTGTCAACACAGTTCAATTCAAACAATCTAAAAATCTTCTGAGGCTTATACACCATTATTATTTATTATTTTTCTCCAGAGGTACTAAAAAAAAAAAGTAGTGAGAACAGGGGACTAAGCATGGGTTTACTGAGAATAGGGTATTAAGTATAGCGGTACAGGGAGCAGAGTACTAAGAACCTTGATACTCAAAACAGGATACTGACAATAGACAGGGTAGTGAAAACAGTAAGAGATTGCCTTCTCCAAAGTACCAATTTCATCTGGGTTCCTGTCTCTTTGCCTGCTCCTTTAGTGATGAACCGGATCAGTCATTTACTATCTGTCCTTCCAGTACATATCCCAGACCTTAGAAATTACATCTTTTCTGATGTGCAACATCACTTTCATTGAAATTTATTCATCTATCAAAAGGATGCAACAGAACTATTAAGGCTTTGCACACGTTTGCATAAACTTTAAGGCAAGCACTCACTCACTCTCAAGCCTCAGGTCCAGCCACAGCAACATGGTCCATATCAGGGCCAGTGGGCAGGGGCAGGAAATGAGGTTTGCACAGAGTGGGGTTGCTTTTTCCCCCCCTCTCACTCCCCAAGACCCTAGCTAAAGTCTAATACCTCCAGTTTGACGTTCCCCGCACTGCCAGCTGGGGCGGCTCCACCGCAATTCAGGGCCTGGTCACTTTTCTTCTTTTTGTACTTGTCCTTGTACATCTTGTTGCGGTGTTTCTTGCACATCCACGGCTTGCGTTGCTTGGCCACCTGGCTCGTGGTTTCGCTGCAGCCCTCGTAAGTGCAGGTCTTGCACATGCTGCCCCCGCCGCTGGCCCGCCTCCGGGCTCCCCTGCTGCCGCCCTCGCCCCCGGAGTGGGTCTCTTCGTCCTCCAGGTCCTCCAAACTAGCCGTGCTCTCGCCTCCCGCCGGAGGGTCCGAAGTGTCCAGCAGGTCGGCTTCGTCCTCCCCCGCTTCCTCCTCTCCATCCCCCGCCGCTTCACAAGGATACCTAACAGGCTTGCCCGCCCCGGCACTGCCCCCCAGGGCAGGAGCCTGCCTCAGGACGCTGTCGGCTGCAGCTTCCTCCTGCCTCCCGGAGGGACGCATCACCAGGAAGGTGAGCTGCGAGGCCCTAGCCTGGCCTTGGGCTGGAGCCAGGGCCGGGCCCAGCGCAGGGGCTGGGGCCCCGGGGCGGAGCGCACCACCGGCGGCAACCGGCCC
Organism: Myotis lucifugus; assembly: GCF_000147115.1. NCBI lineage: Eukaryota > Metazoa > Chordata > Mammalia > Chiroptera > Vespertilionidae > Myotis > Myotis lucifugus. Next base: position 8,977,646 of record NW_005871067.1, on the reverse strand, counting down.
CGCGCCCTCGGCAACACCCGGCACCTCCGTGGTGCTGAGACCTGGCGGGGGTCCACGACCCAGCTTTTCCGCACCCTCGGGTTCCAACGTCACCTCGCAAACCAGACTCAAAAGACAGGCGACAGGAAAAGGGGCGGGGCCCGCGGTGGTGCCCGAACTGCGCCCTGCGCGGCTGCGCAGACCAATGGTAAAGGTGTTTTCGCTGGGGCTCACCAGGGGACGGGGCGTCTCCTAGGGGCGGGGCTCAGCGCTGCCGGCAGAACTGACTGCGCAGGTGCTGGTCCAGCGGCCTGTGGAGGCGGCGAGCGCCGCTACTTCTTGGGTGGCCTGTGCAGAATTCTAGTGGCAAGATAGCGCTTCTTTAAAAAAAAAACCTGAACCTACACTGTTTAAAACGTTTCAAAGAACTTTTGTCCTAAGTACATTAAGATTGATCCTGAGCGACCTCATGATTTGTGGCGTTAGGACGCTGATTGTAAAAGATATTTTGCCGCAAACTGCCTGAAATGGAGGTGTGAAGCTGGCATGTAGTAGTGTCATTAAGTGGCACTACCAGATAGCAGTGGGTGAAGGCAGAGACAACCTATCTGAAAATGGTATAGTGGAGAGGGAGTGGGCCAGACCTGGGGCCAAGTTATACTTGTTGAGAGCTAAATGGTTTACTCTTGTTAATCCTCACCAGAGGATATTTTTTCCATTGATATTTTAGAGGAAAGAAAGAGAGAGGGTGGGGGGAGGGAAGCATTGATGTGGGAGAGACACATGATTGGTTGTCTCAGGCCTAGGGATCAAACCTGCAACCCAACGCTGTTGACCAGGAATCCAGTCCCGAAGCTTTGGTGTGCAGGCCTACACTCTAACCATTGGGCACTGGGGATGTGCTCCCCTGCCACAGCAACTGGCCAGGGCTAAATGATTTACCCCTTAAAAAAACAAAAAACATATGTTTATGGATTTCAGAGAGGAAAGGAGAGGGAGAGATAAAAGCATCAATGATAAGAGAGAATCACTGATCGGCTGCCTCCTGCATGTCTCCTACTGGGGATGAGCCTGCAATCCAGGTATATGCCCCTGACCGGAATCGAACCCAGGACCCTTCAGTCTGATGCCGCTCTATCCACTGAGCCAAAACAGCTAGGGCTAAATGATTTACTCTTGATAAATTTGTTTTTCTCCCTTGGAACTTATTTCTTTAATTGTTAATACTGTGGTAGACATGAACAGAGCAAAGACAATGGGCCTGGTACAGAAGGTCACCAAGATAGAAAGCCCCAGATTCCTAGCAAAGGACAATGTAGGGTGGGACCTCACTCCCAGAGTGACCTTTCCTCCCTAAAGTTAACATCTAGGCCTCAGTTTTTTCAGCTGTAGGTCCACATTAGCAATAAAACCAGCCACAGCTGACTTAAGGACCAGCTGCATTGAATAATGACGCCCTGCCCTGGTGCTGGCCAATCAATCAGTGGAGACCACAACCCAGAAAGGGCACACCTGGAAAACTGCTGAATATTCTATTTAGATCTTCCTCTCAAAGCTCCACCCTTAAAACTCTTAGGAAGGAGGACCCAGTGAGCTCTCCCTCCCAGGAACACCCCTGTGCCTCCATTTTCTCCTCCCCTTCCCTAACCCCCCCACCCCACCCCCCGCACCTTACTACTAGCTTCCTCACTCCCAAGCTTCCTTTACCTCTATAACTTGTTTACTAAGCCCATTTCTTCTAGGAATTACTTTTCTGCCTCTGTGATTAGCCAAATAAATATTTTCTTAGAGATTTGGTCTTGGCTCTTAATTCTTTCCTAGCTAAAACTCAAGTACCAAGGTTGCTGAACCCAGGTCCAGTCTGACACAAATGGGTCTAACACCCAATGCCCACCCCCCTAAAAGGTTATGATAGTAGGGAATGACATATAATAAGAATAGAGCCACAGTTGTTTAAGAATTATTCACCTTAGTCAAATGGAAGTTCCATTTTTAATTTTTGAGGAAACTCCATACTGTTTTTCAGTGGCTGCACCAGTCTGCATTCCCACCAGCAGTGCAGGAGAGTTCCTTTTTCTCCACATCCTCTCCAGCACTTGTTGTTTATTGATTTGTTGATGATAGCCATTCGGACAGTGTGAGATGGTAACTCATTGTCGTTTTGATTTGCATCTCTCAGATGATTACTGACTTTGAGCATGTTTTCATATGTCTCTCTGCCTTCTGTATGTCCTCTTACGAAAAGTGTCTATTTAGGTCCTTTGCCCATTTTTTGATTGGATTGTTTATTTTCCTTTTGTTAGTTGTATGAGTTCCCTGTAAATTTTGAAGATTAAACCCTTATTGGAGATAACATTGGTAAATATTTTCTCCCATGCAGTGGGTTTTCTTGTTGTTTTGTTGATGGTTTCTTTTGCTGTGCAGAAGCTTTTTATTTTGATGTAGTCCCATTTGTTTATTTTCTCCTTAGTTTCCATTGTCCTAGGAGTTGTATCGGTAAAGATATTGCTATGACATATGTCTGCTCTTTTGCTGCCTATGATTCTTCTAAGATTTTTATGGTTTCCCGTCTTATGTTTAAGTCCTTTATCCATTTTGAGTTTATTTTTGTGTATGGTGTAAGTTGGTGGTCTAGTTTCATTTTTTTTGCATGTATCTGTCCAATTTTCCCAACACCATTTATTGAAGAGATTGTCTTGACTCCATTGTATGCTCTTGCCTCCTTTGTCAAATATTAATTGAGCATAAATCCATTTGACCCAATAATCGCACTTATAGGAATATATCCCAAGAAAACAGAAACACTAATCAGAAAGGATATATGCACCCCTATGTTCATAGTACCACAATTTCCAATAGCTAAGATTTGGAAACAGCCTAAGTACCCATCAGCAGATGAGTGGATTAGAAAACTGTGGTACATCTAACACAATGGAATACTACGCTGCTGTAAAAAGGAAGGAATTCTTACTACTTGCAACAGCATGGATGGAACTGGAGAGCATTATGCTAAGCGAAAAGATAAATATCACATGATCTCACTCATTTGTGGAATGAACAACATAAACTGATGGACAAAAATAGGGGTGGAGGGCGGGGTCAGGCTAGAAGAGGTCAATGGGGGGGAAAAAGGGGGCATATATAATACTTTCAACAATAAAGATTTTTTAAAAAAGAAAACCTTTAGGGCTCTCGCTGCTAGAAGACTCCCATGACAGGATAAGTCTGTCATGGACAGAGGAAGTTTGAGCAAGGCAACCTGTCAACTGCAAGACAAAGCCCACACACTCAGGAACCCTGTAAAATCACACAAGGCCCTTCCCTGAGGCTTTTCCCTGCCCAGTTTACTAGTTCCAATAGAGAGAGAGGAATCCTTGCCCATTGACTGGAGGGATGTTCTTTTCTTCCCTTTCTCTTCCTTCCTTTGTGTCTGGAGTTAAATTCTGGCTGACTTTCTTTGAGCCTTTTGAAATCCTTGAGGTGGAGATAAGGGTTAGGGGTTGAGAGACCCTAGTAGATAGGAATTGAGATAGAAAAAAAGGACAGAAAAAAAAAGTATGGCTGCTTTTAAACTGGCTTTTCAATTGGAATTGCTTTCTGAGGGTCTAAACCAGCCGTGGGCAAACTACGGCCCGCGGGCCGAATCCGGCCCGTTTGAAATGAATAAAACTAAAAAAAAAAAAAAGACCGTACCCTGTACCCTTTTATGTAATGATGTTTTTTTTGTTTGTTTGTTTTAATATATTTTATTGATTTTTTTACAGAGAAGAAGGGAGAGGGATAGAGAGTTAGAAACATCGATGAGAGAGATCGATCAGCTGCCTCCTGCACGCCCCCCAGTGGGGATGTGCCCGCAACCAAGGTACATGCCCTTGACGGGAATCGAACCCGGGACCCTTGAGTCCGCAGGCTGATGCTCTATCCACTGAGCCAAACCGGTTCGGCTATGTAATGATGTTTACTTTGAATTTATATTAGTTCACACAAACACTCCATCCATGCTTTTGTTCCGGCCCTCCGGTCCAGTTTAAGAACCCATTGTGGCCCTCGAGTCAAAAAGTTTGCCCACCCCTTGGACCTGATCCCCACAGACCTGATTTCTTCCAGCTCCTTGCAGTGGCCTTGTGGGGACCAGTGGGGATTCTGGTTTTCAATAGAATGTTAGGGGAGCCAAGGAGAGAATGCCCTTGCCTGGTGTTCACATCACACTATGTGCTGGCAAGCATTTGAAGCTGGATGGGGTGGTAGATCAGGCCATTTTCCATACATCAGGGCAGTAGATCACCAGATAGAATGGAGGAGCACTGCAGGGTTTGGGTTTACAACAGTGCTTGAGGCCCTTCAGCACTTTCTACAAGTGCTTCCCTGCGGTACCTAGGACCTTTGAAATGCAAGTGCCTGGTCAAAAACTCTAGTCTGGGCCATCTCTAAAAGTACAAGTTTCTGGGAAAAATTTAGCCAAGTGCGCAGATCAGATTAACTTATTTCAGCTTTGATTGCTAGATTGCCTGCTTTTATCTTTTTTGCCAAAAGTCTGTAAAGTGAATTTGGAGCTGTGATGTCTTTTGCTTTGATGAAAATGTGCTTTGAAACTAAGTATGTTTAAAATATGTTCATAGGGGTCAATCTAAGGAATGCTGGTTGTTTGCTTTTCTTGGTTATTGGAAATTGAGGCTTCTAGGAATTAATAGTTGGAAATTGTATGATTTTGGTAATAGAAGGTATGGTGCATAGAGATGCATTTTGAAAACTAGTTATTCCTAAAAGTTGTAAAAAAGGTTTGTGGAAATTATAGAAGGTTTATAAGGGAAAATGTTAAAAGGAAGTTAAAACAAAGCCAAACAATGTAGGCAATTTGCAGCCAGCTGGCAACTAACAAACAATTAATTATCTTCCCCAGCCAAGGACACAAAGCAAAAAAAAAAATTTTTTTTTAAAGAACAAAAACCTCCCTACAGAAGGAGAGGGGGGGAAGGGGAAAGGAAACAAAAAAGGGCCATTTTACTCCCTAGGCAGTTTCAAGGCTTGGCAAGGTAAAGTTGCCAGATGCTTCTCATAATTTCTGGAAAGGCTACAACAAGATAACAAGGAACCTTAGGAATTAATCTGTACCAGAATATTAAACAGAGGAATTTTAGGACCTAGGGACAGGAGGGTGTATGATGCCGTGGACCCCCACCCAGCCTGCTCTTTGGATTGGCTGGGGGTTCATCTATACTTCATGAGCCAGATATATAGGTTTACTTGCTTTACTTTTTCAATAAAGATACATACTTTAATTGTTTTAATAAATTGGCTTTTCACAATACAGTCAAGGTCTCTCATAAATTCATTTATATGAGAATACAAAATTCAGGTTTTGTGGCTTTTGTTAAAAGTATTGATAATTTTTAAACTTTGTTTTTCAAGTACAAGGAAACAAAACAATTTGGTAAACTATATATTTTTTCTCCTTACATAATCCCTCCAGAATTTGACAATTCATAATAAATGAATCATACAATATATTTCTTTGCATGGGTTCAATAAGACCAGTTTCCAATGAGAGTTTTGTTAACCAAGACTTTGACTGGAGTGTCATGTCTGAGAGAGACATGCCTGGACTCTGGTTGTCACCAGAAGACTTGAAGCCAATGTGAGCACCTTAGAGAATAAACTGGTACCTCACTAGGTCACATGGTTTATGGCAGTCTTTCCAGGTAAGGAATGAAGTTTGCTTTCTTGAGAGATAGCAAAAAGGAGCCTCAAGACATTTGGGGAACCTCAAAAACTTGAAGAATTCACCCAAGTCTACAGGTATTGCAGGCAAGCCTGATGGCATTTGGGTGGCTTGGCTTCTTTGCCCTGAAGGACTCATTAAAGCTCAATCATGAGATTCCAGCAAAACAGATTTTAGAAGAGCCTATACAGTCAATTATTATTCTTTTTTTAAAATATATTTTATTGATTTTTTACAGAGAGGAAGGGAGAGGGATAGAGAGTTAGAAACATCAATGAAAAAGAAACATTGATCAGCTGCCTCCTGCACACCCCCTACTGGGGATGTGCCCGCAACCAAGGTACATGCCGTTGACCGGAATCGAACCTGGGACCCTTCAGTCCACAGGCCGACGCTCTATCCACTGAGCCAAACTGGTTAGGGCCAATTACTATTCTTATTGTATTCATGCAAACACTCAGGCCAAATGAAAACTAGATTTAATACAATAAATGGATTGGTCTTTAATAAGAATAGGGATGGTTTTAGGGAGAAAAATTACATTTCAGCAGACTATAATACACAGTTGTGAGTAGACTTCAATTAATTGTTTCAAGGTTTTATCTTTCATGTATGAATTGAACTGAATCCTAAATTTGTCTAGTTTTCTTGGATATTTAGCTACAACTCTCCAGACTAATACTTACTTTTCTCCCATTCTTAGCCTTGGAGTCATTGAACACTAAAATACTTTTCCTTTTGTTATGGCAGAAATCAGGTCGGCGGGAATTGACAAACCATACGCACTCGTAGGTTCAGAAAACGACTGTTTATTCCACACTGGTGCTCGCTCAGTGGAGTCTCTTCCAGAGGCTGAGCTCCATGTCCAGGTTCTGACCTTCCTTTATACATGCTAAGCTTCTGGGTATTCAGGGGTCTTTCCATATATGTGGCAGCCTGGGCAATTGGCTGATGCAAGAAGCAAGCAAGATTACAGAAGCCAAGGGCGTGGTTATGGTGGAGCAAGTAAGGGGAGGGTTATCTGCTCTTGGCTTGCCTTCTCATTTTCACTAGACCTCTTGTCATCATTCTTGTTGTTCAGTTTGTCTCCACCAGGTTACAAGCCCTACTCGCACACAGGGAATACTACCTCTAGACACCATCACCACCTCTTTCTGTGCCCAGGCCTCTGACAGAGAACATGGATTTCTTGGCTCTGAAGAAAAACATCACCCCCTTTATTGTGGGATTTCTTTAGTCCTTTTCCAGTCTGTTAAAAAGAAAATTGTGTCTTTTATATATAACTAGAGGCCCAGTGCACAGATTTGTGCACTGGTGGTGGGAGGGGGAATCCCTCAGCCTGGCTTGCACCCTCTCATAGTCTGGGACCCCTCAGGGGATGTCCACCTTCTGGCTTAGGCCCGATCCCCCAGGGCTCTTGTAGTCCAGGACTCCTAGCTCCTTAGCTCTCACCACCACCACTGCTGTGTTTGCCAGCTGTGAGCCCATCTTCTGGCTGAGCAGCGCTCCCCCTGTGGGAGCGCACTGACCACCAGGGGGCAGCTCCTGCGTTGAGTGTTTCCCCCCTGGTGGTCAGTGTGTGTCATAGCGACTGGTCATTCCACTGTTCGGTCAATTTGCATATTAGGGTTTTATTATATAGGTTCTTTTGGTCAAATAAGTTTGACAACCTTCCCAGGGTTTGAATTTCAAGAAACCAGCCTTAGACTCATGGAGACCAGAGGGGGTTCTAGTCCTTACTAGAATTGTAGGAAAGCCTAGGAGGGAGGCACAGCATGCTTCTGGTGCCTACACCTCCCAATGTGCTGGAGGGCATATGGGCCCTGGAGTAAAGGACTATTTCCTTTAATATGAAAAACAAATAAAGCAGAGGACTGGGAAGAGGAGGGCCAAAAGGGACTAGAACAAGTCCTCCAACATTATTTGCAGTGCCCCTTCATGTTCCCAGATAAATCATATACTAAACACCTATATCATCAAGAAGATTATCTCACCAGTGGGTTTAGAGTCCTAGGGTTGGCTAAAGTAGAGTTCCACCCTTTCTACATAAGTCCTTCATTACTGACAGGCTGGGGAGACCAGGATGAAGAAGATAGATCTTTTAATTGTGAGGGTGGACATAGAAATAAATCCGGAGCCGATTGTACTCTCCCCAGAGCTCTGGGTACTGGCCAAACTCTCTGAGCCCTCTGCCTAGAGGCTCTTCTTTTTAAACTCCTTTGGGAAACTCAATGGGTACTTCAGAAACATTGGAACCATCTCAGGCACTTTCAATCAGGGACACCGGTTAGTACAGGCTTCCCCACTTCTGGAATAGGACGGGTGCCTGATAGGACCACACTGGTAAGTGCGCACAGTCCAGTAGGTTAGTTCTGATGGTGGGCACACACTAACAGGTTTTCTCACCCTAGATCTTGCCGCTAAGTGTTACTAGTCCAGCAGATCCTCTTTTGTGGTTGCACACAAACAGGCACTCATACATAGCTTATGGGCACCCTAGATCTTGCTGGTAAGTGTGAGTAGTCCAGCAGACCCTCTTTTGTGGTCTCACACAAAGAGGCACTCATCAGGGTTAACGCCTTTGCCTGGTAGAGGGATACCCCTACTGGGAAAGGGTGGAATTCCACAGAAGATGCAAAACATCTTTTTTTTTTTTGCAAGACATCTTTTTGTGCATTTTTTTTCAGATTGGAAGCTCATCGTCTACACCCTACAAGAGCAGCCCATTGAGCTGCAATCTTTTTTTTTCATTGTTAATAATAATCTTTACTTTTATTGTTAATAACATCATCTTAGAAGCTGAATATATTTTGCTTTGCTTTAAAAAATGAATAAATAAAATGCATCTTATATTATCAGAAACTGATATACCTAAAAATAAATCTAATAAAAGATGTGCAAGTCTATGTATATAAACTATTAAACATTTTTTCCTATATTCTTTTTTTTCGGTGGGGCGGGGCGGGAAGCTTCTTTAATAAGATAGGCACACAGTCCCATTCCCCTCCCCTCACCCCCAATTTCTTTAAGGGGTATGCTTGCAAAAATGGTTTGAAGTCTACAGGTCCAGAAGAAACAGTGATGTATAATGAAAAAAGCCTGGATTTTAAAGTTCTATAGTTTGGGTTCAAGTTTTGGCCTTATCTCTTGGGCCAAGGTAATTGTCTTCTCTGAACCAGCATTTCCTTGATATTAAAATGAAGGTCAAACTTCCCTCAGACCACTGGCATAAAATTAAGTGAGATATGTAAATTACTAGCATTAGTACTAGTAAGTATAGGTGCCACCGTGCCCCCTACCATCCCAGAAGAGCCTCTTCGTTTGCTGGAGATGGTATTCTGAAAATACTACTAAGGCTCTATTTTTAAATTATACATTTATGAAGTTTCCTCTTGTATAACAATTAATTTAACAAGGAAAAAAGTCTGAAGAATTGACCAATGTTTGATAAATGATCTTAATCAAATAAGCATTTTTTTTTAAAGAAAACGATCTTAAATATAATAATGTTACATGCAATAAACATTAATATCTCAAGAAAAACTATTTTGGAGCTTTGTCCTGAAGCAGATAGGGTGAGCAGCTGAAATGAGTAACATCCAGCCCGAATTGGCAAAGGAGACTCAGCTGGGAGATGGTTTGCAGCTGGGAAGGGCAGAGGATCCCTGGAGAAAGGTAAAATCAAGGATCTGGGAAGGATAATCTGCCAGACCTCTGAGCCCTGAAGGTCAGAGGGAATCTGCACGGCACCGGCACCGAGCCGCTCCCTTGGGACAGGCACAGTGTCTGACTGTGGAAAGAAGGTCTGCAGAACTGCTGGATGGCAGGGGACTCTCGATCTGGGTCCACAGTCAGGAAAGGCTGAAGAGGAGTGCCGGCAGGAGAGGAGCACGCAGAGGCGCAGCCTTTCCCCCCTCTGTGGAATGTGCATTTCTTCATTGAGCCTAGGGCATAAGACCTTTCAGATACAGACACTTACCCATGGCTGCAGTGCAGGAGAAGGTGTGGACTTGTGGAATCTGGGGAGAGAGAGGGGTCCAGGAGAAGTGGCAGGGAGTCTGGCACTGAGTCATGCCTGAGCCTGGGGCCTGGGCAGCCATTTTGTCCTGAAGAGATAGCCCCTCCATCCAGTATCCAGGCAACCAATACAGCCACACCCAGATTCCACCCTGAATGGTACAAAGGATTAAAAAAAAATCTAAATAGTCCATTAGAGTCCCAAGGGACTGGCCTAAAGAGAGACCTTCAGTCCCAGCAACAGGAACCTGAGGAACAGTACAGTACAGAAGACTGGGATCTTAAGCAAGCCAAAGGAACAACGCTTCACTTTTTCATTTTTATTTTTTTTATTATTATTTTGTTATCTCTTTTTCTTCTTCTTTTTTTTCTTTTCCTGTTTTTGTTTGTTGCTTTATTTTCTATTTCTTTTCGCATTATTTTTCCATCACTCTATTTTATTTTATTTTTATTTGCTATTTTTTATACCATTTTTGAAATCAATTTTTTTGTAAATTTATTATTATTATTATTATTATTATTATTATTTTCTTCTTGTTCTCTTTCCTCTTATCCACCCATCCCCTGTCTACTTCCTCTATACTGAACTGAGATCCTCCCCATATTCATCCAATTCTTAACCTTATTTTCTATATATAAGGTCAGCCTCTACAGATTCTGCCCCCATCCTCTTTGCTGGGGGTTTGGTGTTTGTATTTTATTTTTGTTTGTTTATCTATTGGTTCTGTGGTGTTTCATATATATGCATATACATATACATATATATATGTGTGTGTGTGTGTGTGTGTGTGTGTGTGTGTATGGTTTTTTTTTCTCCTTTTTCTTCCTTTTTCTTTTCTCTCTTATCTTTTTCTCTCTCTTTGATATCATTTATGCTCTCTTTTCTCTCCCCTAATTCTCTTTTATCAGGTGGTCACTTATAGTGGGGTTATTATTGTCGTGAGTACATTCATGCTTTGTTCCCTTTGTGTTGTGTCTTATCGAGGTGAATTTTATCCTGTCTGGCCAGGTGCTAGAGAGTGAGGCTCAAAACCAGACACCTGGAGAGGAAACTCCATCCACGAACAGGTCAATAACACCCCAGACCCAACTACAGAGGCAGGAAGAAGGCGCCAGTGAGGGAGAGAGTGTGAGTGAGTGAGAAAGCAAAAGAGGAGTCTGTGGTCATGTGGGATGCGTGTGTGTGAGTGAGGCACAGTTAGATCCCCAGGACCTTCGGCGGCAGGCTAACTGGGCTCGCCTAACTAGGCCGCCTCTGCTACTGTAGTAAACAGTACGGGGAGGCCGGCTCATCCTCAGAGGCCTCGCCTTTTAAAGGGGAAAGCTGCTGTAACTGGGAGCCCAGCCTTACCTCCACCCAGGGTGCCCTCAGATAACACCTGGGACTCTACAGCCACCCCTGCCAGGGACCTGATACCTTGGCTGTGGTCCCACGATCAACGAGTCTCCAGCCACCCTGGGAGCAGGCTCCTGTGACTTTGGAAGCATGCTCCCTTCTGACTGGCCCAACACCTTAGCCCAGGGCACTGCAACCACACGAGCAGCAGACACGTGAGCAGCCCACTCCTGTCCAAGGAGCAGCAGCCCCATGAGAAGCCTGCCCCAGGCCTAAGAGCAGAAGCCTCATGTGGCCTGCCCCTGTCCAAGAAGCAGCAGCAGTGTGAGCGGCCCGCTCCCCTGTCTGAGGAGCAGCAACCATGCGAGCAGCCTGCCCACGATTGAGGAGTGGCAGCCACACACAGCCCACCCCCGTCCGAGGAGCAGCAGCTGCGCGAGCAGACCACCCCCGTACAAGGAACAGCAGCCGCACATGCAGGTCACTCCTGCCCGAGGAGCAGCAGCCACCCGAGCAGCTCTCCCCTGTCCGAGGAGCAGCAGCCACATGAGCAGACCACCCACATCTGAGGAGCGGCAGCCTACACTGGTCCGAGGAGCAGCAGCCACACGCAGCCTGAACCTGTCCAAAGAGCAGCAGCTGGGTAAGCGGCCCATCCCTGTCCGAGGAGCAGCAGCCGCACGTGCAGCTCACTCCTGCCTGAGGAGCAGCAGCCGTGCAAGCAGCCTGTCGCCCATCCGAGGAGCAGCAACTGCACGAGCAGCCTGCACCCATACAAGGAGCAGTAGCCCTATAAGCAACCTGTCCCTGTCTAAGGAGTGGCAGCCTCATGAGCAGCCCACCCCATCTGAGGAACAGCAGCAGCGTGCAGCCAGCCCCAATCCAAGGAGCATCAGTCACGTGAACAATCCACCCCCATCCAAGGAGCAGAAGCCACATGAACAGCCTGCCCCTGTCCAAGGAGCAGCAGCCACGCTCAGCCCACCCCCTTCTGAGGAGCAGCAGCCTCGTGACCAGCCCAACCCTGTCCAAGGAACAGCAGCTGTGCGAGCAGGCTCCCCCACCAGCCAGAAGAGACACCACTGCTGCAAACAGCACCCACAAGAAGAGCCGCTGCCAACTGAGGAGCAGCCACTTCCATGACCGCCCGAGGAGCAACCGGAGCCCGAGGAGCCACTGCCACCCCAAGGAGCAGCTCCTGCACAACTCAACATCTAGATCACTCAGTGAGACCAAAAATGGATAGACAAAGAAACCCTCAAAGGAAAGAAAAGGAGAAATCACCAGAAAAGACGATAAGTGAAGCAGAGGCATGCAATATGTCAGAAAGAGAATTCAAAATAAGGGTCATACAGTTCATAAACTGGATGGAGGAAAAAATCAACAACTTATGTAAGAATCAAGAAGAAATGGATGAAAAAATCAATGACTTATGTAAGAATCAAAAAGAAATGAAGAGTGATATAGCTGCAATAACAAACTCCATGAAAAGTTTCAGCAGTAGACTTGGAGAAGCGGAGGACCAAATTAGCGAATTAGAAGACAGGGAAGCAAAACACACACAAACTGAACTGCAATTGGAGAAAAAAATTAAAAGACAGGAGGAGAGCCTAAGGGAGCTATGGGACAACATGAAACGAAGCAACATACGAATAATAGGGGTGCCAGAACAACAGGAAGAGGAACAAGGGTTAGAAAACCTATTTGAAGAAATAATGTCAGAAAACTTCCCTGATGTGGGGAAGAAAAAAGTCACACAAGCACAGAGAGTCCCAAAAAAGATAAACCTGAAAAGACCCACACAAAGACACATCATAATTACTATGGCAAAGGTGAAGACAAAGAGAAAATCTTAAAGGCTGAAAGAGAGAGACAGAAAGTTATGTACAAGGGATCTCCCATTAGATTATCAAATGATTTCTCAACAGAAACACATCAGGCCAGAAAAGAATGGAAGCAAATTTACAAAGTGATGCAAAGCAAGGGACTGAATCCAAGAATATTCTATCCAGCAAGGCTATCATTCAAAATTGAAGGGGAAATAAGGAGCTTCACAGACTCAAAAAGGTTAAGGGAGTATATCACGACCAAGCCAGCAATGCAAGAAATGCTAAAGGGACTGGAGTAAAAAAAATCAATAAAAAGCTATGAAAGAAAACAGGCACAAAAATAAAAATGGCTACAAACAAGTACCTTTCAATAATAACTTTAAACGTAAATGGACTAAATGCTCCAATCAAAAGACATCGAGTGGCTGAATGGATAAATAAAAAACATGACCCATATATATGCTGTCTACAAGAGACCCACCTCAGAATAAAGGACTCACACAGACTGAAAGTGAAGGGATGGAAAAATATCTTTCAGGCAAATGGAAATGAAAAAAAAAGCTGGGGTAGCAATACTTGTATCTGAAAAAATAGACCAAAAAGTGAAGGCCATAACCAGAGATAAGGAAGGCCACGTCATAATACTAAAGGGATCAATACAACAAGAGGATATAACCCTGATGAACATATATGCACCCAATGCAGGAGGACACAAATACATAAAAAAACTCCTGGAAGATATCAAGGGAGAGATCGACAACATTACCATCATTGTAGGGGACTTTAATACACCACTGACATCACTGGATAAATCCTCTAGACAAAAAATCAGCAAAGAAACAGCAATCCTAAATGACTCACTAGATCAAATGGACTTAATTGACATCTTCAGAACATTTCACCCAAAAGCCACAGAATATACGTTCTTCTCAAGTGCACATGGGACATTTTCAAAAATAGACCACATATTGGGTCACAAGTGAAGTCTCCCCAAATTAAAGAAGATTGAAATCATATCAAGCATTTTCTCAGGCCACAATGGCATAATATTAGAAATAAACTACAATAAAAACAATCCAAAAAATTCAAACACTTGGAAGCTGAAATGCATGCTATTAAACAATGATTGGGTTACCAATGAGATCAAAGAAGAAATTTAAAACATCCTGGACTTAGGACAATAAAAACACAACAATCCAAAATCTATGGGACACAATTAAAGCAGTCCTAAGGGGGAAGTTTATAGCTCTACAGGCCTACCTCAAAAAACAAGAAAAAATGGTAATAAATCATCTAACTCTACAACTCAATGAATTAGAAAGAGAGCAACAAGAAAAGCCCAGAGTGAGCAGAAGGAATGACATAATAAAGATCAGAGCAGAAATAAATGACATAGAGACCAAAAAAACAAATAAATAAAAAAGATCAATGAAACCAAGAGCTGGTTCTTTGAAAGGATAAACAAGATTGATGAACCTCTAGCCAGGCTCACCAAGAAGCAAAGAGAGAGGACCCAAATAAACAAAATCAGAAATGAAAGAGGCAAAATAATAACAGACCCCACAGAAATACAAAGGATTGTTAAAAAATACTATGGACAGCTCTTCTCCAACAAACAAGACAACCTGGAGGAAATGGACATATCCTAGAAAAATACAATCTTCCAAAACTCAATCAGAAAGATTCTAAAAATCTCAATAGGCCAATAACTATGGAAGAAATTGAAGCAGTCATAAAAAAACTTCCAGCAAACAAAAGCCCGGGGCCAGACGGCTTCACAGGAGAGTTTTACCAAACATTCAAGGAAGAACTAAAACCTATCCTCCTCAGACTATTCCAAAAAATTCAAGAGGAAGGAACACTTCCAAGCTCATTCTATGAAGCCAGCATCACCCTAATACCAAAACCAGATAAAGACAACACAATGAAAGAGAATTACAGGCCAATATCCCTCATGAACATAGATGCCAATATCCTCACCAAATTTCTAGAAAATCGGATCCAGCAGTACATCAGAAAGATCATACACCATGACCAAGTAGGATTTATCCCGGGGATGCAAGGATGGTACAATATCTGCAAATCAATAAACGTGATACATCACATAAACAAATTGATCAAATAATTAAATCAACCACTCCTCCCCGGGCAACTGACTTTAGACCACTTCACAACCAACATTCTCTTTCACTTAGATCACATTTCACTTGCTAGGACCATTATCCTTCTCCTCTGGACCTTCCTAGGTTTCTGACTCCCACCCTATTGGTGTGACTCAGTGGTTGAGCATCAACCTATGAACCAGGAAGTCATGGTTCGATTCCTGGTCAGGGCATATGCCTGGGTTTTGGGCTGGATCCCCATTGTGGAGCATGCAGGAGGCAGCCAATCAATGATTATCTCTCCTCACTGATGTTTCTATCTCTCTCTACCTCTCCCTTCCTCTCCGAAATCAATAAAAAATATATATATATTAAAATCTCTTACTCTCCATCCCTGGGTGCTGGTGCCATTTGGGGGCTCAACCCATCTGATTTTCCAGATGACCTAATCCTATATAATAAAGAGGTAATATGCAAATTGACCCTCACTCCATCATGCCCTCACAAGATGGCTGCACCCACAGCAGAGGTGGGGTTCCCGTAACAAGCTGTAACGAGCGATCAGCGGGAACCTGAGGCTGTGTGGCGCCGGGCCGGGGTGGGGCAGGGGACCTGAGGCTGCACCCTGACCCAGCGGGGTCCTCAGGCTGTGCTTCCTGCCTGGCGGGGCTAGACGGGGGACCCCAGGCTGCATCCCCCGCTCCAGCGCCGGGCCGGGGACCTCAGGCCGCACCTCCCACCCAGAGGGCCTGGAAGGGGGACCTCAGGCCATGCCCCATGCCCCAGCACTGGGCTGGGGGACCTGAG